>NW_027397084.1:23052559-23283648 GCF_003265705.2 Callorhinus ursinus
AAAATGAATAATCCAATTAAAACATGGGCCGGAGTCATGAACAGACAATTTTCCAGAGGAGACATACAGATGGCCAACAGACACATAAAAGGTGTTCAACATCACTCATCATCAGGGAAATGCAAATCAAAACCACAACGAGATATCACCTCATATCTGTCAGAATGGCTAAAATAAAAATCTCAAGGAACAACAAGTGTTGGTGAGGATATGGAGAAAAAGGAACTCTTGTGCACTGTTGGTGGGAATGCAACTGGTGCAGCCACTGTGGAAAACAATATAGAGTTTCCTGAAAAACTTAAAAATAAAATTACCATATGATCTATTAATTCCACTACTGGGTATTTATCCAAAGGATATGAAAACATTATTTTGAGAAGATATGTACCCCTATGCTATTGTAGCATTATTTACAATAACCAAATTATAGAAGCAATGCAAGCTTCCATTAATAGATGAATCGATAGGGGTGCCTGGGTGGCTTAGTCGGTTAAGCGTCTGCCTTCAGCTCAGGTCATGATCCCAGGATCTTGGGATCGAACCCCGTATTGGGCTCCCTCCTCAGCAGAGAGCCTACTTCTCCCTCTTCCTCTTCTGCTTGCCCTGCTTGTGCTCTCTATTCCTCTCTCTGTCAAATAAATAAATCTTTAAAAAAAATAGATGAATGGATAAAGAAGATGTGGTGTGTGTGTACACACACACACACACACACACACACACACAATGGAATACAACTCAGCAATAAAAAATAATGAAATCTTGCCATTTGCAACACAGTGGATGGATCTAGAGAGTGTAATGCTAAGTCAAATAAGTCAGAGAAAGGCAAATACCATATGATGGTATGTGGAATTTAATAAATTTGTATGTGGAATTTAAGAAACAGAACAAATGAACAAGATAATAAGAGACAAACAAAAAACAGACTCTTAACTATAGGGAAATGAGTAGGAGATGGGTAAAATTGATGATGGGGATTAATGAGTGCATTTATCATGATGAGCACCGAGTAAAGCATAGAATTGTTGAATCACTATATTGTACACCTGAAACTAATATAACATATTAGCTATACTGGAATTAAAAAGAATACGCTCAAGTGAAAATTCAGCAGATTAAGAAAAAAAATTATGGTAAAGTCCTAATAATACCTTCAAATAATCAATTGCTTGGATCACAATGGAAAGGAATGTTTGACAGCAGCCAATATGAAAAAGCTCTATGATGTTGGCACAAACACAGGAGGATCCCAGAAGAATAGCACAACTACTACAAATCTTATGTAAACATATTATAGAAGTATTATATACTAATAAGGAAAGATCAAACACCCTCATTATTTTTTTATGCTGGACAGATACCAAAGAGTCAGATTCAGTTCTAGTTTACCCAACCTGAATAGCTTGGCTACGAAGCAGATATCCCAGAATAGAAGGCTGGACAACCCAAAGAAAATGGTAAAGAAAGGAGGTCTGTTTAACTTAAATAATACTCAAGTGAGTAAAAAACACAGGCAATGCATTTAACTCATTGAATAAAAGTTATATGAAATGAGGAATAGATGCTTTCTTTAGGAAAAAATAGAATCAATGGATGAAAATTAGATTAATAGTTATGTCCAACAATTGAAATGGGCTGCCTCAAGAGATAATTAGTCTCACTGGGTATACACAGCAGCTTTAGGGACTGTATTTTTTTTTTCAAGTTTTTTTGCTGTCTTCTTGAAAGGTTATTTATACCTGCCCTTTGCTACGTAACTTGTGGTGTCTCCCTCTGTGTTTCCCTGACTCATGTTGAGTCTGGCCCACATGAAGGGCTTTGGTCAATGATAAAGAGGAGGTATGATGTATACCAGTGTTTCTCAAATTTTAACGTGTCTATGAATTACTTGAGGATCTTGTTAAAATGAAGGTTCATATATAGTAGGGCTAGTGGGGCCTCAAGATATTGTATTTCTAATAAACTCCCAAGTGATGTTGAAATTGCTAGTCATCAGACCAAACTTTGAGGAGCAAGGTTTTATGCAGCATCCAAGCTTTCAGAGGCATTCTGAGTTTCCTTCATCTCTCTTGCTTTTTCCCTTTGCCACAAAACCAGCATGTCCTAAATTTGGGCTACGCCTTCATCCTCAGTCCTGGAATGGCATATGCAGCAGAACCACAGCTGCCAATATTAAAATAAATATGAAATATATATTTGTGGATTATTTGTTACTACAGAAAGGCTAAGATTCAGCTGCAAGGGATCTCATAGAGGGCATTCTCAAGAAGACAATAAATCTAAAACTAATTAATTCCACATGTCTTTATAAATATAGACTTTAGGTCATATTTGTGGCAACCATCCTTAGACTATCGTTTGAACAAGCTATGTGCACTAATAATCAGCAAATCAGTAAAATGCTAGGGTTGGTGGACACATCTATTACTCTCTTCAATCTCATATCCAGGCAATGGATCAGCACATGTGAAGGCCACTTAGCCTTCTGGTCAAAAGTGAGAATTTACCCATCCTGTGGCAAAAATCATTAAACATTCATTGTCACAGGAGTCTAGCTTTTATATAAGCAACATAGGTATGAGATTCAGATGGTGACTATGGTGACTATGGGACTTTACTGTGCCAAGAGGCTTAGAAGTAATTGTGTTGAGTGAACAAGAAAATTGCCTGAACAAGAGGAAAGTACGCTTTCCTCAAGGAAGCCTGAAAGGAAAACTCCCCTCATTCAGCTATTCTAAACCAGCTGACAGACACGCTCATGAGATTATCACTTTTGCCACACAGAGGAAGAAGTGCTGCCAACTTCATCGTCAAAACATTGAATTAATGTTGTTGTATCTTAATTAAACTTATCATTATTAACACTGCACTAAATGTAGCTGTCCTGTCTCTCCAGTATTCCCAGGAGTGCTAGAAGAGGAAATATGCTAGCCCAGCAATATTCCATGAAATCAATTATGTAGGGAAATTTGCTAGATTGGGCTCTAATATAGATGCTTTTCTTGTACTTACTCTTTGGATTTTATGGTTAGTTTTTAAATTGGTTGGAACAATAATAACACCTTTCAAAGAAAACTAATTCCTGAATGAAGACTCCAAAGGGAATCTACTGATTTAATGTTAATATATTAATAATCAGATCATCTGATTCATAAACTTCAATAATCACCATTTATTAGAGCCTTGTGAAATATCTACCTTATTGCCAATCAAAAACTTAGTGTTAACATTTCTCTTGTTCTATATTACCAACCTTAGAATTTTGCAACACATTAATTACATATCTGGCTAAGAGGGATTATTAACCATATATCATAGAACCTGAGAAAGATCACCTTTTCATCCTGAAATATAATGATATATATTTTTAAATGTTCTAGAAGATCATATCCTACAGTGTTTGTGTCAATTGTTAAATTTCCTCATTAAGAATGGTTTTCACTTTACTGTGGACATAATTGTATGCATGCTGTTAATGAGCAATTCATTTACATCGGTAGTCATATTACCTGTTTCATCACCCAAAATGAATTTCATATTTCTAGAAGAAGATTCTCCCCCAAAGCTAAAGATGTTTCCCATGCATCATGTCATAAACTGAGAATGACCATGAGGTACTTGGCAGTAATCACCATCATCAAACTACACTCAGGGAAATCAAAGGTAGAGGTATGGGTGGTTCAACTAGATGAACACTCTCATAACTTAGTAAGTGCTTTATTATAAAATTAACATTGTCGTTTTTTTTTTTAAGATTTTATTTATTTATTTGACACACAGAGAGAGAACCACAAGCTGAGGGAGCTGAAGACAGGGGGAGAGGGAGAAGCAGGCTTCCCACTGAGCAGGGAGCTTGATGAGGGGCTCAATGCCAGGACCCTGGGATCATGACCTGAGCCGAAGGCAGACGCTTAACCGACTAAACCACCCAGGCGCCCCAATGTTATTATTGGTTCCAAGCTTCATTTGTCTTTTTATTTCTTTGTGGGTTTTTTGCTTATTTGATTTTTGTTGGTGTTTCCTTAATTAGTACTTAGAGTCTTAATTGTGTAATAGCTTCTCAGGGGAATATGAAGGAGAATCCTAAATTTTCTGTGCATCCTAGATAATGGCTCACCATTTGACTGAGCTGAGGTTCATGACAACACAATTCTCTTCTGGGTCAAGATTACTGCTCCATAGGAAAATAGTATTTATTTACTTCTCCAGAGAGCCACAAATTGTACTTAATGCTTCTAAAGAGCTTTTGACCTCCTTGAGCATGTACTAGCCCTTGTACAATGACCTCTATTTTTGGTTCAGTCATATTTTTAAAATTACTTTCCTGGCAGTATTACAATAAGATGTTAGGCAAGTTAAAATTAAAAGACTACTCAATTTAATGTTAGACTACATTACATTGCACATAAGAAAAAGATGCCCTGTGACCTTCAACAAGGAGTTAACGGAAACCTAAGAATTCCAACAACTTGAAAAAAGTACTCTATCTCCTTGGCATTTCTATAAAACACTGCTCTCTGTGACCTGAATTTTATCATTACAAAACAACTGCATTCCAAGGTATTTTTAAATGCAGATGCTATGACTGTTAAATAAAATCTGTCATGATTTTTATTCTTTAACTCAAATATTATTGTTTCCCATAAGAATTTAAGAATAGGAAAGAATTTCTTACCCCCAATCCATAATATGGGCATGTTTATGAAGCTAATGCCTCAACATTTAAACCCATCATTTTAAGAGGTTGGTTTCTCTGATTTTATGCCTACTTCAGCTTTTTTCATCACAAAGTCAATATCTGCCTCAAATAATTTTCTCTTATATAAATAGACTTCTATCTCTATCTTTTTGATGTTTTGTTTTCTTAAACAGTTTTCCCCTTACCTCTTTCTAAATATTATGGAGAACAACTATAAACTGATATTACAAACAAGACACTCAGCTCTAATTTTAAGTAATCGATATTTATATAAATGATACAAAAATCAATACAAAACAATTATGTTGCCTATTTAAACTAGATCATACCCGCAATTTACCAGTCCCAATCTGTAAATTACATATGCCCAGGGTTTACATTATGCTCTCTTTCAAGTTATGATTAATTATGAAGTATATTAAATATACAGAAAATATAGAAGACCATAAGAGACATATTATGTAGTCACTTCCTGAAGCCAACAAATATTAACATTATACCATAATTTACCTATTTGATTTTATTACTCCCTCTGAAGCAGCCACCATTTTGTTACTGTTATTATAGACTTCATCCATGTTCTCACAGACATACATTTCCATAAACAATACAAAGCAGAAGTCAGCAAGCTCTAGTCTGTACCAAATCCAGACTTGGCCTGTTCTATATGGCCCATGGGTTATGATAGTTTTTGTATTCTTCAAGGATTGAAAAATAAGAAGCATATATGTAACAGAGACTGTATGAGGCCCACAAAGCCTAAAATATTTTTTATTTGGCCCTTTACAGGTAAGTTTACTAATCTCTCATATGGAATATGTTTTTGGTGGTTTAAAAATTTACATAAATAATATATTAAAGAGGTCTTCCACAACTTTTTTTTTTAACTCACCACTGTTTTTGAAAAACTGTCAATGTGGATACACATAGATATAATGAATCCTTTTATATTGCTGCATAGTTAAAACACCAGTAATGGTCCCACAATTTATTGTATAATACCCCTACCGGTAGACATTTATGTTGTGCCCAATTTGGAGTCATTAAATATATATCTGAAATCGATATTCTCATACACATCTCCTCATACACGCGTGCAATATCCCCTCCAGTGTATATACCTAGAAGTAGGATTGCGTGCTATAAGACATGCCCATCTTCAGCTTTGCTCAATAACAAACTGTTACTCAAAATAGTTTTGTTGATCCCATTCTCACAGGCAATGTATGACTGTTCTCATTTCTGCACATCCTTGACAATATTTGGTATTATCATACCTATTTGTTTTGTCTGTAGTATCTCTTTGTTATTTTACATGCATCTTCCTGATGGCCAGTGTGCCAGCATCCATTTACTGACTCTTAACTCCAAATCCACCCTTTTTTGTCCCGCTCTGTGATACTGAAGCTGTACCCTACAAATATCTGTCCTTTTATGTTAGGTTCTATCAGTAAAGGTCACTGGAGGGAGTGCAGAGCCATACTGAAAGGAAGGGGCATCCCTTCCTCAATCCAGTGACCTTTTCTGTTCAGCATGGCAGCCATTGAATTGACATGAAAGAGACCTGGTAGCAAACACTCACCTCAGTGGCCTGCACAGTTTGGCTCCAGCCTACCCTTGTGCTCTGGCAAGCTTTTCAGCCACCTGGCTGGTTGCTCCTATGGATCAGTTCCAGCCCACATCTTCTGGCAAGTTTCCTCCCATTGACAGCTTTAGGAGAGAAGGAAGGCAGAGTATTCTAAGTTCTTAATTCCTTTCTTATTCATTCTCCCTAAATTGTTTTCTGTGTTACCAGTTGCTATACACTTAGAGTTCTTTTTAGCTTCTTTTAGCAGTTAACCACTTTTTACTAGTTAATTTATTTTAAGACTTTATTTATTTATTTTGCCAGAGAGAGAGCACAAGCAGGGGGGAGCGGGAGAGGGAGAAGCAGACTCCCCGCTGAGCAGGGAGCTCGATGCGGGGCTCTGTCCCAGGACCCTGGGATCATGACCTGAGCTGAAGGCAGATGCTTAACCGACTGAGCCACCCAGGCATCCCCACTAGTTAATTTTTTATATTAAAATTTCCCTGTTCAAAATTGGTATGATTAATGTTTCCTGAGTGAATCCTGACTGGAACAATGAGTGAAGTTAGACATATTTTCATATGTTTATTAGCCATTCAGCATTCTATGAATCATAGGTAGGTAGGTAAGTAGGTAGAAAGAGAGACACACAGACACACACAAAGAGAGAGAGAGAGATGTGCTTCTTTTCTTGGGAGGGGTAGATATTCTTTATATGTTTGGGATATCAATCCTTTGTCAGATCTATGGTTTGCAAATATCTTTCCCAAATCCGCAACTTATCTCCACATCCAATGGTATGTTCTTTTGTTTTGTTTTGTTTTGTTTTTAAATTTTATTATGTTATGTTAATGACCATACATTACATCATTAATTTTTGATGTAGTGTTCCATGATTCATTGTTTGCATATAACACCCAGTGCTCCATTCAGTACATGCCCTCTTTAATACCCATCACTAGCATAGCCCATCCCCCCATCCCCCTCCCCTCTAGAACCCTCAGTTTGTTTCTCAGAGTCCATAGTCTCTCATGGTTTGTCTCCCCCTCCAATTTCCCCCCCTTCATTTTTCCCTTCCTGCTAACTTCTTCTTCTTCTTCTTCTTTTTTTTTAACATATAATGTATTATTTGTTTCAGAGGTACAGATCTGTGATTCAACAGTCTTAAACAATTCACAGTGCTCACCATAGCACATACCCTCCCCAATGTCTGTCACCCAGCCACTCCATCCCTCCCACCCCCCACCACTCCAGCAACCCTCAGTTTGTTTCCTGAGATTAAGAATTCCTCATATCAGTGAGGTCATATGATACATGTCTTTCTCTGATTGACTTATTTCGCTCAGCATAATACCCTCCAGTTCCATCCACGTCGTTGCAGATGGCAAGATTTCATTCCTTCTGATGGCTGCATATTATCCAATGGTATCTTTTAAAGCAGAGAAATTGATTAATATTATCATTCATGGTTTGTGCATTTTCTTTCTTATTTAAGAAACTCTTCATTATCCTGATGTCATAAAGATTGTCTCCTTTTTTCCTCATGGAACTTTTAAAATTTTGCTTTTTCATAAACAAGTCTTTAATATGCCTGGAACTTTGGTGTAAAGTACAAGTTGAGAGTATTATTTTAGTGATTTTTGTCTCAGCACCATATTTTGAATAGTTATCCTGTCTCCACTAATTTATAGTGCACACGCATCCTTTGACAAGTTATTATAAACATGGGCCTATTCTTAGATTTTTAAATTCTGTTCAGTTTGGCCTGTTTATCTAATCTAGTACCAATATCACTGTTTTAATTATGATAACTTTATAGGTTTTGAACTCTGGTAGGATAAATAAACATTCTTCTATCTCCTCTTCTTTGTCTCCTTTAAAATTGTCTGCTATCCTTTGCCTTTCACTCTCCCATCCAAATTTAGAGTAATTTTATCAAGTTCTAAGAAGTGTACTTCTGAGATTTATTAGAACAATAGTGAACTTACTAATTAATTTGGGCAAAATAGAAACAGTTACAACATTGAGTCTTTCTACACATGGTATTTCTCTCCATTTATTTAGATCTATCTTTAGTAAAGATTTAATTTTCTCTAAAACAGAATTTAAAGACTTTTGTTATATTTATTCCTAGATATTATGAAAGTAATTAAACAAAGAGGCCATTAGGCTAGAGTGGCTCATCTAGACTTGGAGATAAGGAAAGCCTTGTTTCATATGGTAGCCTATATAATAACCAAAACCTAAGCCAGAAAAAATGAAACTTAAGAACCAACCACAAACAGCCAAATAAGGTTTTCCCAAATAAGAGCAATTGCTTAAGTCACAGCCAATCAAATAATTTCCTTGCTTGGCTTCCATATCTTCTCTATAAAATATAAACTCTCCCCTCATTTCTGTTGGTGGAGCCCTCCTAACCACTTACACTAATTAGGTTTTGGTGTGATTTAGAAACGTTATTGATTTTTTGTATAATGATTTTTGCACCCAGCAAACTTGTTGATCTCATTTCTCAGTTCTAATAGTTTGTAGATGCTCTTGGATTTTCTACACAGTTAATCACATCATGTGTGACATTTTGCTTTACATTTTATTTCACATGGAAAAGTGGAACATTCCTAAAAACCAAGGTATTAATCATCGAAATAGAATTCACTATTAAGAAAATGTTCATCTTAGCATCTCTGAAAAGAAAACTTTCCTTCAAAAATGAAGTTTAGCAGCATTGAGAGCCCTCGTGTGGAAACAAGTCAAGTAAAACCTCACTTATATTTTGTTTCTTAAACCAGATCAGTTCAAAAATTAACTGATTTATTCAGCCTTGACAGCTTTTAGTTAAGTTGAAAATTTCTAAAGCTTAATTTACCTATGTTTTAACAGAGTAGCAAGCTGCTATGGCATTGGCTATGTGTCCCTAAAGATTCAGAAAGAGACTTTTCAGTCTCTCTAAATTTACACCTAATGGCAACTATATAAAGATTTCAAAGTTCCAGACCAAAAAAAAAGGAATAGAAAGGATCAATAAGCACATAAAAATCAGCTTCACTAGTAATAATAAATGGAAGTTGACGTATTGTTTTTACCCATGTAAACTAGTTACGGGTTTTGAAATTGGTGGTGGTTTGGTTTTTAAGGAGTAAGGAGAGTGAAGAGCATTTTTTATATCGTTTGGATTTGGGGGAAAAAGAACTCTCACAGATTTCCCATGGGAGGTGTCAGTTGGTGAGCAAGTGGACAATATTTACCAAAAGTCTTTAAATTATAAATGCCATTTGATTCAAGAATTTCCTCTCTATATCTTTATTTTAAAGAAAAAGCCATATCTAGGGTAAACATGGAGATGAAAGGATATTGGTTGTGGCATTATTTTATAATGACTAAAATAACACATCTAATAAGAAGGAATTTGTTAAATTGTGATACATTCATAGGACAAAATACTATCTAACCATTTAAAATCATATCATAAAAGACTGTTTCATGAACTAGAAATAATTTTCCTAAAATGTTGTTAAAGTTTAAAAAATCATTTGTATAATACAATCTCAATTTGAATCAAGCCATATGTACATAAAAATAATAGCTTTCATTTGTCACATGCCAGGCATATACATGTATAAATTTATTTAATTTTCACCAACAATATTATGAAAAATGTTATTATTATCATCATTTTAGAGATGGAGAAGCCAAAACACAAAGATATTAGTAATTTGCTCAAGATTGTACAGTGAATGGCAAAGCTGGACACACACACACACACACACACACACAATTTATGCCAGAAAAATAACACAGATCTCAATGTAGTGGGAATATGGGTCATTTATGTTTTCATATTTTGCATGTTTTGTATCCTTTAAATTTCCCAAAATGAGCACTTATTACTAAACCCAATAAATTATATAACTATAAAGATGAATATTAATGTCTATTGTGAGAGCTGAAGGAAAAATGCCTACTTAATCATATGTAATGCAAAGTCATACTAATCCTCTTCATATATGTTTTTTGTATCAAGTTCTGGAAACTGAGCCCAGCCTCTGTGTTGATTTATACTTTGCTGTGCATATAGTTTCTATGAAAACAAAAACCCAAAGTAGTAAACCATTTCAATGCAGTAGCTTTATTCTCACTGTCAGTTACATTTAATGTTGGGAGGGGGGAGGGAATGTCCCAGCCCTCACACCCTGAGAATAACTGATGTAAGACTATAGCTCTGCTTGCATTCTCATTACCCTTAGCCAGAAAGCAATAGGTTCTGTAAGGAAAAATATTACCCCATTAAACAAAGTGTCATCATTGAAGAGCAATCATTCTTTTTTATTTTTCCTGTGAGGTTATCTTAATAACTCACTCATAACAGTTATCTCCCAGGAAACATCTAGTTCATAGAGTAAGACTCTTAAACAATATGAATCTGGTCCAAATAACACAGGATGAATGTTTCCAACCGTGAAGGGTCTGTATTTATTAAACATCTGTATGAGGCAAAGACCACTGCAAGCTACTGCCTATCTTCGGTGGAAAACTAATTTATTCTTACTTTCTCAGGGCTTTTCACTCCTCCATAAGCAACTTGTCATATTAGAAGCTATCTTTGATCACACCAAAGCAAACAAAGTAAAACCTAATTGGTAAATCCAAATTTGATTTGTGACACTGAAGATTTGCAAGAAATAATGAGTAATTGGCATTTTAGAAATCATTATTTTAGTATCACTGGACTATAATTCTTTAATGAGGTGAGGGAATCCATTTTGTTGCTTTTCCTCCAACATGGGATTGGCAGGAGAATTTCCAAAGAGAATTACAATGTAATGTTGGCAAAATATAGATTCTTATCGTTATGGAGACTCCACACTCATACCCATGCATAGGTGCCTATGGGATGGAGGACTAACTCAAGTGACCTAGGGCCAAAGCTATATATATTCTTGTTTTTACATTTATTGCTTTCTACTTAATTGGCATTTGTTTATAATATAGACTTGCTGACAGAATTATCATTGAGGTCAAACATCAATTTGTATCATTCAATGCAGAGCAAAAAGAAAATACTGTTGGAAACTTTTATCAAAACTTGGTACTTCTTAACAAACCCTGAGCATGGGACTCGGTGCACAAAGTTTGAAATAATTCATACTGGAGACCAGCACTCCTTAACTTATTGTATTTTGTGTTTTCAGTCCAATACTAGTTCTTCATTAATGAACACTTTACAAGAAAGGAATGAAGGCTATGCAAAGGAAAATAAATATCTGGTTGTTTATCAGTCACTTGATTTAGGGTGGCTATTTATATTTTCCAAAGTAGGGTTTCATTTCACTTTCTTGCAGTTGTTAGGATTAAGATTTGCTCTGGTTATCACAGTATATTAGTCATCTATTGTTGTGTGACTTATCACCCCAAAACACAGTGGCTTAAAACAACAAAATGTATTATCTCACAGTTTCTGTAGGTCAGGAAACCAGATGTAGTTTAGTGCGGTTCCTGCTTCAAGGTCTCTTACAGGCTACAATCAGGGTGTTGGCTGGCTGAGGTCAATGCCCACCTATTCAAGTGGAAAAATCCACTTCCAAGCTCATTTTTGAGGTTGATAGCAGGAATTAATTCCTGCAAGTTGTTGGACTGTGGGCCTTCCTTGCTAGTTGTTGCCCAGAGGCCACTCTTGGTTTCCTTCCACATGAGCCTCTTCCACATGGTAGCTTACTTCATCATAATGAGAAAGCCAAGAATGGGAGAGAGAATCTTCTAGGAAGAGAGAGCCCCCTACCAAGGTGAGTGTCTTTGGTAACTTAATCGTGGAAGTGACATCCCATCACTTTTCATGTATTCTCTTAGAAACAAGTTACTAGAACCCTCAGTTTGAGGGCTCTAGAGGGGAGGGTGGGGGGATGGGTTAGCCTGGTGATGGGTATTAAGGAGGGCACGCTCTGCATGGAGCACTGGGTGTTATACACAAACAATGAATCATGGAACACTACATCAAAAACTAATGGTGTAATGTATGGTAATTAACATAACAAAATAAAAAAAATTTAAAAAAATTAAAAAAAAGAAACAAGTTCCTAGGTTCACGTACTCAAGAAGAGGGGATTACAGAGCGCCTGGGTGGCTCAGTTGGTTAAACAACCAACTCTTGGTTTCAGCTCAGGTTCTGGTCACATGGGTTGTGAGATCGAGCCCTGCATCAGGCTCAGCTTGGATATTCTCTCCCTCTGCCCCTTGCCCCACTCGTGCTCTCTCTTTCTCTCAATTAAATAAATAAATCTTAAAAAAAAAAAAAGTAGAAGAAGAGGGGATTATACAAGGGCATGAATACTATCTTAGAAGTCAGACCACCACATGCAATTAGGAATTGTTAATTAAAACATGCTCAGGGGGCGCCTGGGTGGCTCAGTCAGTTAGGCTCTGCCTTCAGCTCAGGTCATGATCCCAGGGTTCTGGGATTGAGCCCTGCCTCAGGCTCCCTGCTCAGCCAGGAGTTTCTCCCTCTCCCTCTGCCCCTTCCCCTTGCTTGTGCACACGCGCACTCTCTCTCTCTCTTTCTCTTTCTCTCAAATAAATAAAATATTTAAAAAAAACAAAGCATGCTCAGATTGAGAAGTAATACAAACCAAATCCTTATTTTTTAAGTCTATTTTTAAAGTAATTTTCATCAGAAGTATACAATGATTCTAAGTTATTAAACACACACACACAAACAGAGAGAGAGAGAAGAGAGGGGAGAGAGAGAGAAAGAGATCAACTTGGAATTTAGAGTCCCAAGAGCGGAATAAAGCATAGCATTTCTTGAAAATATTTTTTAAGTGATGCTTAGGACAGAGATAAAAGCCACCTGACTTCCATACCTGCTTCCCTCTGCCCAGTTAGGCACTGTTTCACCAACTGGTTCAGGGGGCATCGTCACACTGGGATTGATCTCCACTGTTGCTGCATCATTACTGCTTCCCCGATTCTACGCTTTACATCCCTGAGGATAGGAGCCGACTCCATGGAAAGGCTGAGGTGAGAGAGAGTATGTGGGTCAGAGTCTCTTTGCAGCCAGTCCTGGAGGGCTTTTACCTTTTCTCCCAGTCTATTGCTCAAAGTCGAATCTGATAAACTTTCTTTCACAGATATGGATCCCAACATTCCCCATTAAGCATGTGGGGTTGGTTTGGTTTGGTTTTGGAAATCCAAAGCACATTAAAATATTTTGTTTTTCTGATTACTGTGTCTGCTTTGAATTAAAAAAAAAATCCATTTTCTCCCTTAAATTACTTTTTTTGTTCTGGTATCTACGGACCCTCACCTGTAGCAAAGGTCACTCAATAGGCCAGGACATAAGAAAAATAGATAGGGTCAGAGAATTCTTTAGTTATTAGTTCAAAATATTAGTCTAATACATAGGTCTGGCTTTGAGATATAAGACTATTTTTAAACTCCCTAAATAATTCTGACTCATATTTATGTTTGAGAAGCCCTGATTTTCAGCACCTATTTTATGACTAGTAGAGTGAGTAGCCATTTGGGTTTAAATCAGTGTCACTAGCTGAATAACACTGGGCAAGTTATTGCTTTAAATCTTAATTTTCTCATCTATAAAATCAGAATATTTTATACAAGTTATATGTTTATTATTGGAGTGAATAAAATAATACACATGAAGCTCTTACCTCAGTCCTTGGAACACTGTAAACATATAATAAAGATGGAGCTGTGGTAATAATTGTAAACATATTGGAACATAATATAGATTAAATATTTGTCATTGGTGATTCTATTTAAGGTACATAATCTATTCCTGACAATCTCCCACGATTATTTTGGGGATACATGTTATAGTACTACTGAAATTATTTAAGTACAGGTGACCTTTAAATGATGTGGGAGTGAGGAGCACTAACCCCCCTGCACAGATGAAAATCTGCGTCTAAGTTTTGACTCTAAAAATCTTAACTGCTAATAGCCTACCGTTGACTGGAAGCCTTGCTGATAAAATAAACAGCCACTTAACACAATTTCGTATGTTCTATGTATTATATACTCTATTCTTACAATAAAGTAAGCTAGAGAAAAGAAAATGTTATTAAGAAAACCATAAAGAAAAGAAAATACATTTACAGCACTGTACTGTATTTATTGAAAAAAACAAATCCACATATAAATGTGCCCACACAGTTCAAAACCATATTGTTCAAGGGTCAACTGTACTACATAGATAAAAGAACATATTTTTATTTTATTCATTTGTCCATTTAAGCACAGTTCTGGGCACTGAGGATACAGCAGTGAGCAAGACACGCAAGGCCCCAGACTGCAGAGAGTTTGTACTCTGGGGAGACAGAGAATAAACAAAAAGCATTTGTAATATGATGCCAGTTAGTGGTTGTTTTATGAAGAAAAGTAAAGCTGGACAGAGAGAAAGAAACTGTAAAGTTGGGGGTGGGGGGTAGTGTTGAGTGTCCTTAAATAGGATGAGAAAAAAGGTCTCTCAGTAAACGTAACAGCTGAGCAGAGATCTAAGGATGGAAAATTCTGGGGAGAAAAAAAAGTATTCCAGATAAGGGCACAGCAGGAGAAATAGCCCTGAGAAATACTGTGAACATATTCAAAGAGCAAACTGTGACAAGGTAGGCTACAGCCTCACCAAGCAAAAGCAGAATATGGCGAATGGTAGGGTCAGAAGGTAAGCAGGGGCCAGGAATCTCATAATCTACGTTCTTTGGGTCTCACTTCTTTCACTTAGCATGTTTTCAAGGCTCATCCATGTTGTAACATAAATTAGAATTCAGATTTACATTTTTAAAAAATCCATTCTGGTTACTATGGTATAAACTCACAGTAAGGGTGCAAAAGTGGAAACCGAGAACAGAGACAAAGAGAATGCTGAACCCTGGTGAGAGATAATGAAGGTTTAGTTCATGATGATAGCAGTGGAAACGCAGAGAAGTGACCAGACTCATGATCAGTCTATTTACCTAGACTGATCCATCTAGATTGATCTATGTGTCTGTATAAATATAGATAGATGTATTTATACTATAGATAAATGTGTGTGTGACTTGGATGGCCAACAGTGATACCTCTGGGCCAGGCTGTTGGCAAAGTTGTGATTGATTTTCAGTTGTGCTGCTGTCCCAGCATCCAGTCCCCAAATCTTACACAACTTCAGGTATCTGATAGAGCCCAGGAGGCATGCTGTAATGAGAATTTTAAGATGTTATCAGTGAGAGTATTTACCTTGGGAAAGTGTGGAAACTCCCAAGATGACTGAAAATACTCATTTGGATGTTTAATTCAAGTTTTGTTTAAAACAGCAATCTCATTTCTTTATTTAGACAGAATTTATGGCATGAAACCTTCTCTGCTCACCTCCCAATGAGTATTTCTTCCCTAGGTTAAAAATGATAACACATGGCATGGTCCTCACCCTTTAATCTAGTTTGGGCTATAAAGCATATACACATAAGACAATAAGAAAATAATTTAAGATAAATTTAAAATTAAATCTGGAACACTGAATTGTAAGTCAGCAGATCCTCTATAAAAATGTTAAAATACTAGTGTGTCACAATCAGTTGTTAATATCATTTAAAGTTAGATCCTTTGTGACATATCATATTTTCCAAAGATGTCTGTAACAATCGCTCCTATTCTACATCCTGTTCTAGAATGTTGCCACACTCTAACAAGAAATAGCATTTATATTCCTTCCCCTTAAACCTGGGTAAGTTTTTGAGACTGCCTCTACCAACAGAGTAGGGAAGATTGATAGTAAGTGAATTCTGAGGCAAGGTCATGAAAGTGCCATGTACTTTTCCCTTGTTTTCTTGGGATGTTTGCTTTTGGAAACAAGTTATCACCTGTGTAAAAACCCAGGCAGCCCACTGAGACCCTTATGTGGAAAGGAACTAACAGTTCTGTCTCCCAGCTGTGGCTGAGCTTACAGCCAGCAGGCAGCACCAATATGCCAGCCATGTGATTAAGCCATCTTGGAAGCAGAGCCTTCAGCCCCCCATTGAACCACCCCTAATGACACCAAGTAGACCCATTCCACCAAGCCATGACCAGTTGCAGATATGTGAGCAAAATTAATATCATTGTTTTAAGCCACTGAATTTTGCTGGTTTGTTTCTCGGTAATAGATAAGTGAAATATCTTAAAATACCAAACTTCACTTTCACTTGTATAGCTCTTAGATAGGAGCAAAAGGGATGGAGTTATGTTAAAACTCTGGAAAATGAACATACCCCACAATCTATTTTAATTAAGCCCAATTGCACAAAGCTGGTGTGTCATTTATAGCTACTCAATACATTTAAAATAATTTTATAAATACTATGCAACAAAATGAGTTTGCAGATCCAGAAAATACTTCTCTTATAGTTCTGTCAAGATCTGTGTATGCCCAGTGGGAGTAGGTCTTGAATGTTAACAACATCCATCTTGCTGAAGAAAGAGACTAGATTTTTCAAGCTGCAAGTTTAGAGAAGGGGAAAATGAATGAGAGTTGGGGTACTCAGGGAAGACAGCCTCAAGGACGTGGAACTTGGGCTGCATGTTGAAGAAAGGATTTCATTGGAACAGCCAAGGTGGAGTGTACCAAGTAAGAGACATACTGTGCACAGATGCCACATGGTGGGATACGGGTTTGGGGTCTTTTCTGGACCAACTTGTCTAGAAGAGAGGAGGAACCTTAAGAAGAAGCAAATGAAAAGAAGAGGCCAGATTGCTTACAAAGCTAAACTGTAAAATCCTTTAGGCCTGGTTTTAAATCTGGATGGCAGTTTTAGTAATTGCTGTCAATTTGCCTGTTGTATTTATATGTATTAATTAGGAATCCAGATAAATCTCTTTTTCATGGATTTTCTTTCTCTGCCTCTGAGATGTACAACAGCACACTTTTTATTCCAAAGAAGTCAACTATTTTTTCTCAAACAGCTCAAAATTTTTTTTTCAGCTCAAAATTTAAAAAGCACATATTAGTTATGTTTATATCTCTAAAGTAAATTCAATATTTCTGTAATAGGAAGAGTCTATTGGTTTAAATTGAGTTCTCAGTCATCTCAGTCTTTCCTATTAATCCTAACAGCTTGAGTAAAAGGTACTAACAACCATGTGCATGAGCCCATAGGCAGTTTCAAAACTGTGTGAGGATAACCCCAGTTTTGGTTATAGTTAACTGGCCTCTGTCCCCCGTCCCAGTTCAGAATCCTATTTCAAGTATCAAGTTAGACCTTCCAATGCTTTAGCATTTACACATTCATTCATTTACGCACTAACTAATATGGTCTAAGCACTCTTCCAGTCACTAATGTCTGTGACCAAGTCTCTGAAACAATGATTTTTTTAGTCCATGGGAATAGATACCAGTTTTCAAGGTCTTTGAAGTAGCCTGATAAATAAATAGTTCTCTTACTGTTCATATTCTGAACCCAATAAGATCAATATGTTTCAGGGCAAAATATTACCCAGATAAATCTCAATTGAAAGATGTAGTTTATGTCTGTGCACAAGTGAATTTACCAATACTGAATTCCAGAAATCAACAGATGTACTTTGTATGGGACCAGAGAAGTTTTCCTTAATACATAGTGTATCACATCCCCATTTTGGCAGAGCCTCTCTGGAGGAACAGAATGGAGTGTACTCCTAGCTCCCAAAAGCAAAGGGAACAGAAGGGGTAGAGCTACACATGCCCAGTTTCTCCCTCCAGACTCTCAAACAGAGTGACAATGTTGAGGGATCTGAAATCTTACTGCTAAAGAACTGTTTGCACATAGAACAGGTAGGCAAATTATGGCTCACAGAACCAAATTTGGTCTATCACATGTTTTTGTATATATAGCCTGCAAGCTAAAATAGATTTTACATTTTAATGGTTTAAAAAAAATCAAAAGAAGAATAATAATTTAGGATACACAAACATCATATGAAGTTTAAATTTCAGTGTCCATAAGTAAACTTTTATTGGAACACATGCTCATTTGTTTACATATTGTCTATGGCTGTTGTTACACTCCAGGGGCAGAGCTGAGTCATTGCGACAGGGAGTGTATGGCTCACAAAGCCCAAAATATTTTGCTGTTTGGCTTTTTGTAGAAAAAGTTTGCTGACCCCTGACAAAAAAGGAAAAACCTGGGCTGGGGAAGAAGAACCTCCTTGGGATTTTTACTAGCAATGGAATCTCCTTCTATGTTTCTGTCTTTGATGTGGGACCAACATCCCTTCAGCTCCCCTGCTCAAAACCTGGCAGGTACTTGATGACTATCCTTAAGCCCCTTATCTAATTAATCATCGTTTGTTTTTCTCTTTATTTTTCTTTTAAAATGTCTTTTAAATTTTCTTTCTATTTTTCCTGTTATTGCCCAGGCATCACCATTTCACACTAGGATCCCTGCAAAACTTTTCCAATTAGACATCTTAATTCCACTATCTCCACAGTCTTTTAGAATTGAAATAGCTTTAGAGAGTTTCTATTCAGTCTTCTCATTACCAAAATGAGGAAACTTGTTATTCTGTGAGGCAAAATGACTTTTTCAAATTTGCAAATCTAATTTGTGACAGGCTGGGTTTGGACCTAAGATCTTCCAAACAGTAGCTCAGTGGTCCTACCCTGGCAGGATTTCTCCTCACATTGCCCTTCACATGAAATTTTCAAAGACTCTTATTGATCAAATCAAGTTTATAATCTAGACCAGGAATCAGAAAACTATAGTATATGGCCAAATTTTGCTCTCATTCTGCTTTTTGTAAATTAGGTCTTATTAGAACACAGCCATGATCCTTTACTTATTGTCTATGGCTACCTTTATACCACTACCCTTGACAGAGTTAAATAGTTACACTGAAGACTATATGGTGCACAAAGCCTAAATATTTACTATCTAGTCCTTCACAGAAAAAAAGTTTGCAGAGCCCTGATCTAGACTCACTCAAAATATTCTACCATTTTCCCCATCACTTTCTGTGGCATTGATAGCTAGTTGTTCCCTATATCCATTCTTACCTTCTATAGTAATAAAACCTCTAATTTTTTTTCAGCTGAATACATGACAGCCTGAAATGAAGACTACATTTCTCAGCTTCCCTTGCATCTTGGTGTAGCCAGTGGAATCCATGAGAATCCCATGGACTTGTGTATGCAACTTCCAGGAAGTGTCCTTAAAGGAAAGAAGTATCTTAAAGGAAGGAATATGCCTTTCTCTTCCCTCTGCCTCCTTCTTTCTAGATAGAATGATGCCAAGATAACTGGAAAAGCCAACATGTGCTATAAGATGATTTGGGACATGGAGTTTGACCAACAAATGGAATAATACTGGGTTCTTGACCTCAAAGTGTTTCTACTATGCTCAGACCACATACCTCAGGATTTTTACATGAGTGAGCAACACAATTTTATGTTAAACAAGATCCTCCATTAATTAGGATTGGTCTGTCACTTGTAATTCATTGTAAGTGATATGCTTTCTAGTAGGAAATTTCTTTTGCAGAGAAACTAGTACCTTTATAACTTGCTGAATTGGCTATGATTATTCCCACACCTTCATTCTTTTGTTCATGCTGCTAGCTCATGCTGGACTGCCTACTTTCTCCACCTCTATTTGACCACATTTTACAAATTATTCAAAGCAATTAAAGTTCTAGCCATACCCTGAAGAATGTTTTTTTTTTTTTTTACTACTTAAAATTAAGGCAATAATATTCAAACAACTTAGATTACCTACTGTATTACATTCTTTGAGTCATGTGTTTTGAACATTTATGCTCAAAAAGAGTGTAGACTTTTAAAGGATTAGGATCATTTATTTTGTTTTATTTTTATTTCCCGGGTCCTCATACTATACACAACCACAAAATACCTGATAGATTTATGTGAATAAATACGGGCAAAAGTGAGGCACACTGACTCATGAGATGACAAGTTCTCATTCTTAAAACTCAGAATGTCTTCTGATACCTGAATCATAATGTGTAAACAGAGCCAAAGGAAGATCTGTCCCAGAATAGGTCAGACAAAAGTATATATGATGGACATTTAGGCAAAGAGTTACGTGCTGCCTAGGAAAACCCTCATGAGACAATGCACATTACCAGTATGTATGATAAATTGGACAGATAATGCCATGTTCTCACTGAAGTAAGTGGGTCTAATTCTACTGTGAGATTTTTCCCTTATTATTTATGAGATGCTTTGAGGCTCTGGAAGTTACACCACCATACCTTCTGCCTAAATACTAGCACATTAGATAGATATATTTGAATTAAGAAATGAAAAGTTTATCAGATAAAGTTTATACTTGTTCCAGTTCATGAAACAAACAGAAATGTACTGGCTTGTCAAGGACTCAAATGTCAGAACTCAAATATTTCCTGAACCAACATCCAGGCAGTTTGCTCCCTATGGGACTGCAGACATAAACTAAATCTTTATCCACAAAATGTGGGGCCCTTTATGTAAACCCAGCCTGCAGTTCTTCAATGGTGATGTGTACTCTGTCTATTCACATTAACTTACAGCAGAGCACTTAAAACATTCTTACAAATGAACTGATTCCAGTGTCAGCCAAAAGGCTACCTACAGGTAAGGATCAGGAATAGCTGAAGGGAAAACTGAATGAGAACCAGATGAGAACTGATGCATGAAGGTTGCTGGCTTTTTTTTTTTTTTTTTTTTTTTTTTTTTGGAGCTCATGAAGGTAGCTGGCTCCCAATTCTTTGCACTTAACCATTTGAGGTAGCTTTATGGCCAACCTCCCCTGGGGAGGCAGACAGTTGCTTATCAACAGAGGGGAGTGAGATTATGGAAGAAGCAGAAACTTGTCAGATGGCATGGCAACAGAGTGGCTCTCAAATCTTTTGTTTGTTTTAGTTAAACTGTTCCTGTCCATATCCCCAAAGATTGATTCTTCTAATTCACTGAACATTTTGTTCGTCTTCTTGATTTCTTTGTCAGTTGTTGATACTTTTTTGAAGTACTTGTCAGAAATTTTCTTTTTATTAAAGAGAAGGCGTCATTAAGTTTTAACTTTTTGCATAGTTTCCATCAGCCTCAGTTTGAGACAGAACTCTTACTCCTTCACCCAGCTTTATGCCTTCAGCCCAGCCCTGCCTGCCTTTAGGAAAGCCACAGCCTCTAGATGCCTCATTCTTAGACCTCAACCCCAAGGTAACTATGAAAATAGGAACAAAAGCCACTGACTTTTATTTTAACATAACTGTTCTTCTTAGGTGTCTCAGGTCACCTGTACGTTCTGCCCATCTACTCTTAGATATTCTACTTTCCCTTATTTCTCCCACTTTCCCTTATTTCTCCTCATTGTCTTCTTCAGAACCTACTCCAGTCAGTGAAATTTATCTTATTCACTGTAAACACTCTTCTCTCTTTCATGAGCCCTCCCTTACCTGATTATGTTGGGGAAATACAATTAAAAACAAAATCTCCCAACACAGAAATCCTCTCCACAAAAGTAGTAGAGAAAGAGAACTTTGATTATTGGATAAACATTAAACTAGAATGTGATGTGCATCACAGTCTGCTTGGGGATTGCAAAGATAGAAGGAAATCTCACCCTTTCATGTAGTTGAGCAGATACAATCCATTCCACGTATGTTTTCAAGATAAATAACTAGTCCTTAAGTAAGAGACCTTGACAGGGTGCCTGGGTGTCTCAGTTGGTTAAGTGACTGCCTTCGGCTCAGGTCATGATCCTGGGGTCCTGAGATCGAGTCCTGCATCAGGCTCCCTGCTCAACAGGGAGTCTGCTTCTCCCTCTCATGTTCTCTATCTCTCATTCTCTGTCTCTCAAATAAATAAAATCTTAAAAAAAAAAAAAAAGGTAAAAGACCTTGACAGTAGGTCACAACCAGTTCCTCCTAACTTTACCTGGTAATTGGAATGACCATCTGTGTTAACTAATTGGCTTTATCCAGAGGAAAAACAAACTTCTCATATTTTTATGACAGGAAGCAGTTTTGCAACTTGGAGCAAGGCACCCCCCAAAGTTAGGCTTCTACCTCCCACAGCAACGGGGATAGGGGAGATTGGGAGACAGAGACATCACTTGATGTTTACATTTCAGAGAATTGACTCTGGGTCCTTGAGAAAGACATCTGTGGATCATAAAGCTGAGAAATGGCCTATGCAGTTTTCAAAAGGATTTATAAAATTTTAAAGAGAGGGGAACATACAAGTATGAGTTTTCTAAAGTAAATGCTCTAAGGAAAAGGATTGGAATAAGCTTCTTTGCTTATTTTATACAGGGAGAATTAGGCCTCTTATTTTTGTCTTTGTACTTACAATTATACTTTAACTTTAATCTCCTTGTTCCACCTACTGTAATCATATGTAATGAGGAAGGAGAGGTGTGTAGGCCACTCATGGAAAAACTACAAAAAGGAGGTTGTGGAGAGAAATCAGGGAGAAAAGAAGCACAGACCTTGCTCTGAGGTAGGAGAAAAATATGATTCTTGAATGTAGTTCAGAAACACTCATTGATTATCACTCAGAGGTAAAAAGTTTAGTGAGATTCCTGAACCCCACCCCAGACATTCACATTCAGCAAGTTTTAGGAACTTAAGTTTAGGTCCAGAACATATAATTAAAAAGAAACTTTCCCAAATGATTTTGATGTGCAGTCAGGTTTAGGAACCACTGACTTGAGGCATGACAATGTATCTCTCTCATTTCCCAAGTCAGTCCTCTAGAGTTTGTCCTAAGACCTTGGAGAAAAGGAGATAGAAATAAATAAAATATGTACTACAAGTAGTTTATTAACAAATAAATAAATAACAAAAGGCCATTCCATTTGAAATTAAAAAAAAAAAAATAGAATTAAGAACTTCTTGTCCTGGGCGCCTGGGTGGCTCAGTTGGTTAAGCGACTGCCTTTGGCTCAGGTCATGATCCTGGAGTCCTGGGATCAAGTCCCGCATCAGGCTCGGGGCTCAGCAGGGAGTCTGCTTCTCCCTCTGACCCTCCCCCCTCTCATGTGCGCACTCTCTCTCTCTCTCAAATAAATAAATAAAATCTTAAAAAAAAAAAAGAATGTCTTGTCCTGCTGTAGAAAAGAGAGCTGCTTTTTTAGATTCCACGTGTGATATCATACAGTATTTGTAGAAACAGAAAGTGGAATGGTGGTTACCAGGGAATTGGGGGTGACAGAATTTGGGAGATGTTGTTCAAAAGATAAAAACTGGTAGTTAGAAGAAGAATAAGTTCCGAGATCCAATACACAACACTGTGATTACAGTTAACAGTACTGTGTTATATAATTCAAAGTTGCTAAGAAACTGGATCTTAAATGTTCTCACCACAGAAATGATAATTGTGGGACATGATGGAAGTTTTAGCTAACTGCTATAGTGGCAATCATATTGCAATATACAAATGCATTAAATCAACACATTACATACCTTAAACTTACAGTTATATGTCAGTTATAACTCAATGATAATAATAATAATTAATAATAAAAAGAAAAGAAGGAGAGATACTGCATATTGTCCTACTTTCCTCTTACCTATGTTATGGGGTTTGAGAGCTGGACACCAGGGAAAGCCCTAGGGCTTCAGGGGAGGCAAGCAGAGATAAGAACCATGGGAGTCTGTAAGAGTCCCAAGGACAGGAGGGGGGAAGATTTGAGTGGGAAGGGGATATCCAGGGATGGCTAGGTAAAGACTCAAGTTACCCTACCATTATCCTTATCCTCTTAGGTTTGTAGATGAAAAGCCAAAGATGAGCACACCATTTCTGCTGATAGGTGACTGACAGCGGTAATTTAGCACAAAGTTTGCTTGATGGCTGGGCTTTCTGAATAGCATTTGGACCCTTGGGGATGATAAAATACGAATTTCTCAGCACCTGCAGATAAACTGGAAAGTCTACAAAAGATGTTTTCAAGATTTCCTGGTAGGGAGGCAGTACTGTTCAGCAGCAGTGTTCTGTCTAAAGAACAGATGGCCTAAAAGTAGTGTCTTGAGCACAATGGGGATGGGTGGAGAGATGGGAGGGCAAGATAAAAGTGCATGGGGATATTTTTATAAAGCAATATGATTTAATAAACAGCAAAGGGGGAAATCAAAGAGATGTGATGCCTAGTCTAATAAAAGGATTTAAGATGCAAGATGGCCTGGGATCAGAGATAAAATTAAACATAAATGCTTTGGGAGCATACTACAGGTAATATGAATGTTTTATAACCCTATACACTAAGTAGAAGTATACCCAAAACTGTAAAATTGGACTAAATACCAGCTCATATCACTTTAATAATGAAAATAAAAGAAATGGTAGTGACTCTTGTTCTCAAATGAAATTCAGCCTTACCTGATAATTACTAGGGTATTCAGTTTCCCAAATGATGACATCACATCAAGCAAATCGGCTACTGAACATGTGCTTGTGAAGAATGTCATAAGAAAACCTGTCACTTGTGGAGTACCTATTGTGTGCCAGGCAGAATACTACGTATCCCACACATTATCTCAGAAATGCTCAGAGTAGTCCTAACAATCAGGTATTGCTTACACTTTATGTACATGGAGTCTGAGTTTCTGAGAAATAAATTGTCCAAATTATACAACTAGGGAAGGGTAGAAACAATTGAAACTGGGGACTGCTGGACACAAAGCCCTTCACATTTTCACTCTGGTTTCCAGTATAGATTCTGGATTGTTCCCCATAGGTTTCTGTATACAATTCATCTCGAAAGGGTCTTGAGACAGAAGAGCTCTCTGGTTAGTCTTTTTCTCATTCAACATGCAATCACTGGATGACTTTAATCACCCAATTACCTGCAAAAGGGCAATCTCTCATTCTAATTTCCAATTTTCTACTCAATCAGCTGTCTACAAGCTTCTTCTATAATGTTTTCCCAGCAGTACAAAATTTTTGGTCATACAGTACCAATATATGTATACTTATTTATAATTTTTACTAATATATTAACATATTGCATACATTATAACTCTTATTCAAAGATAGAAAAATTTTAAATGAAAGTTAATAAACATTTCTGATATATTTTCAGTACTTTTAAGTTTTATTGCCCAAACATACTGAATGCAATGTGATTGAATTCTCTGCCTTATTTTTTAAAATCTTAGTTTAATATTTTCTTATACATTAATTAGATTCTAGGTCAGTTTCTAAGTTAAGTTTATTTTAAAATTTATGTGAGGCATTTTCATTTGACTATGGCAGTCATTAAAAGCAAATCCTTGACTAGTAAATATGCATTTCCCTGATTTCAATCAACTGTCCTTGAAAACTCATTGGACAGTGTTGCTTGTTTTTATTTTTAACAAGTGAGTTCAAATAACCAATAAAATATGAAACATTTTAAAAGCATTTAGAGAATTCTGTTTCAAGTTTCTTAAATGTGGTGTGTGTATGTATGTGTGCGTGTACGTGCACACGTGCACATATATATGATTGTGTGTGTGTTTATATAAATATAAAAAACCTTTATCACTGGCTCACTTACTGTTGAAATGATGAAAAGATTTCCAAATGTCCATATTCAATACAGAATAAATTCTTTCCATAATACAAAAGGCAGTCATTTTCTCACTCACTGTTAATATAAAACTTGTATATAGATAATTGTGAATATATTTGGTAGACCCTGTCAGATCTGAGCAGGTATCATTGCATTGAACATGGAATGTGGCCGACATAGAACACCTGGGAGAAGTGTCAGCTCTAACACTTTCTTGTGGTACACATGTGCTTACAATATTGATATAAATTTTAAACTACAATTCCCATATTAACATTTAAGGCCTTTTCCTATTTCCTGAAGTATATTTTGTTAAGACTGAATAATAAGTTCTGTGAATTCACTTATCCAATAATGTCACTGTGGGGCCGGGCCCTGATGAGACACATGAGGGTGCCCCTGTCAGCCCACCTTCAGTGCAGAACTAAACTCTTCATGCAGGAAACCTCACTTACTGTGCATAATAAATCCTGATACAGAACCCAGAGGCCACATGCCACAGCCAGTGTGTATCTACAGGGGACACTTAGTAAAGCTTAATTCCTCTCTTTAAAAATTAAAAATAAATACAAATAGAAGTTCTAATATTTTCTTCATACACCACAATGAGTGCCCACACCTCTCTCTGGAGACTGCTATAGAACAACTCCTCTAAAACACCCCAGAACAACTTAGCCAAAACAGAACACCTCTCCTTTATTTTCTGCTAAAACCCAAAATGGATGCCTTTCCTGTGTTCCAACTATTAAATATTAAAAGAAAATGTAAAGAATCAAGAAACATTTGTTAAGTATTTACGAGGTGCCAGGCAAGACAATATAAATTAGTACTAAAATGTCAATATCCTTTTTTAAAAGATTTATTTACTTATTTTAGAAAGAGAGAGCACGTATGTGTGGAGGGGGAAGGGCAGAGGGAGAGAAAGAGAATCCTCAAGCAGATGCCCTGCTGAGTGTGGAGCCCAATGTGGGGCTAGGTTCCAGGACCCTGAGATCATAACCTGAGCCGGAATCAAGGGTCAGCCACTTAACTGACTGAACGACCTAGGCACCCCTAAAATGTCGATATCCTTAATCTCTAATGAACTTTTACAAACTGATAAGAAAAAGGTGATGATTTCCTATAAATGTATTAAAAAGAGCTATCTTATTAGTAACCAAATTAACACAACTTGTAAAAAATGAGACGACTCTAAACTGACAAGAAAAAGGTGATGATTTCCTTTAAATGTATTAAAAAGAGCTATCTCATTAGTAACCAAATTAACACAATTTGTAAGAAATGAGAGACCACTCTTTATCAATAAACTTACACAATATACTTTAAATGGCCATACTTTATATTAGTGACAAAGGGAATGTCCTTTTTGGAAGATTATTTGACCAAACTTACCAAGAATTTTAGAAATGTTTGTGTCACTTTAAAACATGATTAACACTGTCATTTCCATACATTTATTATAAAGAAATAATCAAAGATGTAAGGAAAGATTGATTTAAAAATTAGTAAGAAGTTGGAGACAATTTAAATATCCAACAATGGGGGATTAGGTAAATCAATTGCAGTGAATCCAAAAAATTGACAACTATGTGACTATTAAAATCAGATTCTGGAAGAATATTTAATGATATGGGAAAATGCTCATGACATAACTGTAAGTGAAAAAAAGGCAGGTATAAAGGAGTATAAAGATGATCTCAATTTTGTAAAAAGAAATAAATTCTTAAAAAATAAGAATGAAAGGAAAAATCTTAACAATGGATGTATCTCGGTAATGGGATTATAAGTGGTTATCACTTAATTTTTTATACTCTTTCATATTTAAAAAAGTCCATATAGAATGGAACGTGTGTGTGTATATATATATGTGTGTGTGTGTGTGTGTGTGCCTATTTGTACACATCTATTCACTATAGACATTTTTAAAAATACGAAATATATTTGAATTTTCTATGATATACAGCCCCCCAAAATCTTGTATATATGTATTATGGTATTAGATTTGGCTATGCATCATAGAAAATCCAAATACATGGCCTAAGCAAGATAAAGGTTTATTTCTCTCACTTAACAGTGGTCTAGCAGCTCCAGAGTTATCAATGACCTAGGTTCCTCATAACTTTCTGCTCCACCAGTAGAACATAGCTTCTTTCTTTAGGTCACTTTTACAGCCCATTTTATCTGCATTCCAGGAAGGAAGAAGAATGAAAAAGGGTAAACAAAAAGCATATGTCCTACCAAATTAGGTCCCTTTGAGGAGCCTTCCTAGAAGCCCTACCCAACAACATATGATTGCCACCACACTCTGCAAGCTGGGAACTGGAGATTCTACTTGCTGCTTGGAGTAAATGCCAGGTTTCTTTCTAAGGAAGTAGGAAAGAATGATACAGAGTAGGCAATTAGCAGGGTCTGCTACACTTACAGTAATAAAACTGCCTTAATTTTTTTAAAGAATGATAGTGGCAGAACAACAAAAAAGAATCTACATAAGAGAAAAAGAATGGAAGAGAAAATAGGAAATACAGTTAAAAATTATGAATTATGAAATCAAAGATTATTCTGATACCTATAAGAAGGGGAAAAGGGCTCAACAATTGATTAAACTGTCAGCAATTTAAAATTTTAAATATATCTTATACCACTTTCCAAAAAAAAAAAAACTCAAAGAAAACTTGAATTGAAAAAAAGAGAAAGAAAAATATGATGGACTATAATCCTGATATGCCATTTACTCTTCCTTATCTCTTTTCAGGATTCCCCGGAGTTATAAGTAAATCTTTGGAACACAGAAGATATTGGCAATTAGAGTCTTGTTCTTCTGTTTCTCCCTGTGTAAGACAGAGAAGGCTAGAATTCCCACAATGTGTAATTTGTATCTCAGAGCAGTGTTATCTGTTCTCCTACTCAATGGGGTAAATACTTCTATATAATACTTGCCATTAAATAAATGTCTTACTTTTCATGTGGATTTGCTACATAAATATGAATATTAACAATGTTTAAATAAATATGCAACTTTAAAAGATATATGTTTTAAATATATGTAAGTATATATAATGTTTTCTAGCAATTATAAGCCATTTTTCACAATAAATATCAAGGATATATTATGTAATTATCAAGGCAAAAGAATCTTAAATTCGTTTTGAATTTAAACTCTACACCAGGCACATGGTGATTTTAGAAAAGTTGGGGCACAAGAGCAACAAAAAGCATTAAAACTAAGTAAACACAAAGGATTATCCCATATATCCAGTTATATAGCTAAAGAAATCACAAGAGAATACAAGACTTCCTATATAAGTTGTAGATTAGCTAATTTTAAGACTTTAGCACTTCTGAGTAAACAGGATGGTCAAAAAATCCAAAGAGAATTTGATGCCTAGGTTAAAATGAGACTATAATAATTAGAAGATGCTCAAAATTAAAGCATAGAGATCTTCTCTCTTCAGAGCTGAAGTTGAAATTTATTATCATGACATTATTTTCCATGCCATCCCAATGATTTGGGATTTTTTTCTTTTTTTTTTATTTGAGAAGTGCAAGATTATGTATATATCTGCAGAGAACTTATTTTGCAAAAGAAACATAGGAATAAAAATACCTATGAATAGCTGGTGACATATTCCATGATCAAGAGGATCTTTATGCTGTTCCCTTAAAAGTGACAGCCCCTTCCTATTCTAAGCTGTCAGATCTATTGTCAGAAACCCACCCCTACCAAACACAGAACTGTCTTTATTTAATTTCTCCACTTAATGTCAGTAGTAAATTTGGTTAAGGCAAGACAATACCATTTTCAAAGAACAGTTAGCAGATCATTGAAAGGCTACTAAATTATGCCATGGAATCTTTAATTTATTACTGCTTTATATTCTACTGACTCATTTATCTGTGGCACAAGAAAGCTCCTAAATTCTGAATCCTTCTCATTTGATCATTAAGAATCATGCAATTGAACAGCATTTAGGCATATTGTGCAAAAGTGGGATTTTTACCAAGAGACTTGTCTATAAATATAGTTCCTGACCTCTGGAAACTTTCTCTGTGAAAATAAGAGTTTGCTAAAATTTTTATAAGAGTTTTAATAGCTGCCTATTGTGTATTATTCCTTGTCATGCGTTGTACTAAGTGTGTCACAACAACCCAGCAAAGTAGGCACAATTATTATCCTCATTCTGTAAAGGAAGAAACTGAGGCTCAGAGAGGTGAAGTGATGGACCCCAGATTACAAAACTAATAATGACAACAGCCTCAAACATGACAAAAAACAACACTACCCTGGGCCTACATTGGAGCATAAAGGACGAAATTATCTAAATTGTGCATCAACACTGTACATTTAAGAAAAGATGTTTATATGGATTTGCAACATAAATATGAATATGTTTTACAGATATATGCAAAAAGCAAAAAAAAAAAAAAAACCCAAAAAACAAAACCTGAAACAACCCTTTAAACTGAAACAAGTCCACATTGTTTAGCTGCATTTAATCAACAAGGTTGAGGCAAGGTTTTTCAATGCTCAATAAATAAATAATAATAATAATAATAATAAAAGCAGTGTGCTTTTAAGGATAATTTAATAATATGGGGAGTGATGACAGAAGGGGTTTCCTTATCACTCTTTTGCTTTGAAACCCAAGTCTCCGATCTAAAATATGCGGTATTTCCCTCCCCACAGATGTAACTAGGCATCTAGAGTTATCCAACTTTATTTTCCCTCAAAAAATAAAAATAAATTAAAATAAATAAATTAAAATAAATAAAATAATAAATTAAAAGTAATCCTCTTTCTTTACTATGAGACAGCCAGATATGACAATGTCAGCCGTTAATGCAAGAAGGCCTTTGCTTTCTTCAGTCCACCTAATACTGGACTAACTTTCCTAAACTTAGGAATGAAATTCCATAGGAATATATCCCTACCCCGATCTTGTCTCCTGGGTATCCCTGAGTAAATCTGTCTCTACTGCATGTACCACAGTCTACCTTGCTGAGTAGTTAGCACTAATCATAGAGTAAGTGTCAAGGAAGAAATATAAGAGTGTAGTTGTCAGCTGTCATGGGATTGACTATATTCTTCTGAATCTGAGGGTATAGCTTCACCCAGCATAACAATGTTCAGGATACAAAATATAGCAACTAAACTACACTCTAGATTTTCAAATCATAAAATTCATCACTAATGTAAAAAATTCATCAAAATTAAATATTCTCCATAAATCACACTCCATAACAATTTCCAAAATAAAAACAAAAGGAAAAATATAGTCTCTAGTCTGAATTTATGGCTTGTTCATGCCATAAGACAAGAAACGTATCCTGACAAGTTCTTTGAATTGTCAGTTTATTATACTGCTGAGCCTTTCAAGTGATTTATCTTCTGGGTATAAGGCCAATATTTCCATCTTGACTCATTTTTATAGCCATGTTACTGGATTGTCATGACCCAGAATCTAGTACTCTGGTATAAGAACAATAAACTCTTGCATCCTTGTAAACATTTTTTATTCCCATTCCTTCAGAACAACTAAAAGGTGCTAACTCTACAAGCTTTTTTTGTACAGTTCAGGTTACATATACTGCATTAGAATACCATAGTAAATGAAATATTTTGGAGTGTAGGTATCAGAGATGTCAAAATACTGTATTGACCATATTTATATATTTTATCCATTATAGTATTAGTTTATTTTCCTGGGAAAGGATTAATATTTATGTTTAAACAAACACAATTGTAAATCAACTTGTAATTGTCAGCTTGCACCAAAAGATTATGATTTAAAATGAAAAGAAGCTAATTTCATAGATTTCAATTCAACTATTTCTACTTCAAAATATTTAATGGCCAATGAAATATTGTTTCACTAGTTGCATTATAGCCAATATATAGATGTCTTTAGAGATAATGTATGCAAGAATACTTGCACTTTATAGCTTCTTTTGATTTTATAAGCATTGAATTTTATGATTTTATGATAATTAATATATGGAAAGGATATATGGATTAGTATATTAATATATGGATTTTAAATATGAATATGAATTGATTTTTCTTAGATTTAATAGTAAATGTTCAAATTTCTAATCTATATTTACTAATTCTTTCACTAGAATCTAAATACTTCAACAACAACATGGGAATTGTAATAGTTTCTTTAATCTGACTAATTAAACAACTTAGTGGGATAAAGGGACAAAGGATGGATTTTAGATTTAAACAGACCTTGAGGAAGGAAGGAAGGAAGGAAGGAAGGAAGGAAGGAAGGAAGGAAGGAGGGAAGGAAGGAAGGAGGGAAGGAGGGAAGTGAAGGAAGGAAGGCAGGCATACATACATACATACATAGAATATTTTGTCATTATTCTGTGGATTCTATTCCTTCATTTACCTCTGATAAATCTTTGATTTACTCTTTTGATTTTAAACATAGTTATTTTAAAATTATTTTTATATTGCCCTATTATTTCCTATTCTTTGGGACAAATTCTTCCTCTCCTGGTGGTAGATTATTTTTGTGTGCTTTGTAATTTTGCCTGTGAGCTCCTCTTTAACAGATGCACATTCCTGATTATAGAGGCTTCCTAATGACCAATTTTATTCTATTTTAAACTGAGGTAAAACAGAAAACATAGAAAAAGATATAGAATGTTTCTAGCACCCTTTTGGCCAATATCCCCTGAAAGGTATAAAGTATACCTATATACTAGTTACCTTGATATAGGTAACGAATAAATTAGTATTCATATGTTTCCAATTCTGTTCTTCTTTGGTAGGATTGCCTTTCCTATTCTAGGTCCTTTGAATTTCCACCTAAATTTTAGAATCATCTAGTCACTATCCACTAAAAAACTGTTAGAATTATGAGTGTGATTGAATTGAATATACAAATCATTTCATGGAGAATTGACTCTACCAATATTATATTTTTAACTTCATGAACATGGTAAATCATTCCACTGATTTGGCCTTCCTTAATTTCTCTCAACAATATTCTCTAGTGTTTCATGCATTTATACTACATTTATTTTTATCTATATGATTTTTGTACTATTGTAAATGATCTTGTTTTTAATTTAATTTTTAATTGTTTCTTAAAATCAAATATGATTATTTTTGTATATTGACCTTATATCCAGCAACCTTACTAACTGCATTATTTCTACTGTTTGTAGTTTTTAAAAGATTTTCTATGAATGTAATCATGTCAATGTAAAAACATGACAGCTTTCTTTCTACCTTTATAGTTGTTATACATATTTGTCCCTTGATTTAATATAAATGTTAAATAGAAGTGATGAGAGGGGACATCTTTGTCTTATTCCCAACTTCAGGGGAAAGAATTCAATATTTCATCACTAAGTACGCTGCTTGCTGTAGGTTTTTATAGATACCCTTTGTAAAATTCAGAAAGTAGTCCTTTAGCCCTAGTTTTCTGAGAATTTTTATTATAGACATTTATTGAATTTTAGGAAGCATTTACTATATCTATTGAGATGATCATATTACTTTTATCTTTTAATCTATTAATATGGTAAATTCTATTCACGATTTTTTTTTAGAAAATATTAAATCAGACTTGCATTCCTGGAATAAATATAAATAAGCTGTGTTCATAGCTCAACAGAATTCATTGTTTCCAGATAGTTTTTTACATTACTATCTCAGGGACTATAGTAGTTCAAATGAGAACTATACATAGTAATCTAGATTCTTCTGTAGGTAGCTTAGTGAGTAATATAATGGATTTATATTATTCTGATGACTCACTTCTCTAAACAGAGGTAAGGAGCTTAATAAAAAAACAAATAAATAAAAAGCTAGCCAAAATACATTTATATGTCCTTAAAATTTGTGGATTTTTACCCAATACAGTTCCTTAGACTTAGTTTGACGACATTGAGAAATAAGTAATTGAAGTTAGGAAAAGAGTTATAGGCAGGAACAGGGAACAAGGAGGAATGAAAGCAGATCAAGGCAAGACTACAACTGCCTGTGGCCCTCCTGTGGAGCGATCAGAAGACAAACCCCATAGCTTCTGGGAATGGGCTTCACACTGTTTGCAGTACAACAGTAAATGTTTATAACGATGATCTTAAGGCACCTACAAAATATTAAGTTATATTTAGTTTGTTCTGATTAAGAAGATGAAAGGATTTTTTTCAAAATATTTTATGTAAAATGGTTGATATTCCATGTCTGATAAAGAGACAAATCTATAGTTATATAGTTATATATAAAATTATATATAATATATAAAGTTATATGTAATTGTATACAATATATAGTTATAAAGGCTTATATATACTATATATATTATATATGTGTGTATATATAAATATATAAAGGTTTATATATAGTTATATACTTACATAGTTGTACAGGCTGTAGTTCAGCTATCTAGGATTCAGTTTCTCAGTCTTTAGAATAACTAAAGTCAAACTTTCCTTTGACCATTCTTTGTCACTCTGTTGTGGGTTTTTTTTTTTTTTTTGTCATTCTGATTTTAAAAAGCAAATACAATGCACTCACCAGTTAAGAAATTTCACCTAGCAAACAATTTCAGTGATGGTTTGAATAAACAATAGCTGTCATAATGGCACAAATTTACCTGTTTTTCCATTCTTGCATCCATAAAATCATTTCCTTTTACTCAAGAGTGTACTGAGGAATAATCAGTGTTTTTTAAAACAATTTGAAGGTATAAAAGATTACTCCAAAATGCTATCATGATTATTATTATAATAGCCAAAAGGCGAGAAGAATAATGCAATGATTATAACTGGTGACTTAATACAGATGTCCTCAACCATTTGTGGAAGGTGTAAAGAAAAAAAAGTCCTTTGGGCCCAACTGCAGAGGCAAGGCAGCAAATACAAAACTGATGAGGGCTAAAGTTTTACATTAGAGAATCCTAATTAGATTCTCTCGCCTTTTGCCTGACAGAACATAATCTTCAAAACCCCTTAAGCCAGCCGTCTTCAAATACATCCTGAAATTCCCACAAAATTCTGTTTAAGTAAAATTGAGCTAGGTACTAAAGCCCATCCTAGGGTAAAATCTAGAGTTTATATGACCTGAGGTATCTACAATGGCAAATTTAACTTCATGGTAAAATATATTTGTTTTTGTATCCTGGATATTTCACATCCACAGAGTAGGTGTATACTATGCTATGTATGTCCATATAGACATGTCACATAACTAGTATATGTTGATAACTTCCAAATGTATAGCTATAGTTCAGGGGGATATCTCTTCTGAACTCCCAACTTGCATGTTAAGCACCTATTTGATATCTCCAATTAGATGTGGTATAGGCATCTCAAATTTCATGTATCTAAAAAATAGTACCTCTAATTCTCAGACATCCCCTCAGATAGAATCAGCATTCACCCAGTTGCTCAAACCTGGGGATGGTTTTTGATTCCTCCTTCTTTGTCATCACTCATATTTAATCTACCTCTAAGCTTTGTCAACTCAAATACAAAAATATCTTGACTTCATTCACTTCTCTTCATCTCACCTGACACTGCTATAATGAAATCCACCATCATCTCTTGCCTAGATTATTATATCTTATCTATGTATAATCCTGTCTACCTTGCTCCATCCATTTTCAATACAATCGCCAAACAATCTTATAAAAATTTACATTTTTATGTAAATGACATCTTGCCATGTCACAGTCCTGTTGAAAACTCTCCAGTGACTTCCCATTTCACTTAAAATAAAATAAAACAACTTACTATGGCCTACAAGACTGCATACATGGTCCTGTCCCATAGCTCACGGCTCTTTGTTCTTCCAGCTCCTCACATTTCAGCCACATGGGCCCTCTTTAACTTCTCAAACACACTAAATTCTTTACTTCCTTAAGATCATTACAAAGGCTATTTCTTCTACCTAGAATGCTCTTTCCCCTGACTGCCAACTTCTCTGATCTCATGTCTAACTTCAAATATCATTTCCTCAGGGAAGCTTCTATAAACATTATGCTCTCTAAAGTGGTTTTCTCACTCTGCCCCCCCCCCATTTCCCAATAGTCTCTCTTACTGTGCTATCTCTTCTTTGTAACCTCCAGAACAATGTGTAAGGTATTTGCTTGTTTGCTTACTTTTTTCTTTTTGTATTCCTCTCCAAACTACAAGCTCCACAAGAACTGGAACCATCACTATTTTGTTGCCCATTGTAAATACAGTACCACGTAGTTGTAGCATGTGTGTGTTGGAATGCTGTTGAGTGTGTGTTTATGGAAAGTAGAGACTCTTCAGTTAAACTTGTTTCTCATTGCGCTTAGTTCAGAAACCTATTCTTAGTTGGGGAAATTAACGGTGGGAAGCTAGACAGGGTTGCTGGAATGCTTTCTAATCAGGTTGAATGTTCACCATATGTGAAGTCTTTACTATCTGTATTGTATCTCTTCTCAATTAGCAAGAAGCTAGTTCTTTGTCCTTTGCTGCTGCAAAAATTATCTTCCTCCTCAAAGGATTTCGGTGGTGCTCTATCTTGCCTTGCCAAAAAGTCTGGGTGTCCACATCACTCTCCCCAGTCCGCCTACCTATATCACCTCCATCATATTCCCCACCTGTTACCAGCACACTAATCAAGAAATACCACTCACTTTCCCTTCTGTCTCTCTCTTTCTATAGATGCTTTATAGGACAGTTTATACTATTTCAAAAACCTAGAACAAACTCCCATCTGCCATCTGTTAAAACATCATTTCTCCTTCATTAAAAATCTTTCTTAGACTCAAGCTCATTTCAGAATAAGTATGAATCTGGAAAGTAGTGAGATGTCTCATATTTAGATTCATGCATCTGGCAATGTACTTTATGTCTACCTTGCGTTTCTTAATAAGAAAAAAAGATAAAAAATAAATTCTAAAGTAGAAAAGCAGAATTATAGCATTTACATATTTTGAATATATGTGACCATAATTATACAGACACATACTCTATTTGTGACATGCCGCAGTGTTGTAAAATGATAGGAAACCAAAACTATGCTTCCCTTCTACACACTGCCTAACACACTGAGGAGACACAATAAACATACATATGTGTTATCATAAATGTGCTAATGTACAAATTATAGATAAATATATATGAAGTTTCAAAAGAGTTTCAGATTTTTTTAAAAATATAACCATTGGCATACTTCTACTAATTGAGAAGGTATCTCTATATAGTAATGTCACGTTGGCCAACTAATAGCTCTCCTATTCCTAAAGTATTTAAACATTTTATGGTCTTTGTGAGGCTACCTTTACCAAAGGGGGATAAAGAAATTCAACAGTTCCCCAATGGGGGTACAATATGAGTGTGGGGCCAGAAAAAGGGATAATTTCACAATGCATCCTCAATCCTTTGAATGTTGAACAAAACACAGTGTTTGTGGAAATCACTGGCTAGAAGTAGGATCACATCTTTAAAAAGTGGGAATTGATAAGAGACCATGAGTTTATTATGAGTCAAGACTGGGCTCCTTAAGAACTCAATACTTAGAAGAGTTGGCCAGATGAGAACAGGCAATAATTCCCCTATACTTGTATAGACTTAATGTTGATCTCCATATTTTAAAAGCAATTTGAAGAATTTGAAGAAGACCCTGGGAAAGGCATGCCAAATTATGGGTAGGATGATAATAAAGCCTATGGAAAACAAATAAAGCATTTGGGGCTTTTTAATCTGCAGAAATTAAAGTAATGGGATGATAGCTACTTAAAAAAGCAGAAAATTTTTATATAAAGGGTATTTTCCAGCTTTTTGCCCAGTATGAAGGCTTTACAAGGTGGGAAAATGGGTTTAAATTGTTATTGAAAAGAGATTTACGCTAGGAAAAGGGAGCTTGGTCTGATAGACATTATAATGTTCAAAAAGAGGCTTCTGCAGAAATGAATAGTCTCTATCCTCAGAGAGCCTGAGACTAGGATCATGGTAATCTACCTCATGTTGCTTTGATGTTAGAGAAAATTGTCCAGGCAGTTTACACTTAGGTGTCCCTGAAGAATTAGTAGTCTTTCATTCTACTTTCAGTGACTTTGAAAACTTTTTCCTTAATAATAACAATTGTATACCAATAGTATATGAAATACTATTTTAAGGTACTAATGTTTATTATTAGAAATCTCTATGATGTGATGAGAATGCAAGATGTGAAACTGAGGTGATAAAAAGGGAAGTAACTTTTCTGTGATCATAAGTTAATTTGAAAAAAGCACATCTCTTTCTCATTCTTCTCTCCTCTGTAATTCTGAAGGTCAATTCTGACACAATATGCATCCCAGAAGTGAGGCGGTAGTGCAGGTATCACTAAATTTAAACTGTAGGAAAGTTTAAAGATGGAGAACTTCATAAATTGAACATGTCACAAATATTGTATGCTGAAGAATTGGCATTAATTAGACACAGAGGTGCCCTCATTACCAATTTGTAGTACCATTCAAGAGTGATGGGGTCACCCCTATATCATGGATATAAATTCTACTATCCTCTGTCTGATTCTGACATTTTCCTTCTGCATAAAGTGCATGATGGCTCAGTTCCAGTCCGACCTTTCCTATAATGGCACACTGAAATAATATCTGCAATAGCAACAGGAAGTTCCTGAGCTTGACCTTTACATATCACAGGAAGGAGACTGTGTTATAAGAGTACTCTTTGCAAAAACATTATATTTGTGAATTGATAAACTTTTCATTCACAAAAAAATTTGTTGCTTCAGGCTAAGTCATTAAGAATTATAAAGAGCTCATAAAATCTAAGTAAAGACACTGTCAGCAGTAAACGTGTAATTATGCCACATTACCAAAAATTTCACCCTATTTATGGCAGATATTTTACAATTATAATCAGGATGGGTAAAATAAACACAAATGCATTTATCTAGTTAAGTTTTTCAATTTTGCTGATCTTCTGTTTTTCCATTTGGGAATTTAGATTACAGCTGATTTCTGAGAACTTTCCAATTAAAAAATTTAAAAAGTCCTTTTGATTAACATAGGAGTCCAGAGAGCACAAAATGCCTTCTCTGATACTACTCCTTTAAGTGCCCTTTCTGCTTGCTTTTAGCCAAAAATTTCATTCAGGAAACTGATCTGTAATACAAACATTGGAATAATGCAAGGAACACATCCCACAAACATGCCCCATCACCATTACCACCTCTCAAAATCAAAGTGCTCATCCTAGAGAAAGAGGAGGGGGAGAGAAAAACATAAAGCAACGAAAAGATTATGTCTAGTTGGCTTAAAATTTCTAGCAGCGTTCTGAGGAGAAGAGGGTGACTGATAAGGGAAATGTTGAAAAATATGGTTATACACATTGTAACCTATCTGAATTTTAACAAAGAAAAAAATCAATTATTTGATTATCTACACCTTTTTAGACACCTGATTTTGTTTCTAAAAAACTCCAAATAATTGACAGAATCAAGCTGCCTTTTAAATGAAACTATGAAGTCAGTGGCTAAAAGGTAATCTCAGATTTTACTAATTTATTTCAAGTTTTTTTGAAAGAATTAAACATCCTTTTTCTTCTACGAACTATTTCAAAAAATTCAGTTTAAAAGATAAAGCTTGACTATCACCTAGATTGCCAGATAGTTAAAATATCCTAAGAAGGGCTATTATTTAAAAATAAAAAAAAAAAGCAAAGATATGGAGAAAAGGGAAACTTTATGCACTGCTGATGGGAATATAAATTGGTGCAGCCATTATGGAAAACAATGTAGAGGTTTATTTAAAAAACTAAAAGTAGAACTACCATATGATACAGCATTGCCTTTTCTGGTATATAACCGAAGTAAATGAAACCAGTGCCTGAATGAGACATTTGTGCTCTCGTGTTATTTGCAGTATTATTCATGATAGACAAGATACAGAAACAATCTAAGAGTCCATCATTGGAGGAATGGATAAAGAAATTATGGTTTATATATACAAAATAGAATATTATTCAGCTTCTAAAAAGGAGATCCTGTCATTCGTAACAACATGGATAAACTTGGAGGACATTATGCTCAGTGAAATAGGTGAGATACAGAAAGAAAAAAACTGCATTGTCTCACTTATATCTGGTATATGGTATTGAAAAAAGTTGAATGCATAAAAGCAGAGAGTAGTACAGTGGTTACCAGGGCAGGGAAGTGGAAGAAATGGGGAGATGTTGGTCAAAAGGTTGCAGTTATCCTTCCCATCAGCTGTGCTTTCTATCCTTCAATCCAGAGCTTCCTGGGTCAGTTGCTTAGAGAATAAGCCTCTGTTTTCAGCTGGGATGTTGCATACTTACGTGAGGTGGTAGAGGTGACCTGGAGGGTGTAATGGCTCTTACTACAAATTTTCAACCATACTTCCTGTTTTCTACTTCACTTTTCACCCCCCTCTCTTCATATGTATATAGTGTCTTCAACTGTTAAGAACTATGAACGGTCTGGGACAATAGTAACGCTTTTTTTACATGTTCTTCTTATTTTAGAAAAGAATTGCTTACCAAATTGCTTTCCCCAGTATATGAGCTTGCTAGGATTGTTGTAACAAAGTACCACAAGCTGTGTCAGTTGACCTACAGAAATTTTTTGTCTCACAGTTTTGGAAACTAGAAATCTGAGATCAAGGTGTCAGCAGGGTTGGTTCCTTCTGAGGGTTGTGAGGGAGACTCTGTCCCACGCCTCTCTCCTCGCTTCTGGTGGTTTGCTGGCAATCTTTGGGTGTCTGGTGTTTTTGTTTTTTGTTTTTTGGGGTCTTTTTTGTTTTGTTTGTTGTTTGTTGTTTGTTTTTTGGCTTATAGATACATTACCTCAACTCTCCCTTTATCTTCACACAGTGTTCTCCCTGTGTCTCTATCGCTGTGTCCAAATTTCCCCTATTTATAAGGACACAGTCCTATTGGATTAGGACTTACTCTAATGATCCTATGTTAACTTGATTACCTGCAAAGAACTGATTTCCAAATAAGGTCACGTTCTGAGGTACTGGAGGTTAGAAAGTCAACATATAAATGGGGGGCTGGGGGAGAGAGGAGACACAATTCAATCTATAACACCCATTTTGACATCATGATGAGAAAAAATGATCTTAATAAGGAGTGGGGAGTAGACTAGGCCTAGAAGCTTCCTATAAAAGGTGGTCTAACAGAAAGCACCACACTGAGGGAATCCAGCTCCCTAGGCCATAGAGGGAGGAACTTCACCAGGAATAGGAGGGGAATAATCAAGAGATGGGAAAAGCTGATGTCTACCTCTCAATATGAGGGGATCTGATATGGATGGACCTTACTGTTATGTATAAATTGCCTCTTATTTCAGATTTGACTATTTGATTATTTCTTTTTTCCACAATTGATTAAATCACCTTGTCCTCTCCCTAGCCAAAAGCAGTCAAATTTTCTCTCTCACTGAGTGGGGGAAAATAAAAAAAGACTCAAATGTTACCTGGTCCCTTCAACTACCTCCTGACTCTAGGACTAATAAGTAGTGTTCTTCAGCAAAAGAGCTGTCACACCCACTAGATTCCTAGTCCTAGACATGTATCAGCATAGAAGCATCGATTTCACCTTAGAATTGTCATCCTATTCTTCCCTAAAGCAACCATTAGATTTAACAGTTACCTTCCTTGGATGGACAGGTAATAGTTTCTTATCATCCCGGTGCCAGGACAGAATCTATGTTAACAGTAATAACCCACCTATAACATTAGATGCTTCCAACTCAACTTCTTCCCAGTGTCTTAAAGGGGCCCCATTATTTCTAACTGAGATTTGAAATTTCCTTTCATCAGAATCCTGGTATCCATCCAAGTGGTTCAACAATATCTAATTTCACTAGTGTTGTAGATTAATAGTACATATGGGCAAATAAAAATAACACAAACTATAGGGATGGCAATAGTTTAAGATCATAGTTAAATTAGTATTTTGAGATTAAATGAGTAAATTTTCAGGGAAGTAAGGAAGATGATTACCTGTTACTGCTGATAAGGAAGAAAATTAGTAAAACAAGTAACTGTACATCCTAGTAAGATCTGAGAATGCCTGTAGGCCACATTATTCAAATTCATTTTATTTATCTGATGTATTTCATTGCCACTCCAGATATCGTTTTTTCCTTTTTCAAGCTCACAAATCACAATCTATGAACCAACTTTCTACCTCCCTGAGAAAAATGAAGCTATCCAATGTGACTTCTATTTTCCCATTTCCTTTGGCCCTTAAACAGGACTGGCACAGTGTGGTGATCTGGCTAGCCAGGAGGACTGAGGTCCAAGTCTTGAAATTGCATTTACAAACCAGCACACTGGTTTTCATGATATCATACTGTTTTGGACCAATAACATAAAATATCCTAAAAGTCATTCACATTTTAAGTAATATTAAGAAAAAGTACATCCTCATTTTAAAGATGATGCTGATGACTGTTTGTGTTTGGTGATAATTCTGGAGGTATGTGGATAGGGCTAAAACTATTCCAATCCACCATTGATATTATCCTAACATTTCTGTAGATTGCTCCTTTTTCATATTTATTTCTCTCTGCCAAAGAACTCCGTCCTGCCACCTTTTCAAAGTTGGGTTCTTAACATTTTAACCTATTTCTACCAAGAATTTAACCCATGAATTATCTCTCTTTCATACTTTAAGTATAAACCTTTACATATATTCTACATTCTGGCAGATCTACAAATAATAGTCTTTTTTTATTGAAAAAATAACCAACATAATAGTTTCAGATATACCTAATGACTTGGTATATGAATAAATTGCAAAATGATCACCACAATAAGTCTAGTTAACATTCATCACCATACATAGCTACATATGTTTTTTTTCTTACAAGAACTTTTAAGACCTACTTTCTTAGTGGTGCCTGGGTGGCTCAGTTCATTAAACCTCCAAATCTTGATTTTAGCTTAGGTCATGGTCTCAGCATCACGAGATCGAGCACCATGTCAGGACTGCACTGGCCATGGAGCCTGTTTAGGATTCTCTTTCTCCCTCTCTCTCTCTGCCCCAGCTCATGTGTACTCTCCCTCTAAAAAACAAAAACAAAAACAAAACAAAATAAAAAAAACTACTCTCTTAGCAACTTTCAAATATATAGCACAATATTATTAACTCTAGTCACCAAGCTGTACCTTACATTTTTATGTTTCTATAAGGGCAAAGGCAGTCAGTGGAGTTGTCAGGAGAAGACTGAGAGGCCAGGGCCCCATCTAACCCCACCCATCACTACCATTCAGAACAGCAGAAAGGCTTTTATAGATCTTGAATTTGAGGTTTCCAGGGCAATTTTTTCCAAAAAGAAATTTTCACTGCCAGAAAGAATGTTAAGAAATCCCTGGCATACAAATACGCTTCTATTTTCCATATACCATATATTCTTCCCTATTTAACAGGATTTTCCCCATTAGGAGCCACCCTTTAGCTTGCTTTCACCTCCAAATGATCTATAGCCATTATCGATCACTCTCTATTACTATTCTTACTACTTTTTCTTTCTTCTTTTTCTTCTTCTTTTCTCTTCCTCCTCCTTTTTTGTCTTCTCTTGTTCTATTTTCCTCCTCCTCCGTTTTCTTTTTTACATTTTTCTGGTCTGTTTCCTCCCACAAGAATATAAGTTCCATGAGCACAGAGATTTTGCTGTTTTGCTCATTACATGCCTCATGCCTAGAACAATAACTAGCAAAAAGTCGATACATATAGTTGCTAAAAAAGGTAAAAAAATATTGGAAAAACACAGAAAATTTTAATAAACAAAAAGGAAAGGCACTGCTAGGTATTTCTACAAAGGATACAAACATTGTGATCCAAAGGAGCACCTGCATCCCAATGTTTATAGCAACAACGTCCACAATAGCCAAACTATGGAAAGAGCCCAGATGTCCATCAACAGATGAATGGATAAAGAAGATGTGGTATATATACACAATGGAATATTACTCAGCCATCAAAAAATTGAAATCTTGCCATTTACAACAACGTGGATGGAACTGGAGGGTATTATGCTAAAGCGAAATAGGTCAGAGAAAGACAATTATCATATTGTTTCACTCATATGTGGAATTTAAGAAAAAAAAAACAGAGGATCATAGGGGAAGGGAAGGAAAAATAAAATAAGATGAAATCAGAGAGTGACACAATCCATAAGAGACCTAACAATGGGAAATAAACTCAGGGTTGTTGGAGGGGAGGTGGATGGGTGGGGGGATGGGGTAACTGGGTGATGCGCATTAAGGAGGGCATGTGATATACTGAGCACTGGGTGTTATATGCAATTGATGAATAACTGAACTCTACCTCTGAAACTAATGACACACTATATGTTAATTAATTGAATTTAAATAAAATAAGATAAAAATTTTTTTAAAAGATCACAAATAATCTCACTATCCAAAGCTAATAGTTATTAATATTTTAGTGGGATCTTTGCAGATATATACCATATGTTCTTCCAGAAGCTCTTAGTCCTTTTAAGGAGACAGAAATATAAATTGTAATACAAAACACTAAGTACTATGACTGAACAAAATACTATGAGGCAGAAAAAATAAGTAATTCATTCTGCCTGGCAGAGTTAAGGAGTATAACAAAAGCTGAACTTAAAATATGAGTAGAACGCACCAGATTTCAGGGATGCCTGGGTGGCTGAGTTGGTTAAGCATCTGCCGTTGGCTCAGGTCATGATCCCAGGACCCTGGGATTGAGTCCTGCATCGGGCTCCTTGCTCAGCGGGGAGCCTGCTTCTCCCTCTGCCTGCCATTCCCCCTGCTTGTGTTCTTTCTCTCTCTTTCTCTGACAAAGAAATAAAATCTTTTAAAAAAAACACTTGCCAGACTTCTATGGGAAATTTTAAAGAAAATCCTTAACTCTTATTACCCTGCTATAAAATTATTTTATTTTTATTAGAATAAATAATATTAATAAATATATAGTTGTTGTTCCAAAACAGGGCATGTCAAAGATTACTGCACCCATTTCTTTTTTTCTGTGAGATGTTTGCATGTTTGCATTAAGGGAGGAAGAATAGTATATGCAAATTTCCCTTCCTAAGTTTCCATATTCCACGTTCTCAAGGGCTAATCCCCCTCTATTAGTAACATTTTTAAAAACTTTGCTTACTGGTAAGAATTAACCCTAAAAGAGGATGGAAATAGTCTTATCAGCAGCCATAACATATGCCCCTTTAGCCCCTAAAAATAGAGAACTAGGATACCATCTCCAGTCCTGGGAGTGAGAACTCGCCATTCTCTCCTTCACTAGATACACTGTATTCCATTCTCTCCTTCACTAGATACACTGTATTCCATGACACAAACATAAGCAAAACGAGATCTAAACCTCAGATTGTTCAGTTTTCTAACTCTTAATGGAAGACCAAGAACATGGAAGTAATAACTAAGTATGGGTTGGGCACCTATTTAATGAATTAAGTATGGTTTGGGCATCTATTTAATGAGAAATAAATCAACATTAAAACTTTTTGCCCTATTTCTGATCTTGAAGACATGAAATGATCATGCCATTGAAATAAAATGAATCAGGCTGATATATGATCTGTACTACAGAGTAATGTCACCTCAAATCTTGAGCAGATTCAAAGACAAAGATAGTCATGGTGAGCAGGGAGGCCCTATGGAAAATGGATGGATTAGGCAAAGCATATACTGGGGAAGAATGAGAGCTTTGCTGTGGCAGAGACAGAGGGTACAAGACAAGTAGGTATTAGAAGATGAGACAGGAAGAGTAGGCTGGGGCAAGATTGTCAGTTTATGCTAATGTGAGGAGTATGGAATTTGCACTATACATCACCCCTAAACGCTGTTTATTATTGCTAGACAGCAAGTTGGCAATTCAAGTGGCTTTTATCAGGTGATGGTGAAGCTCAATAAAAGCATCAGAGTATTGTGACATGCTGGGGAGTATTTCCTAAAACTAATCTCCCTTCCATTTCTTCCTTTACACTTTGCTAAAGACTGGATGCAACCTCAAGGGGTTTTTTTTGTTTTTTGTTTTTTTGTTTTTTGCTTGGTTTTTTGTTTTTTTGGTTTTTTTTGCACAAATATAGATAGAAATAGGGGTAATGGGTTTGTCTTAATAAAGTTAAGACAAGGTTGAAAATAATTTTGCAGAGCAAATATATGTAAATTAATGATTTGAGGGAAAAACTTCTAGCTGAACTAGAAGAGAGTGAGTTGGCAATCAATAAAATATATTGATTTTTATAAATTAAGAATGATATATTATAGTAAAAATTATTACCGTGATTTAAGGATCAGCAAGTTTCTTTGAAAAGAGCCAGATAGTAAATAATTTAGACTTTGAGAGCCATATGGTCTCTTTTGCAACTATTGAATTCAGCAGGGATAACATGAAAGCAGCCATAGACTACACACAAATCCAATAAAACTTTATACAATTTGAATTTTATATGATTTTACATGTCACAAAATATTATTCTTTTTTTTCCCAAACATTTAAAAGTGTAAAAAATATTCTTAGCTGATGGACAATTCCTCATTTGGCTGTTTGGGGAATCCTGAGGTAGGTGACAAGAGGTAAGGATACTTTGACATCCTTTCTGCTTTACCCTCAATCCTTTTCATTTGGCCTTAAAAGTAATTTTTTTTCTAAATATGAAACAAATATAAATGGAAAGCTTAGAAAATACAGGGAAATATATTTTTTATGGTATATCTGGTTGCTTAGCATTTTATGATTCAAAGGAGTTCTTTTGAAAAAACTGAGAGGCAAGTTTTTTAAAACTATAATAAAAAGTAAATCCTTAATCATAATCTCTTTCAGAAAATTATAACGTAGCAAATATATATATTTTAAATGCTGGTGATTGTTTAGATTTTATTCCCTGTCATTATGTAGCCCGTCTCACAAGAGCACTTAAACACCAGACTACAAATCGGGTCAGCTGAATATATTCTATTTTAGTGCAGCAGGAAGAGGCAGAGATGTCCCAGTTTAGTCAATCCGATTTTTGGTTTTGCAGGTCACACCCCAGCCCTTCGGTTCATGAAGTTTCTCTCTATTTCTGGAATAAAAGCATCCCTTGCCTGTAGAGCACTTCAACCATGTCAACTCAGAGAGGAGAGAGCTGATGGGACTGAGTTCTCTGCTGGATGTTGTGAGCAGGACGGCGTGAAACTGACAAGCTTAAGGATTCAAATGAAATATCCCAATTAAAGTACAGTTGAAATGTGAAGACCATTACCACTAGCAATATATATGCCAAAAAAGAAAAGAGCGTAACTGTGGCCAATGTTACACAAGAAAAGAGCATAGGGAAGGTATTTCAAATGAAGAGTTTTCTAACTCTAAAAGGAGGTTATAGACAACAGGACAGAGATGAGAGATAATATAGCCCTGCAATAGACATAATGCACTTCACTAATGAGATAGAGCACTGGAGTATTTAGGCCCGCAGAACCTCCAAAGGGAATAAGAGGGAAGGAACAGTTTTATAAGATTTTCTGATCATCTCAGAACAGTATTGTCATATTCTATTTCAGTGTACTTCAAATTCCCACAGCTTCTCTTTCTGTCTCTCTCTCTCTTTCACTATTTCCCTCCTCTCTCTCCTTTTCAGATGTGCCTATTTGTCCTTTTAAATCAGAAGAAATGAGTGAACAAGCCCTAATTAATAGAGACCAGAGTATGATGAATGGCCCTTAGGAAAATCCAGAAAAGGCAGCAGTGTTGAGCATAGCCAGGAGTACCTGAAAGATATAAATGAGTAAGGAATCCTACAAATCTGAACTCACAAAATGACAGCCAAGGGCTGCATTCAGTGTACAGATATTTTTGTCTGTGGCCTGAATTTTGTTGATTTACACAATGTTTTTTTTCTTTTCAAAATTTTATTTAAATTCTAGTTAGTTAACATACAGTGCAATGTTGGTTTCAGGAGTAGAATTCAGTGATTCATCACTTACGTACAACACCTAGTGTTCATCATATCAAGTGCCCTCCTTAATACTCATCACCCATCTAGCCGATCCCCTGCCCATCTCCCTCCATCAACCCCTCAGTTTGTTCTCTATCTTTAAGATTCTCCTATGGTTTGTTTCCCTCTTTTTTTCCCTCTCCTATATGATCATCTGTCTTGTTTCTTGAATTCCGCATATGAGTGAAATCATGTAGTATTTGTCTTTCTCTGACTTACTTCACTTAGCAAAATACACTCTGCCTCCATCCATGTGGTTGCAAATGGCTAGACTTCATTCTTTTGATGGCTGAGTAATATTCCCTTGTGTATATATACTACATCTTCTTTATCCATTCATTAGTCATTGGACATTTGGGCTCTTTCCATAATTTAGCTATTGGTAATAATGCTCCTATGAACATTGGGATGCATGTACCCCTTCAAATCTGTATTTTTTTATCCTTTGGGTAAATACCTCATACTGCAATTGCCGGATCATAGGGTATTTTTAACTTATTGAGGAACCTCCATACTGTTTTCCAGAGTGGCTGCACCAGTTTTCATTCGTACCAACAGTGCAAGAGGGTTCCCCTTTCTCCACATCCTCACCAACATCTGTTGTTTCCAGTGTTGTTAATTTTAGCCATCTGACAAGTGTAAGGTGGTATCTCACCATGGTTTTGATTTGTATTTCCCTGATGATGAGTGATGTTGAGCATCTTTTCATGTGTCTGTCAGCCATCTGGATGTCTTCTTTGGAAAAGTGTCTATTCCTGTCTTCTGCCCATTTCTTAACTGGATTTTGTTTTTCAGGTGTTCAGTTGGTAAGTTCTTTATAGATTTTGGATACTAACCCTTTAACAGAGAAATCACTTGCAAATATTTTCTCCCATTCCATAGGCTGCCTTTTAGAGGTTTTTTGTTTGTTTGTTTTCATTTTTTTTAAATTTAAATTCAATTAGCCAACATATGGTACATCATTTGTTTCAGATGTAGAGTTCAATAATTCATCAGGTGGGTATAACAGTTCTCATCACACCATGTGCCCTCCTTAATGCCCATCACCCAATGCTTTTCAGTTTTGTTGATTATTTACTTCATTGTGTAGAAGCTTTTTATCTTGATGAAGTCCCAATAGTTCATTTTTACTTTTGTTTCCCTTGCCTCTGGTGACCTGTCTAGTAAGAAGTTGCTACAGCCAAGGTCAAAGAGGTTGCTGCCTGAGTTCTCCTCTAGGATTTGATGGTTTCCTGTCTCACATTTAGGTCTTTCAACCATTCTGAATTTGTTTTTGTGTATGATGTAAGAAAGTGGTCCAGTTGTATTCTGTTTTTTGCTGTCCAGTTTTCCCAATTTATACAATATTTAAAATTTACTTAATTGTTAGTTACCAATATTAACAAATCTGGAGACTTTATATAAAAATACAATATTCTGATTCACTCAGGGCTCTGTAGAGCTAATCCTGGCTCCTCTAGCTGAATGATCTTGGGTAAGTTACCCTCTGTGCCTGAATTCTCTCATCCATAAAATGGGGGTGATACTAGAACTCACTTTGTAGAGGTTTTGTGAGGATTAAATGATAATGCATTGAGAGCACTTGGAACATACCTGGCACAGTGTAAAAACTATGTAATACCTATTCGGTATTAGTAGTAATAGTACAAACTGACCCTTGAAACCTGAGGCAAGCATTAAAAAGAACACAAGAAAATGACTTAAAATTGATCAGCAAGGCCTATTCTATGAAACATATAAACATTGAGTTATATAGACCTCCAACATGATGATATGTTTTAAGAGAGCTTTGCTTGTGCTCAATGACAGGAAGAATCCCTTTCAAAGCATCTTCCAACTTCAAAATTCTATATAAATTGAAGTAATTGAACACAAGGCAGCAGAAATTTCATCTTGTAAGTAACTAAAGAAACGTACTTCAAAATATGGTTGTCTTACTTAAGTGAGTTCCTAATAAAAGAAATCATCTGAAGCAACATTACAAAAGCAAAATGTCCTTTTCCCCCCATACAAGTTTAGAAGGACAACTTCCAAAACTTACATAAAACCTCTAACAAAGAGACTTTTTGTTTTACTTAATTTTTAAAGATTATTTATTTATTTGAGAGAGTATGAGTGGGAGGGAGGAGCAAAGGGAGAGGGAGAAGCAGACTCCCCACTGAGCAGGGAGCCTGATGCAGGGCTCAATTCTAGGACCCTGAGGTCATGACCTGAGCCAAAAGCAGATGCTTAGCTAACTGAGCCACCCAGGCTCCCCCAAAGAGACTTTTAAAAAATAAGTTTCAAAACAATATGGCACTGTAAATTAATATCTTTTTAGTCATATTGTTATCTCAAATCTAAAAGGAAATAATACCTATTTATATAGGCATTTATTTATGTTTATGTAAGCATGTATATTTATACAGGCATTTATATGTAAGAAAGCAAAATAGAAAAATTATATATAAAAATCAAGTATAAGTATGTTATATACGTATATTCTAAAATCTAAGAGAACTTTTAGTTTGTTGAATATTCATTAGACTAGATGACAGTTAAAAGATTAATAACCTTAATACAGTTGATCTTTGAACAATGCAAAGCTTGGGGCGCTGACCCTCCATGCAGTCAAAAATCCACATGTAACTTTCAACTCCCCCAAAACTTATCTACTAATAGCCTATTGTTAAATGGAAGCCTTACTGATAATATAGATAATTTAATACATATTTTGTAAGTTATTATATGTATTGTATAATGTATTCTTACAACAAAGCAAACTAAAGAAAAGTTATTAAGAAAATTATAAGGAAAATACATTTACAGTACCACACTGTATTTATAAAAAAAAAAGACATGTGTAAGTGGACCTATGTAGTTCAAACCGATGTTGTTCAAGGGTCAACTGTATATAATGAGCATTTAAAAATCCATAACAAAACACCAGACATCATAAAATAAAAAACAATTTAAGTACATAATCATTTTCTAAAAGAATAAATACAAGTGAAAACATTTTTGTCTCACTGGCAACTAAATAAATATAAATTATACCACTAAAGAGATTACATATTTCACCTGCAAACTGGAAGAGATTTTTAAAAAATTTAATAAGGACTCTAGGAAAGAGGACTCTCACCTGTTGTTACTAATTTCTACAAATTATGGGTGATGGTATAAGAATAGGTGTCAAAGGCCTTAAAAATATGTCTATTCTTGGATCCAAATTCCCACTTTTAGTAATTTGCCCAAAGTAAAGAAGTTATCAAGTGAGACAAAATAGAGATTATATTTCATGGCCTATGGCTTGGACAGTACAATAGCAAGAAGCCTCATTTACAGAGACCGCTAAACTTATTCTCATGATAGATATATGTAATAACTCTAACTTCCTCTAATGTCCTCTAACTCCATTACTTTAATCTTCTGGTGGCATGCCTTAAAACCTATTAAATTGGCTTGTATCACTATCACAAGTGGAGCATATTCTCAACACTTCATTCTCTTGAGCTCATTCCTAAATAGCACACAGAAGATCCAGAGAACAATAGACATGACCTACTACCAAGCTCATGATTCAAAAGAAAAGTCCGAAGCCATTAACAAAACCCAGATGTCACAGAAAAAAATATTAATTTGACCATATAGCAACTTTAAATGTCTGCATCACACAAAAAATTCATAAACTACATAAGAGACAAATGAAAGATGGGGAAAATGTATTTGCCACATATATGCCAAAGACCAAATATTCTTAATATTCAAAAAGAGCTTACAGATCAATATAAAAAAGACCAATCTCCAATGAAAAATGTTCAGAAGACTTTCACTGACTATTCAAATAAAAATAAATATACATTTCAAAGTTTTTCAGAAGAAATAAACCTTAACCATAGTTAAGCAAATGCAAATTAAAATTGTGAGAGGCCATTGTCTAACTCTCAGAACATCAAAGACCAACCTTCGTAGACCTTTGTGTTAATAGTAGTGCACAGACACAGAATCTATCACACATCACTGATGGCTGTACAAGTTGATACAGTATCTGGGGAGGTCAATCAAAAAGAGTTATTACTATTTAATGTGAACACATGCTTTCATTCAGCAATTCCACTTCGATGAATTGATCAACAAATATATGTGTAATGCACATAAAGATGAAATAATTCATTGCAACATTGTTTGTACTAACAAAAGACTGGAAACAATCTAAATATTCATAAGCAATAGACTTTTCAATAAATAATACATCTATACGATGATATATTATGAACTACTTAAAAAGAAAAGTTAGGTGTATATATGTATATGTCCATACAGAGTGATCTCAATGATCTATTTAAAAAAAAAAAAAGAGGTACGGAAGCATGTACACAGCTTGCTTCCATTTGTTTGTGTAAAACATATGGGCTTTTATCTGTATAGACTATCTGTAGAAATATGTACAAGAAACTTGCTACTGACAGCAATAGCTAAGTTTTACAGATCACTTACAATGGTCCAGGCATTGTTCTAAATGGTTTACTTATATCATTTGATCATCAAAACAATTCTCTATCTTAGGTGAAATTATTATCCCCGTTTTCCAGATGAGGAAACAGGCACAGAGAGGTTAAGCAATTTGCTAAATTCACATAGCTAGCAATTGCAAGCTGTGATTTGAACCCATATAGTCTATCTCCAGAACAGGGTTTTTAACCACTAAGTAATTTGCCTCTGGGGAAGAAAACACAGGGGTCAGGGTTGGGTGGAATGCTTTCCACTCCATTCTCTGTTGTCTTACCATGTGCATGTACTATGTTTTCAAAACGTAATAATAAAAATTATTCAAAATATTATACAAACTCTAAAGCATATCTGGAAAAACAGGAGGAAACCCCCCCATATTCTGATAATGTGTAATGAAGGAGGATTGGTCCCACCAGATGGTAATGCCCGCTATAAACAGAAAAATTTAAACAGTGAAGAACTAAGAGAATTAAGAGAAAGATCAGTGTAACAGAAAAAAAAAAAAGAAGAAGAATTAAGAGAAAGATCAGTGTAACAGGAAAAAAAAAAAGCCTAGAAGTCAATCCTAGCAAAATAGGATTTAATATCTTTAAAAACATGAAAAAGTAGAAGGATTATTCAATTAATATCACTGGATAAATTGATTATTTGGAGAAACATTCATTTATGATATCATCTGACATAATATACTAAATATATTACAAATAAACTAAAGAAATAAATGTAAAACTGAAGCATAAAAATCAAGAAATATATATATGTATATATTTGTATATATATCTGCTCCTGGATGAGGAAGGACTTTCTTAACATAAAGCACAATGGAAGAAATACTCTGGAAAGGATAAGGCAATTTTGCAAACACAAAAATTCTAAAACTGCACATTTAAAATATCATAAACAGAATGCAAGCCTATGAACTGGGAACCATTGTTCACAACAAATAAATTATTAGCATTATATACAAAACACAATTACAAATCAATAAGTAAAACATTAAAATATTTGACCAAAAAAAAAAGCAAAAGAAATTAATTGACCACAGAAGAAAAATACAAATCACACATAGCTCATTGAATTCTATCTTTGATGTGATATAATTATTTTCCCATTTCACAGATAAAAATTGACACTCAGAGATTCAGTACTTGCCCAAGGTCACACAGACAATAAGTCTTGAGCTGAGATCTGAACAAACTTATTTTGCTCCAAAGTCCATGCTTTTAATCCTGAGGCTACCCTCTCTAGATACCTATGTGTATCCCTATAAAGATAAACGATACAACAGTAAGAGTACATCACTATCAAAAGCAAAACCGAAGAAAACATTGTTTCATGCATGTAATTGATGAATTGGTAGTTTCTCTAAGTATATCAAAATAAGGTCATTATACCTAGTCAATTTAAGGATATAGCCTTGCCACTTTTCCTAATGAAACAGTCCAGTGGTATCCTTGTGACAGTTTATGTTTGGGGAGTACAAATGGAAAAACAAGTGTAGATGTCTCAATGGGAAAAGACTAACCAAGTTTCAGATTGAATATTGCTCTGTCTACATAGCAATTTCTCAGGAAGGCAGAGGCTGAATACCAACAACTACCTAAAGAATTTTGAACCTGCAATACCATCGCCTCGCATGTATTATTGCCAAGAAGGAACTGAAATTTTAATAATATTTGCAATATCTAATTTAAATTGTTCATTTGTTTGCATTATTTAAAATAATTTTGTGACCAGATAAAACCTGAGGGCATTTCTGCTTAAAAGCTAATATCTAGGGGCATCTGGGATGCTCAGTTGATTAAGTGTCCAACTCTTGATTTCAGCTCAGGTCATGATAACAGGGTCATGAGATCAAGCCCAAATCAGGCTTCGCACTTAAGATTCTCTCACTCCCTCTACCCCTCTCCCCACAAAGAAAAAAAAGAAAGAAAGAAAGAAAAAGTTAATATCTATATTCTGAGTTAAATCAGCTTCCTTGTCAAATTGTGGGCCCAAAGTGCTAGTATCGCTGAAGTCAACCATCCGCTAGATAAGGAAAGACACACATCAGCTTTGGTAGCAAAGGTTATTGCTGAAGTGTCTATAAATTCTTGCCAAATCTGAGATCTATTTAAGTTTAAGATATCTTTTACTCTGCAAATGGCTCTCTTATGCTTCCTCCTTCATTTTCCAGGGTCACCAGTTTCCTTCAGCCTGGAATTCTCATCTGCTCTATGCCTCCTATTGCTTTCTTCTGTAGCTTCACTCCATGGTAATATGTATTTATGTATGAATAGTCTCTCTATGTGTGTGTGTGAGACACACACAACTTTAACATTGTCTATTCCAAAATTCATAGGAGGTGTTGGGAAGGATAATCATCTTTACTCCAGAATCTACCATAATCACTACCTATTTAAAAGAGAGAAAGAGAGAGAGACTCTTTGTGGGTGACTGAACTGTTTAACCCTATCCACTATAACTCTGGTACACTTATTGGTGGATAAATGATTAAGCAGTAGGAATAAAGAAGAAGAGGGTATTAGTGCCAAATTTCAGCTTCAACTATAACTATTGCTGCCACTGGCATGACTTCAAATACCCCTTACCCAACAGATGGCATGAAAGTTCTATCAGTGGAAAATATGACACTGTTTAAAATGCATGTAATGAATTGGATATTAAAGAGTTGAACCTGGAAGTTTATATAACGTCTTATCTCACAATTATACCTCCACTAACAAAACTCTGCAGAATATAGAATATTATTAAAGTACCCACTCAGCTAGTATGTTTTAAGAACTTTAGATCAAGTTCTTGAAATATACTAAGAATATGAGAGTATATATTTTTACAGATCAAATATACCAATAACCTATAAATAAGAGCTCAAAAAGAAAATAAAGAGCTATGTTGGATTTATTTTATTCCAGTACTAGAAAAACTCAAAGGAAATGGAAAAATAGAAATTATGGAAAGCATAGGCATTTTAATTCTTAAGCCAATGCACAGATATAAATCCTATTAAAAGTTATCTAAGGGGCGCCTGGGTGGCTCAGTTGGTTAAGCGACTGCCTTCGGCTCAGGTCATGATCCTGGAGTCCCGGGATCGAGTCCCGCATCGGGCTCCCTGCGCAGCGGGGAGTCTGCTTCTCCCTCTGACCCTCCCCCCCTCTCATGTGCTTTCTCTCTCTCATTCTCTCTGTCTCTCAAATAAATAAATAAAATCTTTAAAAAAAAAAAAGTTATCTAATTATTTTCTTTTCTCTTGGATTCTTTAAAAGACTATGGTCCAAATGCTATTCTTGTTGCTGTAGGTTACACTGTCTTTTAAAATATCAGTATATTGCGTCAGACCTTTTCATCCATTTCATAAATATACAATACAGTTTTGTTCATCATATGTTCATAGCAATGCCTTGATAAGAAGTGGACACTAGCAAGGGTTTAATCTTAGCAAATGACGTCCTGGGTGGCACAAAACGGTCAATTTCAGAAGTACCGATGAGTTATGCTAGCATTTGAGCCCTCATCACTGGGTTTTTATTTGCGTACATTTGGTGTTATGTTTTAAATACCTGCCATTTGTAGAAACACTTACAAGTGGTCATACTCTATGCAAAATAATAAAACAGATGTTGCTGCTCACTTACAATATGCCAAAACACACTTGGTCCGAGTAACAAGGGTCAAATTTCACCCTGGAAAGTCACAAGCTGCAGGGTCCCTAGTATTTCAGAACTCATCAAGGCTAATTACTTACCTCAATTCTACATTCTACCAAATGGAGAGTTTAGGAGTCTATAATTTTCACTATGTTAAGGCTTGGATAAAAAGAGCAATATGAGTTTAAAAACAAGAATGGCAGGGTAAAAATCAGTATGTAAAAAGGTGTTTTTCATTTTAAATATGCTGATTTTTTAAATACAAAATTCAAAATGTCCTAAAGGTAATAGGAAAAATAACCACCCCTGTCCCCCTTTCTCCTTTGCCATCAGGCTCTTGTGGTTTTTCCACAGTTATTTCTATGCCTAATCAAATGAATATGTAATTTTCTCTTTTTTCAACCTAATAGGCTTTACTATATGGATTAGTCTATACTTTTCTTTTTTCACTAAACTTTTTTCAAAGAATGTTTCATGTCAGCACATAAAGAAAACTTTCTTTTTTCATTGCATAATAGCCAATTGTATAGCTATCCAATTAGTTATTAAAATTCTCTATTGATGAATATTTAGATTGCTTACCATGTTATATCATTATAAATTAAGTGATATATAGAATACTTCTAGAGTAGGACTCTACTTAGATTCTAATCCTTTTAAGATATGGATTGAATTACTAGCACAGAGGCACACTGTCATACTGAAACCATTTCATCTGGTGACTGTATCCTTTATACCCTCTCTAACTTGAACTGGCAAGTATAACAGTAGTCTTCAATGAACATTAATGAAGAATGATGTGACATATTAATTTTTATTAAAATTCTAAATGGCATTATCAATAATCAGAACATTGCTTCATTGGAGGATCTGTTTGGCCCTAAATTGGAGAACTCAACTTGGCTTTCTTTGTATTGCCTGGGGGAAAGGAAGAAGGGAGTAAACTACATTAATTTTGGACTTGTGACACCAAGTTATGACTGACCTTCCCCATTTCAGAACTCTTCAGCATCTGTGTCAGGTGGGTTAGCATTCAACTCTTCTATGTTACTCCACAGAGACCTTAGCAAGCTACTACGGTTCAACTTTGGTTCACTTAGGCAGTAAAATAATTAATAATACTGAGAGATTATTAAACTGTCTAAGGGACAAGGCCTAGAAAATAGAAACTAATGCCACACCAAGAGGGTCTGAAACCAAAAGAATACCAACAAAACACTGTGACCACTGCCCCTGAAGACTCCCACAGCAGGCACCAGTGAATCTCTATCATCCCTTGACAGCATTTTTCAATCTGTCTTATTTGTGTCCCACACTGAGGAATATATTTATATTTTATTCTAGAATACCCATACACATATAACTAAACCAATTTCATTAAAACAGGACTTGTCCCATTGTGCAGCCCATTCTAATATATATTCCTTCCGACTTTATTTGTTTAATGCTGGTTACAACTTACTAAATTGATTTCAAGACCCACTAATAGATCAGGACCTCCAGTTTGAAAAACACTGCTCTAGAGAGATTGATTTAGACAACAGTGTCGCTACTGATAAGTGAAGTGAACAAGCTTGTGGAGGAGGCGAAGAGTAAAGAAAATAGAAGACCGTCGTGCGTTTGGAAGGGGACAGGGTAGAAAGAATGGCATGTGAAGCTCACACCTAAACCTTTATCAGCAGAATGAAACCAGCATGACTCTAATTTAATGCTATAACAAAGATCAACCCAGACACATTACCTCTTAGCACCAAAGCAGTATAAATCATGGTTTTTCAGACAAAAAATAAAAGGGGGAGGGGGAGGGGGGAGAAGGAAGGAAGGGAGGGAAGGAGGGAGGAGTAAGGGCAGTGCTTTACATGCTATTTTTTCATATAACCCAGCAGCTCAAATTCAATATAACTGCTCTGAAAAATCTTCAATTGTTTCAGAGGTAATAAATGCTTTCCTCATGCCCTTTTCAGCTTCACTTTACAAGCTTCTTTCCCCCACCATTACTTAGGTTGGAGTCTGGTTGTCTGACGTGAGCTGTCAATGTACTAAGGGTCATAAAATTAAAAAGAGTAATCTTGCAGGATCCAGCTGCTTCCATACACGTCGATCTGGATCCTAGAGTAAATTCTTGTCATACTGCATACCATGACATAAATCTAAACTCAATGTTGAAGTTATGTGTTGGGGCCCATGATGCACCCAACCTTGGGCTCAATTTGGTGGTCTGTGGATAGATGACATTTTCCTCAATCTCTCCTCTTGTTCTCATCAAGCGGTAACTACCTCTTTTCTGGGAACATTCAGCCTTCCTGCAAGGTTTCAGCCTTGGCATTTATTCCACTACAGTTCTAAAGTTAGTAGAGAAATAGAAACATTTCATTTCCTTGATTATGCCTCCACTCTTTCAAATTACTCCCAGGAAATGTCAATGCCAGAAGAAATATTTTGGAGACTGTGACTGAATTAAAATTGTGCAGAAGAGTGGCCTGTCTTAATGAAATTATCCAGGACACCCACATTGGCTGGTGAGTCCTCTTAGCCAAAGGAAAGCATTTCCTCACTGGCTTTCCTGCTCAGAGGATAATCTAACCCTCACTGGCTGTCTGGGTGCCTTCAACCATCCAGGAAAGGCCAGCTGGAATATCTAAGCTAATTACCATGCTCTGTGTGGCAGGTGTTGCTCACTATGATTTCTTCAGCTTTGGAGCAAAATCCCTGTGTTTTTGTCACATTTGTAATAATGGAATGAAAAATAAGTGACTTCTTGAACTTCTGTTATATGTCAGTCAGGGAGAACAAATATAGCTCACTCTGACAGTTACTAAGTTGGAGCTAAAGAATTTCTCAGCAGTTCAGGGGTGTGAATTTGCACATTCTTTAAGCTGGTTGTTTCCTGGGTGCTCTGCCTCTGCAGATAGAATGTGAAACATAGTGTAGAAGCGTATTTGGCATTCACAGGTGACAATTAGATTCTTGTAAGTCTAATTATAGCATAAAGGATTATCAGCAAAGGACCAGATTCCTAAATGTAATGGGTGGGGAGGCTGTGTAATCACCATGAAAACTCCCCTCTAACTTCACCTCATCCCAACCGCATAAACCCCAACCTCACAATGCGTGCTGAAAGGACAGTATTACAAAACACAAAAATTATCAGACTTCGGGATCAAAAAGAAATCATGGTGGGGTGCCTGGGTGGCTCAGTCAAGTGTCTGAATCTTGATTTCATCTCAGGTCATGATCTCAGGGTCATGAGATTGAGCCCTGCATTGAGCTCATTGCTGGGTGTGGAGCCTGCTTGAGATTCTCTCTCCCTCTCCCTCTGCCCTGCCCTGGCTCACATGCACTCTCTTTCTAAAAAAAAAGAAAAGAAAAGAAAAGAAAGAAAAGAAAGAAAAGAAAAGAAAGAAAATATGGTACACACAAAAAGTGTGTCTTCCTTAAAAAAACAAAGTAAATAGATGTAAATTCCTTCTAAATGTTACTTCTAATTCTTCTTTAAATCCATAAATAAAATGTTAAACCTATTGTTTCCTGATTTGATTTTGTTTTCCCTAACATTCTTTTATGTTGTCATCACTGTCTGATTTCACTAAATATCAGTTCTTCTATTTTACTTTACCAAATTATTTTGAATGAAATCATTCAATAGGCAGCATTTTAAGAGAATAATTAATAGCTCATAATAAAGGTTTCCACTTCATGTCAGGGAATATCTATTTTGTAAGGATGATTCCATTACTTCTGTTGTACTGGTTTAATACTCAATGTTTGAGAGTATCTAAGATATGATACTTCTATGACTTTTGTCCACAAATATGTAGTATCAATATTTGTCTCACATAATCAAATTCAATTTCATTTTTAAGTTCTCGCCTCTATTTATTATTATCTCTCCTTAGCCTAATAAGTTAAATACATGATTTTCTATGTCTAAAGACTGAGACAATAAGCTTCATTTAGTTTTTGTCCCCAAAAAGCATTGGAACTAATCCTATTCTTTACACACTATTTACCTCAGTCCAAGACTTCCAGGTCACCTTTCATAACCTGTAATAATTATACACGTATCTGAAGACCCCTTAATTATATCCAATCTCCGACCCCTCCAAAACATTCTAAGCAATGCTCCCAAGGACCTCTGTAACTTGCAGCTTAGTATCAGTAAAATATCCTTCACCCTCAGACTCATAACTGAGTATTTACTTCACTTTTTGCTGAAACTGAAATTGGGCACTACCCTGAGAACTATACCTATAGCCTGCTTAAGGGGTGGCCTTTTTTCCTCCAAGGCTGTATATACTTCATGATCTGGAAGGAGGGTAAGTGTTCTCCTTGTTTGGGGTATTAAAGGTATTGTGTTAAGGCTTTAAGATGAATTTGGGAAAGGATATGGTTCAGTTCATAACAGTGGTCAAATTTAACATCACCAAAAATGGGACTAATTAACAGCTTATGGCTCTTGATGTGATGCAGTAAAAGGACATATCACTTATGTAGCATTTTTGCCCCAAGTGCTAACCAAATTAATCACGAGGAATCAATCAGATAAACGAAAGTGAGGAAGATTCTAAAACAACTGGCTGGTACTACTTGGAAGTGTCCAGCTCATGAAAGACAAAGAAAGGCCGAGGAAGCTTTCAAAATGAAGGGAACACTTCCACATTAAAGGGCACTCAAGAACACAACAACTAGATGCATTGTAAGAACCTTAGTTGCTAGAGGGACATTGCTGGAACCATTAGCAAGTTTGAATACAGACTGTCTTTTAGATAATTACCTCATACCAATGTTATAACAATGTCGAATTTCCTGAATTTTATAACTATATAATGGTTATGAGCTGTTTTTGCAAAATAGATGCTGAAATAATATGCAATAGATATGTAGAAAGATAAAGCAAATCTGATAAATCTGATAAAAAAAGTTAACAATTGATAAATCTAAGGGTAATGTTCTTGCAACTTTCCTATAAATTAAATTTTCTTAATATAAAAAGTTTTTTAAAAGGAAGACACCCCAAAATATGGAAGTAAATAATGCAGGCAGCTTCACTGCCCCACAAAATCTCACTAGAAGTGATTTTTAAATAGTATAAATCCACAAGGACAGAGAGATCAGCAGATGTAACAGGACTTGGGAAACAGAGAAGCAGATGGATGCATAGTAATTGACTTAACAGATCCAAAAAGCTGAATCTTAAGCCAGTGGTGGGTATAGCCAGCTCGTTTACACTACAGAATCCCCCAAGAGCCCCAGACTTTGGCAGTGCCAGCTACCTCTGAGGATGACACTAAACAAAAGAAGTGGTTGTGTGACTATTTAAGAAGCAAATCTGCAGTTCTCTTCCCCAATTGCAGCCCCCTAACTCCTCTCCCACCCAGCAGAAGACTAAAGCTTTTTCCCATGGAGAGGATAAGGCAGAAGGTGTCTGGAATGGGAATTCCAGGCACCCTGAGAGCAGGAAGATGTTACTAAAAACAAGAAAGAGATTAAGTTGACATGCATACACTCCTTTCTTCTTCAAGCTCTGTACCCAGGACAGTTCATCACATTCTGACTCAGCATACTTTTTGAATTCATTCAAAACTTAAAAAAAAAATCAGAAGAAATCACTAACGAGAGAAAAACAATTTAAAGATTTTATTTATTTATTTATTTGACAGAGAGAGAGAGACAGTGAGAGAGGGAACACAAGTAGGGAGAGTGGGAGAGGGAGAAACGGGCTTCCCGCAGAGCAGGGAGCCCGATGCGGGGCTCGACCCCAGGACCCTGGGATCATGACCTAAGCTGAAAGCAGTTGCTTACTGACTGAGCCACCCAGGCACCCCAAGAAAAACAATTTAAAAGCATTACTGGCAACCCTAAAGGTCACTAAATCCACAGAATTTATTAGTAAGTTTTGTTAAACTTTAAAGTGAGTGTCATCCTACATAAACTGTTCCAGAATGTTTATTAAAAAATGAGTAAAGGACTTGAATAGAAATTTCTCCGAAGAAAACATACGAATGGCCAAAAGGTAGATGAAAAATGCTCAACTTCAGTAAGCATTGGGGAAATGCAAATTAAAATCACAATATTACCTCACACCTGTTAGGATGACTATTTTTTTTTTTTTAAGTTAACAGGTGTTAGGGAGAATGTGGAAGACCATTGTACACTGTTGGTGGGAAAGTAAATTGTTAGTGGGAAAGAAAATAGTATAGAGTTTCCTCAAAAAATCAAAAATAGAACTACCATATGATACAACAATCCTTCTCTGGCTATTTATCCAAAAGAATTGAAATCAGAATCTCAAAGAGATATGTGTACTCCTACATTTATTGTAGCATTATACATAATAGCCAAGATATGGAAATTGACGAAGGAATGGATAAAGAAAATGTGGTATATATGCACAGTGGAATATTATTCAGCCTTAAAAAAGGAGGAAATCCTGTCATATGCTACAAGATGGATGAACCTTGGTAGTACGCTAAATCACATGATCCAATCACAGAAGGACAAATGCTACATGATTCCACTTATATGAGGTATCTAAAATAGTCAAACTCATAGAAGCAGGGAGTAGAATGGTAGTTGCCAGGCACTGGGAGGAGGGAGAAATTGGGGTGGCTGTTCAACAAGTATAAAGTTTCAGTTATGCAAAATGAATATATTCTAGAGATCTGCTGTACAACATCATACCTATAGTTACTAATACTGTATTATACATTTAAAAATTTGTTAAGAGTTTTTATCTAATGTTAAATGCTCTTACCACCACAACAAAAATCATAGTCACCTGAGTTTTATTTTACCAAACATATAAGCTAAATAATAACCGTTTAAAAAGATAAAACAAAAATAAAACCACAATCCATTATCACCATAAACATAGTTGTGAAAATAAATCAAATTCTATTAAATCAAATTATTTAGCACAACATTAAAAGAATGACACCCTTGGCAAGCAGAGCTTATTTCATGAAAACCAAGATGGTTTAAGAATAGACACTTATTAATATAATAATCCCTATTAGTAGGTCAAAAAGAAAAGTTCAGACTAATTGGGTTGACATGTCTAAAGTCATTTGATAATTTTCAAGAAATACTCCTGATTTTCAAGCAACTGATCTCCTAATAAAATAATGAGAGCAGAATACTTCCTTAAACATGATATAGAAGACATATTTTACCCCAGAAGCCAACTTCATATATAACTGAGAAACATATACAGAATTACTTTAAAGTGCGGCACAATGCATAGATAAGACGCGGACAGCTACTACCATTGCTTGACGCTATCTGGAACTTTTGACGACACAATAAAACAATTTAGTCAGAAGTTTAATAAATTGAAAGGTTGTCCACCTAGAAAACCAAAATGAATCAACTGAGGAAAAACTTTAGAGTATCAATAGAATACATGAATGTGGGCTGTTAGAAAAATAATAGCCTTTTTAAGTATGAAGAATATCCATTTAGAAAATGTAATAGATGAAACTTTATTAGCACAAGAAAATTTAGCATATGTAGAAATAAACATTTGAAAATGTTTGCAGGATCTATATTGTATAAATGACCAAATATTTTTCAGAAACATAAAAAGAACCTGACTAAATGGAGAGACTTAATATGGTAAATATTCCAATCTCTTTCAAATTAATGTGTTGTTCTAATGAATTTCAACTTAACCTCTGATAATTTTTTTTAAAAAATTGAAAAAGTGATTCTAAAGTTCATTCATCTAAAAGAATAAACTGAAGAGGCAAAAAAATTTATATGAAAGTAATGAGGAAAATTTTTCATTAATTAATTTAGTAGATAACATGAGGACAAACAGAATGAGTGAACTATCACAGAAATCAGAAGCAGACAATATTTTAAGTCAGACTTTAACATAAGATGATAGTGGAATTGTGAATTAGTAGCAAAAGAACATTGTCTCAACAGTGATGCTGGAATAATTGCCTAATGTTTAGATATTTAAAAACTAGTTTCTCACTTTACAGCCTTACTCAAAAGAGAGTCCAGGTAAGTTAAAGAATTGACAGTATTAAGTGAATAAAAATAAAAAGAAAAACTTATAAAAGAGGTCGATGGAGGGGCATCTGGGTGGCTCAGTTGGTTAAGCGTCTGCCTTCAGCTCAGATCATGATCCCAGGATCCTGGGACTGAGACCCACGACCCCGGGTTCCCTGCTCAGTGGGGAACCTGCTTCTCCCTCTGCCTACCACTCCCCCCTGCTTGTGCTCTCTCTCTCTCTCTCTCAAATAAATAAAATCTTAAAAAAAAGAGGTCAATGGAAATAAATGTGAATATGCACAAAGCACAAGGGAAAACAGGGTTCCCTAAGTAGAATTTAACTGAAGGAAGGGATGCTAAATGAAAAGATTGGTAGATTTCATTACAAAATAATTAAAATCTTTTATATATCAAGAGCCATTGTAAATAACATAAAAGACAGATGACCTAAAGGAAAATATATTTTTTCAAGAAATATGTAAATGTCTTTAATTTATGAAGAACTCACTAAACAAAATGTCAAATGAATAAATAAGGAGCAACACGTTAGAAAAGGGATAATAGACACAAGAGAAGAAAGGCAAGTGTCTGGTAAACATAAGAAATTTTCCCTTTTACATTGAAATACTAATTTAGTCTACCAAGTTTATGAATATCTGTATATATACACCTATCCATCTATCTATAGCCAAGACTGGCAGAAATGCAAGGCAACTTTTACTTTTATAATATATTATTTAGAGTGGGCATTGTAAATCTTTTTTGTAAAAGGCAAGACAGTAAATATTTCCAACTTTGTGGATTATCTGGTCCTCTGTCACAACTACTCAACTCTGTATTGTAGCACACATGCGTAGATAAATAGACATGAATGTGTTCTAATAAAACTTTATTTGAAAATAAAGGCAATGGGCCAGATCTCTTGAAAGCCATAAAAATACACATATCATTTGATCAAGCAATTTCCTTCTAGGAATGTATTTTATACAAGCCATTATGCTTATGAGTATTGATATTCATCAAATAATTTATTTAATGTCTAACCATATGATTTTAAATAAAGAAGTTATGCTTCACAATGGATGATTATGTCATATCCCAAAATTATGTCACAGGAAAATACAGATATCAGAAAATATCTATAACCAATTGAAAAAAAGCTGGGTTTCCATAGATTATATACAATATGACTCTATGTCTTCATACATTCATACACACACACACACACACACACACACACACACACACACACACATACACATACAGTGTAGAGATTAAAGAACAGAATTGCAAATCACACTGCCTGAATTAAAATTCAGGTACCACTCTGGAACACAGTATGGAGGTTTCTCAAAAAGTTAAAAATAGAACTACCCTATGATCCAGCAATTGCACTACTAGTTATTTATCCAAAGGATAAAAAAAAAAAATACTAATTCAAAGGGATACATGCACCCTGATGTTTATAGCAGCATTATCTACAATAGCCAATATGGAAACAGCCCAAATGATTCATCGACTGATGAATGGATAAGGAAGATGTGGCATATATTCACAATGGAATATTACTCAGTTATAAAATAGAATGAAATCTTGCATTTGCAACAGCATGGATGGAGCTAGAGTATTATGCTAAGTGAAATAAGTCAGTTAGAGAAAGACAAATACCATATGATCTCTCACCCATGTGGAATTTAAGAAATGAAAAAAACAGCAAAGGGGGAAAAAAAGAGAAAGAGTCAAACCAAGAAACAGACTCTTAACTATAGAGAACAAATTGAAGGTTGTCGGGAGAGGAGGTATGGGGGGGGCAGTGGGTGAAATAGATGATGGGGATTAAGGCAAGCACTTGTGATGAGTACCGGGTGTTGTATAGAAGTGTTGAATCACCATATTGTACACCTGAAACTAACATTACACTGTAAACTAACTGGAATTTAAATAAAAACTTTAAAAAATTCAGGTACCATAACTTCCTGTATGAATTTGGTCCAGTCATTTGACTTCTCTAAGCCTCAATTTCCTCATCTGTGAAATGGAAAGAGGAATCGTGCTAATGAAGTGTCATGAGAATTAGAGACAATATACTAAATACCTAGAATAACTCAATAAATTGTATATATATCTGACTTGCATACAATATGTACAAATTATTTTGTAATTATATGAAAATGTTAAAATTTTTCATTTGAGAATTTCATAAGCCACTTTCAATATCATAGTAGAGTAAAATTGCCTATTAGTAAATATGATTTTCAAGAATTCAGTCAATTCTTAGGAGCATTGAGCTGGTCCAAAAAGCAAAATTCAGATCTGATTTTAAAGAAGCAATTTCACAGACTGCTAATGCCCTTTTCTTTCAGAGAAAGACATTTGAAGATGTTTTTATCTCAGGTGAGAGATGTGGATCTTGAGCTAGTAGCATCTTGTTTCATTGGGAACTAGCAGTCAGAGTAACCTGGCCTAAGGCAGGGACATGAAATGTTCACCAGCTTCATGAGCTTATGCCCTGGCAGGAGACGCTCTGAAAGCAAATCAATGTGACCCTTGCTTCTTATTTTAATAAACCAGGAGATACAAACAGTTTCTCGACTTTGAGTCTAGAAATGTTCTCCCTGCACGACAGACTCTTTCTTTGTCCCTGACTATACTTTTATTTAAAACCAAGCAATCTATCTCCCCTGTCTTTCTGGGATATCTGAGGAATGAGCAATTAAAACTCAGGTAAAATCCAGAGGAGCTACCTAGAGTTCCAGTAAGTAGTTTCCCCCTCACTGGATAGCTTTTCTCCTCTTCTCTTCCTTTTCTCTTCTCTCTCTTTCTCACTCTCTCTCTCTCCTCTCTTTCTCTCTCATCTCAGGACTGTTCTTTAATCATTGAAAGATTAAATATCCATCCTAATACGTTTCCTTCAGATCAGCAAAAGTTCTGCATTATAAACCCATACTTCTGCACATCGCAGTGGTCTTACTCCCTTGCTGCCTCTACTCCAGAACACTCCAAGCTTCCTTCAAATCATATCTTCCCGTCATGGAATCCCAACACCTGAATTCACTGCAACAGTGCAGGTATGTGACAGATTCTGCAGTCAACACAGCTGCATGAGACTTTGATTTAGATAGTAGTTTAAATAGGAGATAAGAGAATTCAGGGCCCCCGTTTAGCTGGGGTGGGTAGAGGGAAAAGCAGTGTGGTTTGGGGGCAGTCACAGCAATTGTTCCATGTTTTGTAGCAATGACAGCTTCTTGACCCCACTGTAGCAACAACTCCATCTCCAGGGATGGTTTTGGAGGTGTTTCTAGGAACCCCAGCCTACAGTCTGTTCCTCCAGCTCTTCCTGTGATTCTTCGAGCCATGTAAGCCTCCCTACTTAAAATGATTGAAGTGGATGCTTATGGTCTTCAACAAAGACTCTTCCTATGACTCACCTTACAAGGCTTTATTTGCATTTCTTGGACTTTATTCATAAGAGATTTGGAAAAAATACTGAGAAGTTTTAAAAGACTGTATCAAGTCCAGCAGAAAAAATATGAATGGGCAGAAAAGGCCATTATAAAATTCCAGTGACCCATCATATTATGATGTGTCAATGTAGGTTCATCAGTTGTAACAGATGTACCACTCTGGTGGGGGATGTCAATAATGGGGGGAGGCTATGCATTCTGGGGGGTATGGAACATTTCAATTTTGCTGTGAACCTAAAACTGCTCCAAAAAAGTCTTAAAAAAATTCCAGTGACATGCCATGACCCTATCATTTATCCAACATTGCTGTTCATTGCCAAATCAGAGTATATTGGACTAGGTTCTTTCTAAAGATATAAACGTGAATAAAAATGGCCCCTAAATTATAGGTCATAAACACAAAAAGACAATACAAATCATAAGGATAGCTATACATTACATGGATTATCTCATTTTGTTTTCAACTAACCTTGTAAGGTGATTACTGTTACCTCTACATTACTGATGAGGCTTACAGAGATTGAGGGACTTGCCTGCAATCACAATGCTAACAAGTGGCCACGATAGGATTTAAATACAAATTTGACCATAGCACCTGAGCCCTTAGACACCTCACAGCAGCAAATCACATAGAAGTTCATTTACCTATTCAATGAATAGTTATTGACTCTGTCAGCTCTCATGCTAGGGATCTCGATAATAGTTTAACTCACAAAAAAAGGCATGATCAGTTACTAGAGGTAGAAGTGAGAACCTGATGCGAAGACCGGCACAAGTCAATGTTCCATACATACGCAAGGGATTTAATGGAATCAAATACGCTCAAGTGCCTCTAGGCTCCAGACATTCTGCTTGGAGTTGAGAAGAGAGAAATGATCCATTTCTGCCACTGTCTGTGTGTTAGTCACTTGCTATGGCCTCAGCACCTAACCTCCAATGTATTTGTGTGAGGAAGGGAGAAAGCAATTTCTGAGCTAATCCCATATGGTAAATTTATAGTAATGGAATGAATAAATTCTGTGCAGGGGGCATCAGAAAGGAGTAGTGAGAGGTCAGAAACATTTCAAAGAAAAAATAACTGAGCCTTGAAGAACAAGTAAGCTTTTATAATGAGTTTTTTAGATCAATCTGCCCTAGTTATCCTACTTGAATTTCTTGTCACAACACTGTATTTTAGGAGTTTCTTAAGGCTCTGAATCTATGAATACAATGTAAGAGTGAATATTGCTAGGTAAATCTTTCAAAACTGGAAATTCTTATGTATGTCTTTCCCATTTTGCTTCAGTATTTATATAAAGTACTTGTTATGTATGTCCTCATTCTGTGAAGCTTCAAAGTATTTCTGTGTGTATATATATACATGTATAAGCATATACATACATATATATAAACATTTGAATAAACATATAAGCATGCATAGGCATTGCATTTACATATATATTTACATACATATATACACATACATAAATACAAACATAAAATTATCCCAACCTCAGCATTTTTGCAAAATGTCATATGGCATTGATAATACCAATATTAGTACCAAATGTAGAAGCCCATAATAGTGAAATTTCCCCTCCTAGTCTGCTTCCAGTCTTGGTTCCTTTGAAGCAGGCATTGCTATTCCTATCGTTTCTAGCTTCCATGCCCTGCTCACTTTCCTCTTTCTTCAACCAAATCTTGATAGAAAATGATTCCAATAAGCTGGGACTTGGAAGGCACAGTGACAGATGAGTTTTCACACACACATATACAGAAATAGTCTTCATGTTTCCTTGGGAAAATATATATTGGACATATTTTTCAAAGAACTTAAAGAATTTCCACAGCTAGTATTGCATCCTAGGGAAGAATATAGTGGCAGCCCATCCATTCCCACTTCACAGATGAAAAACGAGGCAGAGGAGAGTTACAACAATAGCTCAAAATCATGCACAATGTCAAGAAACTGGAAGTGGGACCCATGGTTCCCAAATCTGAGATTATCCCTTTTTCTCTCTGTTATCAAACACTAATTTTTAAGGTTGCTGAATACTTAGATAAGAAAAACATTCTGTTGGCTAAATTCATGCTTTACTTGACAAATGTTAAAAATACTTGAATTTTTTTTTTTTTTTTGCTTTTGATACAAGAAGTTATTCTAACTAGTAAAGGCTTAATCCCAGGTACTTTCTCCTTTGTAAACTTTTACACTGATGTAAAGGACCAGTCAGTTGATTTTGTTAACTTCAGAAAAACCACTGCCTTGCTTGATCATGAAACTATGGTAATTCTTTGGAAATATTTTCTGCAGGCTTATTAACATTTTTTTATGACAAGCAATAAAATATTTCTTAGACATTTGGCCCATCTCACATTAATGAGTCGTATGTTTATCCTAGGTTCTTTCACTTGATGTTCCTCCATGTGGAGCTTCAGGTTATCTGATGAATATATGATAATATAGACAGACTTGATTGGGAAAAGGTGCAAAGATGACACCAGATTGCAGAATACCTTGGTAGTGTCAGAAAAAGTTTGTCAAAAAGGTCAAAATTATAACAAGATTGACGTAAGCATGTGGGCAGGTTACCCCTTGCCACTCATCAGCTACAATGAGGGCTGACTTGGGAATGGTTCCCATATTGCCTAGTATATTAGTTTGCAAAACAAAACAAAATACCATGTAACAAAATACCACAAACTGGGCAGCTTACACAACAGAAATTTATAGTCTCACAGTTCTAGAGGTAGAAGTCCAAGGTCAAGGTATTGGCAGCACTGGTTCCTTCTAAGGGCAGTGAGGAAAGGATCTGTTTCAGATATCTCCTAGCTTTTGGCAATGCTTAGCATTCCTTGGCTTCTGTTGCATCTCTGCTTTCATTTCTGTATAGATTCTCCCCATGTGTGTGTATCTGTCTCTAAATTTTCCCTTTTTATAAGGATACCAGTAAAATTGGACTAGAAGGTCCACCCTACTCTAGTATGAATTCACTTTAATTAATTACATCCACAATGACCCTCTTTCAACTAAGGTCACATTCTGAGGTAATAGGGGTCAGGGCTTTAACATATGAATTTTTAAGAAACCACAATTCAGCCTATCATAGCTAGGGATAGAACTCATGGTCCAAACGAAATGCCTAATAGATGTGACTTAGGTGCTGGCTGAATTTTTTCCGAAGTCTACAAAGAAGGCAGGGACTTTTGGTCTAGTGCCAGGGGATCAACTAGTGTCATACAAAGAGAAAAAACAATGCCTTGAGACCACAATAAATGTGTGGCCCTTGTCAGTTTAGGTAAATGAAGTAGCATGTAAACAATTTAGCAGGTAACATCATCACCATTGGAATTACCCAGATGCATGACCTCTTAAAGTGGTTCAGACCTCATTTATTTATAAGATAGAAAAATGTTATTGTTGCTTAGGGAGTAGTAAAAGTCATTTGACAAGAGTGAAGAAGCTGTTCAGAATCCTCTGGAGCAATGTGCTTTTCGAAAATGATGAATGGAGAATGTGCCACTCCCTCACCCTGATGTCCAGGAAAAGGGTCCTGTGAATGGGGACAAGCATGTGGTAAATAAAAATAACACATATTCTCCTTTGAATTTCATAGACTTTAAATGTATAAATCTGTATTTGTTTTCTATTGCTGTATAACAAAGCATTAAAACAATACTCATTTTTCATCTTACAGGTCTATAGGCCAAAAGCCCAGCACAGCATGGCTGTGTTCTCTGCCCAGGGTCTCACAGGCATCAGCCAGGGCTGTAGTTTTGATCTGGGGCTCAGGGTTCTATTCCAAGCTCACTGGTTGTTGGCAGAATTCCCCTCAGGCTTCCCACATGGCTTCCTCCATCTTTAAGCCAGCAACAGTATACTGAGTTACCAATGTTTTCAATTCCTCTGGCTTCTCTGTTGCTTCCTCTTTGGTTTCTAAAGGACTTCGGTGGCCATATGCACCTCAGTGTTCATAGCAGCAATGTCCACAGTGGCCAAACTGTGGAAAGAGCCGAGATGCCCTTCAACAGATGAATGGATAAAGAAGATGTGGTCCATATATACAATGGAATATTACTCAGCCGTCAGAAAGGATGAATACCCAACTTTTACATCAACATGGATGGGATTGGAGGAGATTATGCTAAGTGAAATAAGTCAAGCAGAGAAAGTCAATTATCATATGGTTTCACTTATTTGTGGAACATAAGGAACAGCATGGAGGACATTAGAAGGAAGGGAAAAATGAAGGGGGAGAAATCGGAGGAGGAGACGAACCATGAGAGACTATGGACTCTGAGAAACAAACTGAGGGTTCTAGAGGGGAGGGGGGTGGGGGATGAGTTAGCCTGGTGATGGGTATTAAGGAAGGCATGTACTGCATGGAGCACTGGGTGTTATATGCAAACAATGAATCATGGATCACTACATCAAAAATTAATGATGTATTGTATGGTGACTAACATAACATAATAAAATAAAATAAAATAAATAAAGAAATGCCAAACCTCAAAAAAAAAAAAGGACTTCTGTGATTACACTGGGACCACTTAGAAAATCCAAGATAATCTCCTTAAAGTCATCTGATTAGTTACCTTAATTAAATATGTAAAGTCCCTTCATAGTAATACCTACATTGGTGTTTGAATAACTAGGAAATGGGAATGATGGAGGACATCTTTAAAATTCTGCCTCCCACAAGATCAAAAAAATCTCAAACCAAAGACATTAATATGCAGCTAAGTGATACTCAAACTTGTCTTAAGCAACTATGGAGAGAGGGTGAAACATATTTGTCAAAGAACTTTTTTAAAAGAGTGAAAAAACTGCTAACCATCTTGATTTTTGCCTTGATCCTGGTTTAAATTTTTTTTTTAAGATTTATTTTAGAGAGAGAGAGCAAAAGCAGAGGGGAAGAGGGAAAGAGAATCTCAAGCAGACTCTGCTCTGAGCACAGAGCTCAATCTCATGACCCTGAGATCACAACCTGAACCAAAAACTTAACCAACTGTGCCACTCAGGTGCCCCAACTTGATCCTGGTTTTAAAGTGCTTTGAGTGATGAACTGAAGGTTAGTTGGGGAGAGAGTTTAGATCTGGAAAGTCTTCACACATAATGATGCTAATTGGGGTAGGTAATCTAATCTCTGAGCCTCAGTTCCCTCATCAGAGAAAAAGTGAATAATATTAATGTTTTATAGGACTGTTGTGAGAATCAAAATAGATAATTTCTATAAAGTGTTTTTTTAAACTGGAAAGCCTAAAGCAAATGTGAATTGTTAAGATTATCATAGAAAGCTTTAGCTTACTTCAGAAAGAACCAGAATTTCCAACCATTCCTTCCCTGAAATTGAATAATCATCCTAAAGGGTAAATGAAATCTGAAAACCAAGAAATCCAAACTTCAGTAGAAACTTGTCTAACATTCATGTTGGGATATTTCTGTGAATGCATAAGTGTGTGTGTGTGTGTGTGTGTGTGTGTGTGTGTGTGTGTGTGTGTTTTGGGAAGATACACCATGTTGAAATTGCACTATACTAATTCAGTGGACAACATAATAAGGTTAGGGAACATTCTGATGAAAGAAATTCAACACTAAGTCCTTAAAGAAAAATCTAAAAGACTCGTCTAGAATCAAGCAACTAGAGGTGAAGCCCTAACAAAGGAAAGAAGAGGAAAGCATTTTCAATAATCAAAAAAATAAAAACATTCCTTGTCATGTGCCTAGAAAACCTTTGTAGACCTGTATGGTTTGGGTCAGCTTCATTTGATAAACAGATTTAAGTCATCACACACTCTGGAAAACAGTATGGAGGTTCCTCAAAAAGTTGAAAATAGAGCTACCCTATGACCCAGCAATTGCACTACTGGGTATTTACCCCAAAGATACAAATGCAGTGATCTGAGGGGGTACGTGCACCCCAATGTTTATAGCAGCAATGTCCACAAAAGCCAAACTATGGAAAAAGCCAAGATGTCCATCAACAGATGAATGGATAAAGAAGATGTGGTGTATATATATACAATGGAATATTATTCAGCCATCAAAAAGAATGAAACCTTGCTATTTGCAATGATGTGGATGGAACTAGAGGGTATTATGCTAAGTGAAATAAGTCAATCAGAGAAAGACAAGTATCGTATGATCTCACTGATATGAGGAATTCTTAATCTCAGGAAACAAACTGAGGGTTGCTGGAGTGGTGGGGGGTGCGAGGGATGGGGTGGCTGGGTGACAGACACTGGGGAGGGTATGTGCTATGGTGAGTGCTGTGAATTGTGTAAGACTGATGAATCACAGACCTGTACCCCTGAAACAAATAATATATGTTTAAAAAAAGAAAGAAAATAGTAGGAAGGGAAAAATGAAGGGGGGAAATTGGAGAGGGAGATGAACCATGAGAGACTATGGACCCTGAGAAACAAATTGAGGGTACTAAAGGGGAGGGGGGTGGAGGGATGGGTTAGCCTGGTGATGGGTATTAAAGAGGGCATGTATTGAATGGAGCACTGGGTGTTATACGCAAACAATGAATCATGGAACACTACATCAAAAACTAATGATGTATGGTGACTAACATAATAAAATAAAATTTAAAAAAAGATTTAAGTCATCACACAAATAAGTGTTCAGGCACTTGCTGCTACATTCCTATTATACCTCTGGTCACCCATGTCATGGAATATTATCACTAGCATTGATTTCTGCCCTAAATGATTGAATCGTAAGAATTCTTTTATTTATGCACTTAACTAGCTCTTATATAGTATGTATTACATGCAAAGCACTGTTCTAAATTCCTTATTAATATTAGCCCATAATTATAACCCATCTTGATAACAACCCTATAAAGTTGCAATTATTATACTCATTTACAAAAAAACCAAAATATATTGTTTCAAAATATTTTTCTTCTTACAAAAAGGGGAGTATTTTTCCCCAAATGCTTGCCTCTCCTCTTTCTATCATGTCTACAATTTATATCAAGAAAAGATTTGAAATGCAATTGCTAAAGACTCTATCTTAGTAAAAATGACAAAACATAGACTGATTTCAGTGAAATTTTTGAAGTGAACAGATTAGCCACACACAAAACGCACCATGATTAGAGATGACATTGAGATTTTCTAAATAGTGTCAATTTTAATGAAGGAACATTCCCTTCCCACACAACAAAAGGCACCAAGTTGTCTTTTTTTTAATTTACTGTTTCTTGAGCAGTGCAGTGCTTTTCTAGAGTTTAAAAGTGCATACAGTTCAAAAATGCTTTGATTTTATTCTTACTACTTTCTAATAAACATGATGAAAATCTGCCATTTCCTATTCAAAGCAGGAAAAACATGCTCTTGGTTTATTTTCTTACATTTTATTTTTCCAGCAAAATTTTCTACAATTTCTCCCCATTTATTATGCTGTTTCCAGGTTAAAAATAATCAGAAAAAAATATTCCAAAGCCAAAGATTGCTGTGCCTTACTCTCACCTTGTTAAGCACACTATTAACCCGACTGTGACACTGTCTAGTAAACCATGCCTGGGTGTCTAAGCTCAGACTGCATAACAAAATATCATAAAATGGGTGGTTTATCAACAATAGAAATTTATTTCTCATTGTTCTGGAGGCTGGAAATCTGAGCTCAGGGTGCCAGCACAGTCTACTTCTGGTGAGGACTCTCTTGCTCGATGCGGACTGCTGACTTCTTGTTGTATCCTCACAAGGAGAGGATACAAACTCTCTCTCTAATTCTAACCCCATTCTAATCTAATCCCATTCAAGAGGCCTCCATGTTTAAGATCTCATCTAATACTAGTCACCTCCCAAAGGCTCCGCCCCCTAATACTATCACATTGGAGTTTGGTTTTCAACATATGGAAATTCAGGGCACATACAGGTTCAGTGCATAACACTGGGTTTAATTCTGAAAGCTCACAGGTATAAGTAACAGAGAAAGCAAACGGCCAGGAGCAGGATTGATACCTCTTACTTAGAGAGGTAGTTCTGAGGAGAGTTTTGGTAAATTTAAATTTCATTTTGCAATTCTATATTTCAAGTTTCAGATTTGTACCAGATGCTTGAAATTCACATAACATTGTCATCAACATTAACCAGAAGGTAAAAGTTGATTGTAAGCAAGAGCACAAGACATTTGAGATCAAATCTCCTTCTTTGAGAAGTTAACCTACCTGGTACTAAAACTAGATATATTTTCTTTATGAGTTTGAGGGAAAGACCATTCACTGAGAGCTAAGCTGTGAAAAAATATGAACATTTTATGAATTTGTCTCTCACACAAATGTACTTGAAGTTGTTCTTATGACAATATAAGCAACTGCAACCACGGTCCTAAGACAATCAGCTTTAAGTGTTGCTACATCAAGACCAGCCCCAGAGCTGTGAGTGACAAGGGCCCAGATGAGGATAGTGTTGAATGCTTGATTTGAGAATTCATTCATTGGTCCCTTTCCAACCAGCCTCTAGGATTTCTGATAATGTATGCAGAGCATTTCATAAACATAAATCACCATCTGAGTGTAAGGTTATAAAGTAGAGAAATAATAACAGCTAATGTTTATTTTGTGTTTACTGTATTCCAGACATGTTGATAAGCATTTTACAACTATTATTTATTATCTTTGTTTTTTAAATGAGGAGACTGAAGCCTGAGAAGTTAATCTGTCCAGGGTCACGATGCTAGTAAGTCAGCAATGGAACCCTGGCAGTCTAGTTTAGGAGCCCATATTCTTGACCATGCAATTCTGAATCAAAATTCTATTTCTTACATAGATAATGAGACTCCTTCCCCTTAAAAGGTACACCCAAACCTCCTGCATACTATTTATAGCCATCATTAAAAAACAACTCATGGGGCACCTGGGTGGCTCAATCAGTTAAGCATCCAACTCTTGATTGGTCATGATCTCAGGGCTGTGGGATCGAGCACCACATTGGGCTCTGCACTTGGCAGGGAGTCTGCCTGAGACTCTCTCTCTTCCTCTTCTCCTTCCCCTGCTCATGCTCTCTTTTTCTCTCTCTCTCTCCAAAGTAAATAAATAAATCTTTTAAAAAAACTCACTCCTGAATATTTTATATGTTTGTTATATATTGCTGCTTAATGAATTATCTCAAAATTTGTCAGCTTAAAACAATAAGCACACATTATCACACAGTTACTGGAGGTCAGGAATTCAAGATGAGGGGTTTGGCTCATGGACTCTCGTGTTGCTCTCAAACACTTATCTGAGGGTTTGATTGAGGCCAAGGACCTGCTTCAAGATGCTTCACTCACATGGATGTTGGCCTCAATTTTTGTCACACATACCTCTTCATAAGGTTACCTGAGTGTTCTCATGACATGATAGTTGGCTTCCTCCAGAACAAGTGACCCAAAAAGGAGAGCAAGGCAGACACCATGTGTCTTATGTAACCTAATCTTAGAGGTCACATACCATACTTCTGTTTTAGCCCATCATTACAGGTGAGTCACTAAGTCCAACCCAAATTCAAAGGGAAGAAATTAGGTTTCATCCTTTGAAGGGAATGTCAAAGAATTTTGAACATATTTTAAGCCCACCACTTACATCTATCTCATTGTAAATAATTTAAATATCTCTAGCTCTGTGACATCTTTTCTTCCTGCTGTCTTGACTCCATTGCAATGTGCCAAAAATGCTGAGCTAACCACTTAGCTGAACATGCCCTCAACTTGTCCCAGGTCACCATTCATACCTATTGGGAGGGTCTCCATCAGAAGAAACACAAAAGCAGTCATTTACCTAAGCCCTGCCTGGCAGCCATGTGATACCCCGAATATCCTGTTTGTCACATTGACAAAATTGATAAATAAGCAAAATTTGTTTCACACTGTGATTGTCAGAAACTTTCCCTGGATCACAGAATCCTCCTTCTACCTGCCCTGGGCCAGGATTCCCCACTCAGGTATGCCTGGTAAGTCACTCATTTCCTCAGAACCTCACTCTCAGGGGGCACTGAGTAGACTGATTCAATGTAAGCCAGAGTTTCTCAACTCTGGCACTATTAACATTTGGGGCTAGATAGTTCTTTGTTGTGAAAGCCATCTTGTGCATTATAGGATGTTTAACAGCCTCCCTGGTCTCTACCCATAAGATGCCAGTTAGCACATCCCATTTGTGATAAACAAAAATGTCTCCAGACATTGCCAATACTCTCGGGGTGGGGGGGCAAATTTCTCTTGATCAAGAACCACTAATCTAAGCTATCATGACTAAATTTGGCTGAGTAAAATACACGATGGTATCACCATCAGATAAAACATGCCGAGATGCCCCATGCTTCATCTATATGAAGTAATCCAAGATATTTGGAGTTAAGCAAGAAAGATTTCAGTATGACTTAATTATTTAATTTAGGTCGTGTTTCTCCAGTTGTTACCTTGCTTTCCTTCTACTAGCTGATTTCTGGGACAGAGAAGATGCTCTATATAGCAGGTTATGATATGTTATCTCAATGTGACAAATACTAGAAAACTCTGGAACAGGATAGAGGGGAAAGAAAATGAGGGGAAGTACAATGAGAATAAGGGTAGCAGTAAAAATAACTTATTATTTCCAAGTTAAAATTATTTTAAGATATCTATTAGAAGTTTGCCTTTATGGGCCATGCCTTTATGGCAACCATGGACAAGTCACTTCACTAAACAGTTTGTTCAAAATATTAACTAACTTAGCTTTTTAACAACTCCATGCAGTAGATACCATTATTTTCCTTTTAACACACAAAGAAGCTGAGGCAGATATATTGTCTTGCTTAATAGCTAGTTGTAAAAATGCCTTCATATCTCTCTCCCACTCCATGCTCCCTCAGGGTTCTGTTTTCGTTCCACCCCTACTTCTCACTCTTCTCTACAGTGAGTCACATAAAGCACTGAAAACTTAGAAAAAGAATCACAGAAGTTCCCAAGTACATCTAGCTCTCCATTACCTGGAGGGAAACACTAAAACCTAGAGTCAGTAGGAAGAAAAAAATAACCTGGCTAGAGATGCCAGTGCTAGAGTGAATAGGAAAGTGGCCTTGTCTTCAAGGAGGTTGGGGGAAAATAGGCTGAGCCAAGCTGATAGGAGATCAAGATTGGAGGGTGATGTGAGGGAAGACAAAGTAAAAAGAGGCATTTTTGCAAGGCAGAGGACAGATACAGTTAAAACACAACTTAGCTTTTAGTAGAAACTTAACCCATGATCTTGAATGAAAATAGGAACTAATCCAAGGAAACTGATGTCAGCATTAGACTGTACCTAAAAAAAAAAAAAATGTGATCCATTGGACGACACCATAAATAATTGTTGAGTGACTACTTTTTGTGTCCAGTCATGCCCTGGGTATTACCCTCCTCACTTCCCCTTCTCAGAAGCCTTCAGCAGCTCTCTGCTGTCTCCTTAGGCTCCTTAGGTCTTCTATAATATGACCCTATTCTACCTTCTCAGCTCATTTTCCCTGAAATGCCTTTCCCACCTCTAACCTCAGTTACTTCTATTTAAAATGCCCTTTCCTCAGTATTTGTTCTTTTAAAAATTTACTCTCCTTCAGGGCTCAGATCAAATGTCCCCTTCCACATGACTCATCTCTAATTAACTCCAGTTGAAAGTATCCTCTCACTTTGATACCTACAGTTCCCAGTCTCTACCACTTTGAGGAAAGTTTGGAGTTTACCCTGTATTAGAGCCGGGGGGGTGGGGCACCTGGGTGGCTCAGTCAGTTAAGCGCCTGCCTTCAGCTCAGGTCATGATCCCAGGGTCCTGGGATTGAGCCCCGCATTGGGCTCCCTGCTTGGTGGGGAGCCTGCTTCTCTCACTCGCCCCCTGCTTGTGCTCTTTCTCTCTATGTATCAAATAAATAAATAAAATATTTTTTTAAAACTAATGAGCTGTGTATCTGTCTATCCAGCTACTAAACAGTGAACCTCTTAAGGGGAAGGAACAAGTTTTAGTCCTCTTAGTCTACAAACTTTGAAAATCATAGTGCTCAATAAACATTTGTTGAATTAAATTAAAATTTGAGTGTTTGACGTCTTCATTTTTAAAGATTAAGCAGAAACTAAGCCAGCAGAAAAATTTCCACTTTCTCATATATGCTGCCAATGTCTTAATAACCTTGGCCTTTGAAGAACATTTTTTATTTTTGAAGTGCTTTATAAATAACTGCTAGTTAACCTTTCAGTAGCCCTGGCCTTGTTGTCTCAAGTAATAGGGCAATGATACCATACCCCTTAGGATAACACTAGAGAGACTTTCCATGAAGGAGTGAAGTTGGATGCTTTCCAGAGCACAGGGAAGCAAGAAACCAGCAAATTCCAAATGCAATGGCCTGCCAGTCACCACAGAGGGGCTGAAGCAAAGATAAACACAATGAAAGCAAAGACTTTGTTTTCTGTTTCTCCCTTTTTCTTTCTTACTATAGATGACATTGTGTTCCTATGTCTCCATGCTTATTTTTATAAATTCTAGAAAATAACTCAAGTTCTCTCTAGTCTAAAATCCATTTTTGCATGAATTAAGTCCTAAATCCCAAAGTATAAGTTACTATGTATGGTTGTGTTAGAGAGACAAACAGATCAAAATAACTTTATTAAACTCATGAAAGAGCATAATATCATAGACATAGCCAACTTGAAGCCAAACCATTATGTAAACATCTAGGTAAAAATCAGACATTTTAATTCTAGAGGGGAGGGGCGTAGGGGGATGGGTTAGCCTGGTGATGGGTATTAAAGTGGGCACATATTGAATGGAACACTGGGTGTTATACGCAAACAATGAATCATGGAACACTACATCAAATACTAATGATGTAATGTATGGTGATTAACATAACATAATAAAATTAAATTAAAAAAAACAATTCTTCCTTTTAATACAAGGAACAATGCTTGTTCTTTCTACAATAACCACTAATCCATAAAAAATCAGATTCCACATAATTTTTCAGGAGCATATTTACTAACTAAACTAGGACACATGTATACATAGATTTTAAGAGTTTGCCTACCTGAACAGAATCCTTCATATGTTCACAGTATTTCCAGGGCTTGTGTTCTGGCATCATCCACAGCTTTTCCTTGAGAGCCTCCACTCTTAAGCCTTCAGTCACACTGTTGCCCAGAGTGGTCCTCTTGTGGCAGAAGAATTTAAAGACTAGCTGCTGCATGGAGCTTTCTCCAGTATTCTCCCCAACAGAATTATTCACTCATTCCCCTAAGATAGCATAGAATCATGTTTAATAGAATTTATTTCAACATATTAGTCAAACATATGCTATGTGCTAAGCACCATACATCCATTAAACCTCTGTAATACTCTGCCTTATATTATAGTTAAATGTGTACACAGTGCTTCTAAGAAATTGTAGGCATCTTAACTATAGAACTGATATTATCACCAACACATTGGTTGAGGAACTTCATGTATATTAAAGCATTTATTATTTAAATTGGATAATACTTGAACACATTTTCCCATGGAAACGTTAAACCCAGTAGATATTCCCAGGTCAGGGTATAAAGTTGTATTAAGTTGGCTAAGGTGGGGAATCAAGCTTTCCCTTCAAAATTGTTTGTGATTTTCTAAATTCATTTTTAAAGAATGTCTGAATTTAGTGATAAACACATCATTCTTACAAGAAAATTGTGCAAAGAATTTTGGATAGTGATATCTAGACTCATGTATAGTACTACAAATTAGAAGAAACTTACATTTCCAACAACAGAAAATTATTTTTTAAATAGAATAAATTTTGCTTTGTTCATACACTAGAACACTATAAAGCCATTAAAAATTGTGTTATAAAAATTAGCATATTGTGAAAAAATATTTACAATATATTAAGTGAAAAAAATATGAACACTTAATGAATTAGTCTCTCACCCTAATATATCAGAGGTCATTTTTAATTACAATATTTTACAGGAAACCATCACTATAATCTGAATTTGTCTTAGGTACTGAGATCTCAAGACCAGCCTCAGGGTATGTGTGTGTGTATATGTGTGTGTATGTGTGAAGGGCCCAGACGAAAATAACTTTTAATGCTTGATATGAGAATTGATTCATTAAGCCATTACTAACCAGGCTCCTGACAACATACTAGAAATGGTTTGTAGAAGAAGAGAAACAAGAAGGACGAGGGGCAGGAGGAGGGAGAGGGGGAGGGGGAAGGAAAGAAGGAAGGAAGGAAGGAAGGAAGGAAGATCTAAGAAGGTAGAAGGGAGGACTTGAAAAAGAAAAAAGCCGAAATAAATAAAATATAAAACAAAAAAGAGAAGGGTTTGCTTCAGTGGTGCAGTTGGTTAAGCTCTGGCTCTTGATTTTTAGCTCAGGTTGTGATCTTGGGGTCCTGAGAGTGAGCCCTGCATGGGGTCCACACTCTGTGTGGACTCTGCTTGGGATTCTCTCTCCCTCTGCCCCTACCCCCCACTCTCCCTCTCTTCCTCTCTCTCTCTCAAATAAATATATAAGTCTTAAAAAAAAAACAAAGAAGAGGAATTTTAAAAACCAAAAATTGATTTTTTGAAAAGCTAATCAAGTCAATAAATCCCTGGCAAAAAGTGATCAAGACAAAAAAAGAGAGAAGACATAAATTGCCAATTTTAGGAACTGAAAGAACTTCACTTGAGATCTTGCAGATATTAAAAAGATAGAATAAACAAATTTCTTTAAGAATCCAATTAACCAAACTGACACAATAAAAAACAGAAAATCAAATGCATCTATATCTATTACAGGACTGTAGTCTGTAATTTAACTGTTATAATCATATTAATAACATTTTCTATGGTAATATTTTTATTCTGAGTATTATTTTCTTGCATTGGATAAAGAAATGCACAATTATGTTGGTGTCAATGAGAACCAGGATATGGGGGACAGTGGAATAAAGGAAATAATGTAACATCAACAAAGTAAAAACCCTATTGTCCTGAATTCGAATTAGAAATGTCTAAATCAATTTATTATTAGATTTTAAATGTCCACTGAAAACACCGGCTGGGATACAATAACCGATGGGCGTCTCACAGTTCTACACATCTTGTGAGCAAAGGCTTTGACTGTACTTTGTTCCCACTATTATCTTAAGTGTATTTGTATAGAAAGCAACCTTCGAAGATGCAGGATCTTCCTCTATAACAAAGGGCAGACATGCTTCTTGTCTATTAGAAAATATCCAGGTTCTCTAAGCTCATTGTTCTTCTGTAATACCCCCACCTCATGCTCAAGTATCATCTGGCCCTCCCTGTGGGAAATGGGGTTTGAAATACTGATGCAAAAATGCTTATATTCTGGCTACTTTCACTGACTTAAATAATAAACATTTTTTTATCTTTGACCCGGGAGTCTCTACCAATATCCATAAAACTATGGAACGGGAATTTATTAACTTAGAAGTGGGTAAAAATATCAAACTCTTCATGGTTCTTAAAAATGCCTAGAGGGGCACCTGGGTGGCTCAGTCAAACATCCGACTCTTGATTTTGGCTTAGATCATGATCTCAGGGTCCTGGGATCTGGCCCTGCATTGGGCTGTGTGCCTTAGCAGGGAGTCTGCTTGAGATTCTTTCCCTCTGCCCCTCCCCCTGCTCATGCTCGCATGGTTTCTCTCTCTCTGTCTCTCAAAATTAATAAATAAATCTAAAAAAAAATCCCTAGAAACTGGATCCTACCTGGAAAGAATAGAATAACTAATTCTGTCACCCAGACTGTGTCTCTAAATACCTTTTCCCACTGCAAGAAACCAGGGCTCCTTGGAGAAATGACTTATTCCAGTTCTTTAGCAAAAAATGTATTAGAATGATCCTGGAAAATCTTAGTATCTCAGAAAAGAAAACAAAATGAAGATACCAAAAAATCATTAGAATCATGTCAAAAGGACTCAGGAATCAATATGAATGAGTTCCCACTGGAACAATTTGAGCATCAGAAAGGATAGTATTTGCAATATAAGACAACATACAAAATATATTTAAGTCCATGGGTACATAATAATAATAATTTTTTTTAAAAATCTTATTGATACCTCTGATGTATTCTGAGAAACCAAAACATAATTTTGAAAACTAATAAAGTGAAATAATCCAGCACTTTTCTGCTTCCACTACATGCATTATACCTCAGCATTAGCAAGCAGTTAATGAAGAGAAGTTTCTCTTTATATAACTAATTCAACTATTGAATGGATTTTCATGTTACCATTTTACAGTGATCATGATACAAAAAATAAATAACTAGACTTTATGTACCTCCTGGTGGAAGTACACAGGATCACCTATGAAGTAATTTTGCCAAAATAATTAGACCTAACTATGATGAAGCCTCTAGCTCTAACTACCAATTTACAGGAAATAAGGGCAGAAGAACATGTAAATGATAATACAGGAATGCAATTCGCAAATTTTACAAGTTAAATACCCAACTTATTAACAACAAAAATCAGCAAGGAAAAAAAAAGAAGGATGAAACACCTACAGATAAAGTGACACCTTGTTTTTATGCCAATTCAAACAAACTACAAAAACAAAATTAATATTTACAGAATGATAGGGAAATAGGAGCACTAGATATTTGAGATTAAAGAATTATTATTTATTTGGGGAAATGTGTGATGATAACATAGTAGCTATATTTTAAAAGGAAAGTAAATCCTTGCCTTTCAAATACAGTCTGATATTATATACAGGTGAAAGATGATGTCTGAGGTTTATTTTTAAAGAACCCCACAGGGAGAGAGGAAATAGACCAAACATTGTGGTGATGAGCTGTGGGTGCCTGGGAATTTATTATAATATTCTCACTTTTGTGGTTGTTTGATATTTTCTATACTAAAGAGTTTTTAAAAACAGAGAAAGTTTTTCATCATCATTATGATGGTGAAATAACCAAGAGAAAAAATTCCTAAGGGGAAATCCATCCTGAAGTATGGATTTCTCAATTGACTGTTCAACTCTGCCATCAACTACAAACAAAAACCTCCCCGTCTTTAGATGATGGTACACTGAAAGGAATTAGTCTCTTTAACAGTTTGTTTGCAGCATTTAAACTGCTCATGGGAAACAGTGCTCTGGCATAATTCACTTTACAATTACCCAAGAGCAATTCATAGCCCAAGCTAGTCTAAATTCATAGGAATAAGTTACCCAAGGAATTAATTACCATCCAATTTATTACTTCTTCATATCATTTAAGCTGTTGAAGAAACTGGTTACCTGGAAAATTATGTATTTTTGGAATGCTTGTCAAATTTAATTTAGGTTGAGTTGTAAGGCGGAATTAACAAGCATTTTCCTATTTCTTGTGCCTAAAGTGCCACAGGTGTGTCTTCTACAAGGACAGTTGATTGTAATAAGTTGGAGTAATCCCACTCTCCACAGCTGTGCAGTCAAGGCTACCAGAGTTTAACATCTCAAAGGACGTAACCACAGAAATCTCCACTGAATTTAGCAGCTGTCAACAGCTAATTGCCCTGTAGCCTGGTTTTCTCATATCATGGCGATTGATGTGAGATTTGGACCGGTGCTTGATGTGTTACATCAAAAGTATATGCATTCTCGGGGTGCCTGGGTGGCTCAGTTGGTTAAGCGACTGCCTTTGGCTCAGGTCATGATCTCAGGGTCCTGGGATCAAGCCCCGCATTGCATCGGGCTCCCTGCTCCGCGGGAGGCCTGCTTCTCCCTCTCCCACTCCCCCTGTTTGTGTCCCCTCTCTCGCTGTCTCTCTCTCTGTCAAATAAATAAATAAAATCTTTAAAAAATATATGACACTCAGTTAAGTTTGAACTTCATATCAACAATGAATATATTTAGTATAACTATGTTCCATGAATATTTAATATTTAAGGATGTTTCATGCAATATTTGAGACACATTTATACTGAAAAAGTATTTCTTGTTCATTTGATATTCAAATTTATCTGGGTGTTCTCTATTTTATCTGGCAACCCTATCCCTCCTCATCATCAGAATTAGAGATAAAGATTCTGAAATTTATAAAGATGAGCCTTTTTATATCATTTCAGGTAGTTCTATTCTGACTAAATGGAAAACTGAAATAGTCTGATGTGATGTCTTAGGGGATCATTGTTGAGAGACAGCCAACTGCACACATTCTCTCAAACTAAATCTCAAGAACAAATTTTCATCTGAGAAACAAAATCATTAGAGTAGTTTAGTAAGTTCTACAGGTAGATTCACTTGGAAAAAGAGTTAAAATTCACTGTTGGGTAACCTGGTATCCTATGTAAAGTATATTCTAAATTTTCTCTGTAACTTGGGGGCAAGCACAGTCTTGATGAACAAAGCAATTCTTTACTAGGGAATTGTTTCTCAAACTTTGAGTATGCAAACCACTTAGGGATCTTGTTAAAATCTTCATTCTAGTTCAATAGGAATGAATCCCGCCTCTCTAACAAGATAATGCTGCTTATCCATTTACTATAATTTGAGAAGTAAGGGACTAGCATAAAGCAATCTATATAAGAGATGCTGGGGAAAGTTTGATACCGAGAGAAGCTGCTAAATGTCAAGGACTCAAGTCTCGGGAAGCCTTGAGAATCAAGGTAAGTGAATTATGCTTAAAGCTGGGAATATAGCCAAATTTGATTAAATAATGATTGAGAATGTACTGAAGCCATCTCTCATTGTATGTAACCCTTGCCTAAGATAAAGTAACAGAAATAAGTAATAGAAACCTGGATCAGAGAACTAATATTTATGGAAAATGTTTTGAAAGGTAAGTAGTCCATACATATCTAGATCAGGAGCTCTTAGCTTGAGAAACATGGGATCTAATTGGTCCAGAAACAGATTTGGGAGAAGCTAAGGAACTTCCTGACATTTTATACAAAATTGGGTGTTAATAATGCAGGGCTGATATTTAAAATATTTAACCACCAATAAGAATGTATGCTTGACCCGTCCAAAAACTGCCAGCCAGTATTTAACCATGCTATGTCCCAGGTGAATAGCAACTCTGTTTACGTGTTATTTTTACAGTTTCTGTAACTTTCATGAGACTTTCAAAGGAGTTAGTAATTCAAAAAAGGTCCTAAACCACAGCTCTAAATGAATTGTATTAGATGATAAAAGCAATACACATCAGTAACTGGACATTTTAAGTGACTGATGAATGTTAGTATATGGTTATTAGCATAACTTTAAAAAATTGCTTTCACTGAGCTAGATTTTAGAGTTAATTATAACTAAAATTATTAGTTTTTATTGCCTCAGATGGGTGTGTTATCACTGGTCTTTCACTCATTTTTTCTTACTCCCATCTTTTCTGTCCCTGTGTTGTCTTCCTTATTCTCATAACCTAACTCTGAGTCTTGTTAGATCTGTACCAGGTCTTCACTATGTTCCAAGCTCAGACTGGTCCTTCTTTTTTTTTTTTATTTTATTTTTACTTAAATTCCAGTTAGTTAACATACAGTGTAACATTAGCTTCAGGTGTGCAGTTTAATGATTCAACACTTCTGTTCAACACCCAGTGCCTATCACAAGTTCACTCCTTAATATAAATCTAACCATGTTAAAAAATTTCAGAAAGACTGGACTTCCACTTCTGGGAAGATGGAATAAACAAGCTTTTCCCTATTGCCCCTCTAGGTACAACTAAAACCCCTGTATGTTATATATAAAACAAACATAAGAAGACTGTGAAAGGTGGAGGGAAGAAGGCAGACTGGTTAGGAAACTTGACTTGAGAAATGACACAGTGGTAAGTTCTATTTTCTTTTACCAAAAATGCCAGACTGGGTCCTGAAGAAGCCAATAACCCAAAAGTGCCAACAGAAAAAACAAAAAACAAAAACCTCCAACAAAAGTCTGCTCTCTCTAGTCAAAGGACCAGGATAGGTATAGTGTGGGAAGACAGAAAATTTTTAGACAATAACTGCTCTATTCCAGACAATACCACAGAAATTATCCCACTTCCACATACCCAAAAATAACAAAGTGGAAGCCTAGACTTCTACCCTTAAAGGTAATAGCAAAGCATCCCAACACTCCCACTGGTGTTTTGTCACAATGGTCAAGTAGAGAGCCAAGACACTCATACCCACCATCTGGTCACACCCCCACCCCTTACATTGTCAGTGGAGATTACACAGAAGCCTGGATTTTTACTCCCATCCAGCAGAAATGATGTGATCCTCTCCCTCTCCCTCCCTCCTGGAGTGTTGTCAGAGGAGGCACAGGGAAGAGTCAGGACTTTCAATGTTGCCCAGTATAACACAGCCATCATAAACATGGTGTCAGTGGGAACCATATGGGAAGTGGAAACCCTTACCCTTGCCCAAGAGTAATGAGGTATCAACAGAGTCTAAGTGGGATACCTGAACTTATAATTCCATTTGGTGACCACCTCCTGCATCACTTCCCCTGCCAGATCAGTTTCAGAGAAAGTTAGCTACAATAAAATTGATTTATAACTTCATAAAAAAATCTCCAGTTTTCAATTAAAAAAAAAAGACCAGGAAGATCTCAAATTGAATGAAAAAAGATAATAGATGCCAATACCAAGATGACTGAGATGATAGAATTGTCTGATAAAAGTTTAAACAGCTATGATAAAAATGCCCAAGCAAACAATTACAAACACATTTGAAACAAATGAAGAAAAAAAAAAAAGTCTTAACAAAGAAATAGAAGACATACAGAGAAATGGAAATTTTAGAACTGAAACATACAACAACCAAAATTAAAAGTTCAGAGCCTGCGCTCAACAGCAGAAAGAAAAAGATACTGGGGGACACCTGGGCGGCTCAGTTGGTCAAGCGTCTGCCTTTGGCTCAGGTCATAATCTCAAGGTCCTGGGATCGAGTCCCACATTAGGCTCCTTGCTCAGTGGGGAGCCTGCTTCTCCTTCTCCCTCTGCCTGTCACTCCCCCTGCTTGTGCTCTGTCTCTCTCTCTCTCTCTCTCTCTGACAAATAAATAAATATTTTAAAAACAAAGACAATTGGAAGAATCAGTGAATTGGAAGATAGAGCAATAAAAATTATACAATCTAAACAACAGAGAGAAGACAGGTTGGGAAAAAAAGAAAAAAGATCCTCAGGGGACTGTGGGACTATAATAAAAGATATAACATTCATGTCATCAGATTCCTGGAAAGAGTAGAGGAACAAGGTGGGGCTGAAACATATTCAAAGAAATAATGACTGAAAACCTTTTTAAAGCTGGCAAAAGACATAAACCTACAGATTCAAGAAGCTGATCAAATCATAAATAGGATAAATCCAAAGAAATCCACACCAAGACATATCAAAATAAACTTCTGAACATAAAGACAAAGAAAAAAATCTTAAAAGCACAAAAACAATACCTTATATATAGGGGGAAATAATACAAATAAATGGCAGAAGATTTCTCATTAGGAACCATGCAGACCAGCAAGACACTATATTTCAGGGGCTGAATAAAAAAAAAAAGAAGTTTCAACTCAGAATTCCATACCAGTGAAATGTTAGCCAGCTAAAAATTGACTCTTAAGTTCTGCCCTGACCTAAACAAACTTACTAAATGATAGAGAAATATATCTCTGTTAACACAGTCCTTGATATATAACAGGGCATATCTGTAAATCTGATGCCAAATTAGCTTTCTTAGGTCATTATAACTTTTTATGATTTTCTTTAAAATTATTTCATTGTATATTTCATACATAAATGAAAGTACACCATATATATATATATATATATACACTTGGTAGAGGTGGAGTGACATTGTATAGGTTGTATAGGTTAAAATCTTATAGAGATACATGGTGGTGGTTTGTTATAGAGAGGAAATATTTGGAAACCATTGTTGCTCATAATTAAACAGAATACTTGACCCTCTTAGCAAAGAATACAGTCAAGTTTCCATTAGTATAACAGGTTTAGGCCTTTGATTCTGCAATATTTTAATGGACAGAAGTTGGAACCAAAATATCAGAAGAAGCCATTAAGTTAAGATGATCAAAAGACAAAGATGGCAATCCTTACAACCTAAATGTTCTCCAGATTTTATTCAACCTTTAAGTGCTCTAATTGCAGAAATATGACAACTCCAACCTATAGACCTATACTTCTGAGTTATAGTCAGGGTTCTCCTTGTGCAAAATTAAATGGGTATTGCTAAACTGGTTAGCTGTTTATCCAACCCATTTTTCTTCCTGGGCACTTGGCTAGACTATATTTGCTCCCTTGCCTTCATCCATGCCACATAATTGAGTTCTAGCCAATGTAATGTGAATAAAGAAATGATTGACACTTCCAGGCCTGGGCCACTTCATACTTGATCTTCTAGGTTCTTTTCCCCTCCCCAGGCTTGATTTAAAGGAGCTTAGAAGCCACACATTAAAGATGTCAGGGCCATAAAAATGGAAGGAATCTGGATCCCTGAATCATAGCTTAGGAAAACAGCTGCTTGACAATCAGAAACACTTGTTTTGGACTTCCTGTCAGCAAGAAATAAATTTCTCTTGGATTAAACAACTGAAATGTGTAGGTTTATCTATTACAACAGCTAGTGCTATACTAACAATACAGTAGGTTTTATCTTCAACACCTGTCTCCTGAAGTCCCATTCCCCATTCATTTACCACTTTTTTCATGATTTTCCCTCTTCAATTCCCTCCTTCTTCCTTTTATTCCCACATACATTTCACAACACAGTCTCCAGCTCCGAGGCCTACAACAGGCTTGAGGGCAACGTCCCTTCAGTCCTTACACAGAGCCCTCCTTTTGCAACACTGTGCATGAGGCACCATTAGAAGAGGATTGAGTCCTTGCTGAAGGAGAACTCAAGTCTAGCTTGAGCTCTTGGGAACAGAAAGTAGAGCAGAAATGGGAAGGGTGGTGACCCAGGTTCCCATATGCTCACTGAGGCCTGGAGGCCAATCTGCAGACATTTGAGGCTGCAGTACAAATGCTGTAGGGGGAGGTTTGCCAAATCATCCAAGCAAGGAAAAACCTAACTTCTGTAGCTCAGGTCAGGTCTGCTTCTTAAGACAAGGTTTTGTTATTATCTGTGCCCAGGGCTTATGATTCCTGCAATTTCCTTGTCCTTTTCTTTCTGGGAACCATCTTGCCTACCTCTTTTTTGTGAACCTATGAAAGAAAAACACAAAACAAACAAACAAACAACACACCTCTCTCCTAGTGGGTAACCCAGTCAACCTTTAAATTAAAAAGCCACAAGTTTCCAATAGTCTGCCTCTGACTACTCTGCATGCAGCCTGACTCCCTGCTGATAAGGAGTGATTCGGAAAGTCTATCTTAAGAAAGAAGGGTCTGGAACAAAAAGAAGCAAGGGATACAGAGAAAACACAGGGGACCATGAAAAGGAGTTGGGATGAAAAAAAAGAAGAAAGACGCAGACTTACTTATGTCACCTGTGGAGACACAAGGACGAGAAACCAGCTTTGAAATGATGACTGTTTTTAGTTGTTTACCTAAACAACTTTGTGTAGATCACAAATATCAGGCTGAATGCAGTTTTTCAGTAACAGTTTTGAGGGAAAAAGTGATGTGTATCTTTTTTAAAGAGTAGCTGATATACTGTAGGTGCTCAATAAATTACAAATGAGGGACTATCAAAAAGAAACCAGGCAATTTTTCAATAAACAAAAAATGGAAGATGGCTACTGCTCATATGACTTCAAGACATTCTTTAAATTCTTGAAAGAGTGATGTCAATGATATCTTTTTATATAAAGAAATCTCATTAGGCCATGTTCAATATGGGCAAATTTATTTTAGCACCATTTAGTTCATCAATCAGAGATTGGACTGGCATAGAAGATGATTCAAAATTCATAATTAAAGCAGATTTGGCCAGTTATCATGTAGACTGAATAATCTTCCTTTCCTCATGTAGCTAAAATAAAATCCTCTTGGTCTAGTTTGTCTAATTTTTCTTTGGTGCTTTGACTGGAACCTATTATTTCTTCTGTTCTTCTGCCTTGTTATAGTTTCTTACCTGGCTTCAACCCCTTGGAATATAAACCAATTTCAATCTGAAAGAATAAAGAAGGAATACAACTTTGCTCAGTCAAGAAGCAGAGGAGACTTACTTTTAAAGAAATAGCACAATATTCTAGTACATGTTCAATATTCAATACCACAGCAGATGCAATAGTACCCAAATTAGTATTGCAGACCAAAGGCAGGTCTAGGCAAAACCAAAGCAGATTGCTGTTGCCTTCTGCACCCATCAAGAAGGACCACTGAAATATAAATATTGAAATATGAACCACTGTGATACTAGTGCTAAATTAATAACTAAATAGTTGTGTGACCCTGGGTTAGTTAGCTCTCTGCACCTCAATTCCTCATTGGTAAAATGAGGAGTTTTACTAGGTTTAAAGTGCCTTATAGTGAAGAGTGTTGATTCAACCCAATTTGGACTTTTAAAACTTTTTTCTAAAACAAAAATACTGCTTCAAGCATTGACATATGAAGCATTTTATTTGCTTGCTCAAGATACCCACAACCAGATTTGTAGTCTCCATGGTGTCATAAAAGAGAGATTTGTGAAAAATCATATAATGGAAAAGGCAAAATATATGCATTTTCTCTGCATTGTGAGTGTCTAAACTTACAGCATTGGAAAAGTCATGTTAAATTTTTTTGATGTCAACATGTAACATATGTTAAGTCATACAGCATTCTAATTTGCTTTCTTCCTTTTCTGTACATTATCCCTTCCTCCCTTATATAAATAATTATGTGACTAGATTCTCTAATATGTAGTGTGGAAGAGACCAAAAATGATTTAGACAAAGGCTGACCTTTAAAATGTTTGTAGTTGAGAAGATTTGTATATATCCGTGTATATACATACATATTATCCATTTATATATGTAAATATATTTTTACTTGGTAAATACATTATATACTTTTTTATGTTTACTGAATATTTATATATGTGTGTGTCTGTGCATATATACTTATGTATGTACAGAGACAGATATAATTGCTAGGTAAAGATAAAGTGCTTGTGGCAGAAGAAAAGTATTCTTTATAGCTGGATAAGTGAGGGGAAAGAGAAGAGAATTTGAGGAAATGGCATTTAGTGGGATATTGAGAGTTGAATTCAATCTGTAGAGACATACGAGATATCATATTTATGATGAAGTAATTTGAACTTATATTGACTTTAAAAGGGTTTTATTTTTTAGTGGGTATGGAGCTACAGATGCTTTTTAAGCAGGGTCAGGAACAAGGTCAGGGTTATGTTTTCAGACCTTAATCTGGCAGCATTATAAAGAGTAACAATAGGAAGAGATTAGAGATGAGGAAAGCAGGTAGGAAGTTATTTCCAGGTGAGGAATAAAAAGGATCTTAATGTAACCTGATGACTGTAGCAATTGGGATGAGTCAGCAGATATGAGGACGGATTCTACAGTGTGCAACAACAACTGATTTGTTCCTGATGGCAAAGTGAATAAAAACTGGGGGAGGGGAGAAAAATAACCACTGTTTGGGTCCCCAGTGGTCAATAGGATAATGGAGTCCCTACTGGCCCCAGGAGAAGGGTTATGTTTAAAGAGAACATGATGAGGTCAGGTTGGGGGTAGCATACTTGAGCTACATACAAAGTGGAAAGCATAGACAGAGATGCTCAGAGGTAGGGAGACCTGAGCACTTCCATTCCCTCTTCCCTTTCTTCTAGTATATTACACAACAGGAAAATACCAAAATAGAGTATATGTAAAAATTTTTTATATGAGCAATTAATGCCTTTAGTAAACACCATAAAATCACAATGACTATCTGTATGATCTTGAAGATAATATCACAAAGTCTAAATATGCAGTGGAAGAGGAACCCCTTAGTCATTTCTAGAAGTGGTCAAGAATGAAAGCCCACAGCTCTAAGAAGCAAGAAGGAATGTTGTCTGATGAGTTGGCAAAGCAGTATTAATATATTTAAGTGGTTGTATTTAAATTTAAAATAATTGGGAATTGACTTAAAAGAGAAAGTTGACATAATCAAAATTTTTATTCCTTCTTTTTTTGTTTTTATTTGTGGAATTACATTTTTATTATAATATATATTTATAATGTATATAAAACACCATCCCTTGAGAAATATCTTCTAAAGACATTTCCACAAAATAATAATCCCAGATGCATAATGAAAAATAAGCTAGTGTTGTTAATTGCAGTCAAGACATATGAAAATTATATATCACTCTACTTAAAGTTCACAGTGTACATTGGAATACAAAGTACCCTGAAAATCCACCTTTTGTTAAACTTACACTCTGTGAGGCCCATGATAAGCTCCTTAAATTATCTTACCTAACCCTTGGAACAATCCAATGCCACAGGTGACATGATTATCTCTAGTTTGCAGATCAGGAAATTGAGGCTTAGAGAAGTCAAGCAAATTGCCCAGGTCCCAAGGTTATTAAATAGATGTAAAATTATGTTTTTCCTCTGAACACCAATTAACTTGAGAAATGTTGCCCAGGGCGAATTGGTTTTCTACTCCTAAATCCAGTCACTCCTACTTCTCTGTACTGACTCCCCACTCCAAATAGGAGGCAGTGCTGATTTTTTTTACAGGGCTGGGGTGGAGGGGGGCAAAGGGGGCTAGCATTGAGGAAGCATTGAGGTCATAATACAAGAAGGCATTAACTACCAACTCAACTCTTAAATCCCTAAATCCTTAAAAGGTGAATTCAAAATGAATTTCTACTTCTCCATGAAGACATTCTAGGTTTATAGGTTATAGGTTTAGACTATTTCCGATTATTTTACAGAGGCTCACCACTTTGGATGCCCCCAGTTTAGCAACTAGAATAAAAACTACATTAAATGGGCTCACACTTTTTTCTAGCCAACTGCACACATAAAAAGAATTGTCCCTTGGGGAAACAACCAGACTCTATGTTTAAAGAGAAAAATTAATGAATTCTCTCTTTATAGGCAAAGTATAGGAAGTCCAAGCAAGACTACCCAAATTCACACATTAATTTGCAGCTGAGTAATTAGAAAACAATAAAATGTGTCCTAAGTCACCAGTCCAAACCCCAGCTGAAGCTATCAGCTAGCAAACGATTCTAATTATTCTAGAGGAAAGGGTGGATGTGTGTATCTGTGCTAATTACATAATAGAAAATAAACCCTTGATCAAAAAAGGAAATGTTAACAACTCAGAAAAGCATATAAGATCCTTATGATGAAAAGAGATATAAGGAAAATGTCGTTTTCTCAAAATTGCTGTCAATATCAGCTGCTTGGCAAACAATAAAACCTAGGAATAGAGAAAACAATGTGACATTGAGCTTTTAATCTCTATCCTCTCTTTTGTTCAGAATATATCAAAAATAATACTTTGTTTTATATCATAGAAGAGTAGCTTCTTGAAGCTTTAAGAAGGATATTAAAACTTGGATGTCAAACAGCTAATTAATGGGGAACTTTTACTTCCATATAACAGAATAACTTTTAAAATTGGAACCTGATATTTTTATTAAGGAATTGTGATCTTATATTTTAAATCCAAAGTAATAAATGTGTCCTGTATAATAAAAATAAATTTTATATTTCTCTGGAAGTATTTTTTGTGCTGTAATTATATAGAATTAAATGTACTGACTGCATAATTATGAATTTTAGAAAGAAAATTGAGTCAAATTGTAGGCTGACATTTTAAAATATGTAGTATATACAAATTGCAAGTGAAGTAACGTACTTTTGTATTTATTGAGCTATATTCTTTTGTATTTGGGGCAGGAAATATATTTGTGTGTCGTTAGAAAAAATACCATGCATGTTGTAAGTTCTGAGCACATTTATGCCAAAGTTTCACTTGTATTTCACATATTTTGGTTTCCTAAAATTTCCCTAAAATTCATATTATGTTTAACACCTTGACTAGATCAACATTTGATCCTATTTTCTGAAATTCAAGAGGTTTTAAATATTGATAACTAATTCCACTTGTAGATCATTAATTATCTTAGTTTCTCTATCCATCCTCTGACTTGCTTAATCCTCTTTCCCCCACCCTGCCTCCCACTCCTACCTCATGTGGCCCCAAGTCTTGATGACCACACATAATTCTTGGCCTTTGTGGTCATTATCCTCATGGTGGTTTCCTGTGTTTATCCGGTGAAAGTATAGTCCTAGTCCCTGAAGAACTTCCTAAAAACTTCTAAATTGGAAGAAAAAGGAGTTTAAGATTAGAGTTCAAAAGACTGAGGTAAGTGAATTCAAGGAAGTCCTATAAATATTTATAATGACTGAAAAGGCAAAACAGACTCTTTACACAAATTGGCAATTGATACAATTGATATCCAATTTACCTTCTATTGTTGGATCTTAATCTTTATATTCTTTCAATGAGATGTTAAGAAAAAAGGTATTTTTGGCTAGCTGCTGCAGTGTAGATTTATATACATACACACACATTTCAGAATCTATTGGTTCTTTTAAAAATTGGTATGTACAGAGAATTTTATTTTATAATTGAGAAAAAATTAGCTAAAATCCAGGTATGTGTACATCATTGATCTCTGGGTTCACATTCAACAGTGTCTCTTAGACCGCTAGAAATTTACTGGACATACTTCACGAGTGGGCATTTGCAAATGCTTAAGCAGAGGAGGCAAAGAAAAAAGCTTTCATCTCCCTGTGTGGAATATGAAAAAATGCTCCAAGGAATCTTAGACTGCCCTGTTCCTTCCAACTGTTGATGGAAACAGAGACCATGGTCATGAGATTCCTGGGAGAACTACTTAATTTAGATGACATTATCATCATCATCATCACCTTGGAAAAGCCTGAAAATCCTCTCCTCATGGCAGTGGACTTCCTTGGATTTGTCCTGTGACAAATGTCCATTCTGCTAAGCCTTAAGCAAAATCTGTAAGGCATTAGAAAGCTGCAACAAGAAATGAGCTTCAACTCTGAAAAGATATAGCCAATGCATTAATTACAGATAATTAAAGGTAGTCCTGGGTCCAGTGTTTCATAGGAAGGCATTAATAAGAAGGAGGAAACCTCAAACCAGGACTCCAAAATCAAAGATTCAGGATATGTTCAGTTTAAGTTCCTATAACTGTAAACACTGACCAGTCAAATAATATTTTATATAATTTTGTGCTAGTTCTGAGAGCTTAGAAACTATACCATATCAAGACACTGAAGTCAAGAGGAAGCCTATAATAAGGGCTAATACTTATTAAATACCAGGCATTCTTCTAAGCATTTTACAGATATTAATTTATTTAGGTTATTTAATCCTCACAACAAATCTCTCTGATCCCATTTTACCTGTAAGATAATTGTAAAGAAACTGGCATTCAACTCCATTTGCCCAGCTCCAGTGCCCAAATTTTTAATCAGTATACTTTACTTCTCTAGCTTTTGCCAGGAAAAAAAATTATATATATAAAAAATTTTATATATACAAATTATATATATTTATATATATATATATAAATTTTATATATATATAAAAATATATTTGATAGAGAGGCCAGATATCCTGTTGGCTCATCAAAGTTCCTGGCTTTCACTGATAATTAGAGTAAGGAGAACTGCGCTAGATTTTCCATTAGTGCCTCCAGATCCTCTTCACCTTGCTTAATCTCTCTACAGGCTTCCCTACCATCCTGCTTCAGGCCAGATTCACCAATGACAGGCACCAGCAGGAGATCCATGGAGCAGGAGGAGAAGAAGGGAAGGTGTTCTCCCCAAATCCTTCCTCCCTGACAGGTTGATGTAGATTGGCTGCTTCTCTCTACTGAAGATCCAGGTCCTGCCAGGTTCCAATGACCACTTTTTTGTTTGTGTCTTGTTCCTTCACATCTAGGGGTGGTAATACCTCATGTAATTGTCAAACTCCAAGGCACTGCACCACCCCTTGTTTCTTCTTTTATATGCTGCCCCACTTTTGTAAAGAGTCGCTTTATTAAATCATCTTCATCAGGTTTCCACAGAAACCTGGACAGATACAGGCACCTTTCAGTGGATATACTGCCAGCTGCCTATTACCCTTTGTGTTTATCATTTATGGGGTAGCAGAGGTGTGGTACCGAAGATTCGAACTTGTTTATAAAGGGTTACCTTCCTTGACTGTATCTCCAGATTCAGTGTCCTTTTGGTCTCTCAATACATAAGGCTCTGCCCTGTATTAAGTGTTACAGAAAGGTTAGAACTTTCCCATTTGTTCACTTATTCGTGTATTCATTCAAAAAACATTTGCTGAGCACTCACTATGTGCTAGGCACTGTGCCATGTGAAGGAGATGCAGTCATAAACAGGATAGATGAGAGTCCAGCTTTCATGAAGCTTATAATTTAGTACGCAGAGAGGAAAAAAACATAATCAAGTAAACCTACTGATTTTGATAAGTGATCTAAAGAAAATAAATCAGTATAGTGGTATAGAAAGCAACTTCTGGGTAAGTGGATGCTACTTTCAATAGGGTGGTCAGGGACGGCATCTTGGAATCTGACATGATGGGAAGGACATAGATATGTGAAGAACTGGAGATAGAGCATTCCAAGCAAAAATGGATAGCTAGTACAAAGACCATGATGGAATGACATTTTTGAGGAAAGGCAAGAAGGCAAATGTGGCCCTGTCATGGTCAGAGCTGAAGTGAGAGAGGTAGAGAGGAGCAAAATTATCTACAACTTTCTAATTCTATAGAAACTATTAAGTCTTTGGCTATAAGAAAAAGCTGAGGTCCCCTATCATTAATTTTAGACAGTAAATGTGTGGAGGAAATCCCCCTGGAGAGAACCCAGATAAGGGGAGTGATCCAAGAGAAATCCTGAGGACTCCAGGCAGAAAGAATCAATGCTTTTTTCCAAGGCAGTGGAGACCTTGTTTCTAGCCTGTCATAGACCAGGACCGAAGATGGGAATTTGGGAGGAACAAGAACAATGGTTTCCCCCAAGAATATCATCCCATGGTGAATATGCTTCTAAATCTCAAATCAGTTTTAGGACCTTCAGTTTCCTTCATCTTGCCAAGACAATGTTAGGAATATTTTTTTCCCCTCTGCCATTTGCTTTGCTTCCATTTTCTACTCACAAGTTTTCATTTGTCTTTTTCAATTTATCTCAAAAACATGATGAACACTAGCCAAAAAAGGGCATAATTTAGTGAAACTGCACATATTGAAATTTTGTATATGCAAACTCACTGCTGTGCATGTGATTTTTGGCTCCTTACAAATTATAAGGTCAAACTTCCTATAACAGATCTTCTTCATTAATTCCATGTATAGGAATTCCTCAATTTTGTAGAGTCTTCCTATCCCATCTAAGCTACCCTCATCAGTATACTTACCAGAAGTTTCTTAATAACTTTTTGATACTTGGGTCTTTTTGATACCATGTACATCAATCTCTATAGGATCTATTTGCTTTGGCATAATGCAGTGACTCATAAGGCAAGTTCACCCAAGGTCGAGATAGGAGCAGCCTTTCATAGACACTGTTATTAATGACGCATTATCAATTACTTTGTTCCCATTCTGAGGTGTGTCATCCTTTATCTCTCAGCTCTTCATACCTCTTTTGCTCCTTTTCCTTTACTTCTCATCACATCTTTTAATAGATCTACTTAAGATCCCTGTCATGCCTGCCCAATAGTTGACATTTCTGGGTGATCTGCTTCATGTATTTAGCAGGTAATGTAACTTAGTAGGCTCAGTAAGCCTGTATTTCATTGCTTATACAATCTCTGGAAGAAAGGACAGAGAAATCTAAATACCAAAATTGGATCTTGGTTAAAAACTTATTTAAATGAATTATTGGAATGTTGTTTGGAGGTACAAACATAATCAGAGAAGGTTTGATAAACTTTGAATTACTTTCTTGAAAATTTATGCACAACCCCTAATATTTAACCCCTCTATTCATTATTAATGTCTGAAGTAAGCCTAACAAATTATAAGTAGGAACAACAAAGATGTTATTTCTTACTATCCTGAACTATTTTTAGTCTGAATAATTTGACAACAGAAGTAAGGTGGGGCCAAAGCCAGCTTGCAAACCAACCATGTTTGAGAATGATAGATAAATGCTTTCCTCTCCTTGTATGTTTAAAGTTAATTTCTACGTGTAGAGTTTATTTCCATAGCAAGAACAATCTGTATAATGTAAGACCAGGCTATCAATTTCATTTCATGTAAGTCACTGGACAGGGATATGCAACCCTGATTAATTTAGTTTCTTTTGCTCCAAGCCAAATACTTCAAAACAAAGTAGTTCAAGTGAACAAAAAGAATATTCCTCAGTATTATCAGACAAGCAGGAAATAAAATAAACCACATCCGTTTTGAAGAGATATCAGGTAAGTGGATATTTTGCAGGTACTGATCAGTTTTTTTATTCATGATAACTTGAGAACATCTACCGAGGATAATCTAGTTTCCAAAATAAGTTAACCCTTGTTATTTGAAGGGGAGTTTTAGAATGTAGAATTATAATAATAATGATAATGATAGAAAAAACTTGTTAAAATCATAAGATGCTAATTGTGATGTGGGAAAGTGGCCCTACCTTATATAGAATTGGGCAATTTGAGGGATATTCAACAAAAAGGATATTGTTTCTTCAAGGGGCAATCATCCTTTACAAAAATGTTAGAATATTTATGTAAGTTTATGGATTTGTGATGTTATGCAGGCATGGATTTCTCAAAAGTAGATAAGTAGGCAAATAAGCAAAAATGATAGGTATATCTCATGTATAGACACATACACATATATATGTTTATACACACACACACATATATATGGGACACTATGCAGTAATTCAAAGATCATTTTCAACAGAAACACAAAGTTCCACAGGTTAAGTTCCACACTATCTGAAGATAGTGTGAGTATAAGAAAAAAATAATCTGTATCATTGAAAGACTTTTGTAACACTAAAGTAGGGCAAAACTGTGGGAGCTCAGAGATAAACATAACCCCAAAATAGATTTGGTGCAAGAAGATTTTAGAAAAGGGATAAAATCTATTCTCAAAGAGATAAAAAGGGACAGGACAATCGATTAAACAAGAACAGTCCAGGATAAAGTAAAAAACAAAATGAAATCTGCAATAGACCAAATAAAATCACTGTTGGAAGCAGGCAAAACCTGGTTATCATGGGAAGATGTTGTATGATAGAACAAAGAGAGTGTGAAAGTTGGAGCCTAATCTGAGATTAAAACTGGTTTGGCTATTTATTCACCATGTGATCATGAGAAAAATCATTCAACCTCTCTATGTTTCTCCATATGTAAAACAAGGTTAATGGTATGTTCTAGGCCAGTCAGATACAACCCACTGTACAACTCTGAGAAATATAAAGTAAATGGTGTCCTGCAGTTGTATAACGCAGTATACTGAAGTTCTCAAGTGGAAAATAATATTAACATAGCACCTATTCCTAGTACACAGTAGGCATTTCAAACATGTTAATTTCACCTGAAACCCATACAAAAGCAAGCCTCATGACTAAATGTTGAAACAGAAAGAGAAGATGAACGTGACAACCACATCCTTGTCACTGAAGAAATAACAATGTATATTATAAATTTGCAGAAAGATGACCTTCAGAAAGAATAAAGCAAGAAATCTAACCTAAAAATGACAGCATTTTCTAAAGAACACAGGATAAATGGATGTTGGCATCACTAATAAAATATGTAACTTAAGAAAAATTTCCATACGTAAGTAAAACTGTAACTTAGAAATAGGCATCACCATGTTTCAGGTTTTAAAAAATAATTGGCTACAAGTAAAAATGATTTTCAAACATATAATTTGAAAGGAGTATTATATTAAAGGAGTTGAAAATAAAAATTCAGAGAGACATTTTTCTCCTCTGGATCAATCAAGGCGAGAACGAAAGAGTTATATCTGAAGAAATCTCATAAATAGTCCAAAAAATGAATCAAGGTATTATTTGTATGGAAAGTCACCAATATGACATTCTCAGGTATGCAGAGTATCTGAAAATGTATTAACCTTTTTAAAGGAGCCAAGTGAAGACATGCTCCAGAATTTTGGAGATGAAGACAAATTTTTGAATGGAGATGATACCATTAAAAAGCATAATCAACACTTGATATACAGTGAATTTAATGAAAAAAATAAGACATATGAAGAATAATTATTCAAAAGTATAAAGAAAAAAATCCACAACCTTGGAATTCCAGGAAGATAATGACCTGAATGTAGCATTCTTCTTTTCCAGCACCAATTTCAATCATTCTGCCCCATTTGAGTCAAATGGCCACCAACAGGCAACCAAATGAAGTGAAGCTTTGTACCCAGTGGGCCAACTAGATGAAAGAAATGGTGTGAGGCTAACTGTTGGGGTAGGGTTAGAACTTGGAGACCAGCACCAGAAAGCACTAGGTGGAGGATCATAACCAGGTTGTTATGAATTCCAGACAGAAAGGTCAACAACAACACTGAGCAAGTATGTGGAGACTCCCTGGCCCTGAAGAGACAAAGGAGGAGCTGAAATGATGGAATGAGTGATCTTTGGCCTGGAGCATGAGGCTTCTTCCAGGTATCTTGATTAGGAGACTTATAGCCTATCTGCTTCTCCACAGCTGGATTATAGGTGGAGATAGCTGTACATCATGCCAGCTGTTTGGAGTTCCCAGTGAGCTGGCAAAGAAAAGTAATAACAAAACATGTAAGATTCAGCAACCAGAAAGAGAAGTGTATTAGTCAGGACAGAATGCTCAACAGTAAAGGAGGCACAGGAAAACATGAATATGGTAATAATAAGCACACTTAAGGATACTTAAGAGTGCACAAAAAAAGAATTTATTTTTTATTTTTTATTGTTATGTTAATCACCATACATTACATCATTAGTTTTTGCTGTAGTGTTCCATGATTCATTGTTTGTGCATAACACCCAGTGCTCCACGCAGAATGTGCCCTCTTTAATACCCATCACCAGGCTAACCCATACCCCCACCCCCCTCCCCTCTAGAACCCTCACTTTGTTTTTCAGAGTCCATCGTCTCTCATGGTTCATCTCCCCCTCCGACTTACTCCCCTTCATTCTTCCCCTCCTGCTATCTTCTTCTGCTTTTTTTTTTCTTAACATATATTGCATTATTTGTTTCAGAAGTACAGATCTGTGATTCAACAGTCTTGCACAATTCACAGCACTCACCATAGCACATACCCTCCCCAATGTCTATCACCCAGCCACCCCATCCCTCCCACCCCCCACCACTCCAGCAACCCTCAGTTCATTTCCTGAGATTAAGAATTCCTCATATCAGTGAGGTCATATGATACATGTCTTTCTCTGATTGACTTATTTCACTCAAAAAGAATTTTTAAGATAGCAGAGTAGGAGGATCCTAAGCTTCCCTTGTCCCACGGGTACACCTAGATAACATCCACATCAGAGCAACTAACCCCAAAAATGACCTGAAAATGGGCAAAACATACTCTCCATATATAATCATAGAGAGGCAGTCATATAGAAAGTAGTAGAAGGACAGAGACCCAGTCAGGAACCAAATTCCCAGAGAGACTAACCACAAATGAGAGGGAGACCACAGGCACAGAGAATAGAGAGGAACAGACCCTACACTAGGCACCCCACACACTGGGGACCTACACTGGGAAGCCAAGAGCCAAGTCCCCATAATATTTGGTTCTGAAAAACAGGAGGGCTTAACTTCGTGAGTTTTTGCAATTAGTGGGGCTTAACTCCAGGTTAAAAATCAGTCAAGGTATTACAGCCCACTTACATCAATGGATAGACCATCCAGTCAGAAAATCAACAAAGAAACTGGCTTTGAATGACACACTGTATCCCATGAATCTGACAGTTATATTCAGAACATTCCATTCAAAAACAGTGGAATACACATTCTTTTCAAGTGCACATGGAACATTCTCCAGAAGAGATCATGTTAGGCCACAAAACAAGCCTCAATAAATTCAAAAGGACTGAATTATATTGTGCATCTTATCTGACCACAACAGTCTGAAACTAGCAATCAATCCCAAGAAAAACATCTAAAAAGAACACCAATACACAGAGGTTAAGTAACATTAAAACAATGAATGGGTCAACCAAGATATCAAAGAAGAAATTAAAAACTACATGAGACAAATAAAAATGAAAACAATGGTGCTAAATCTTCGGGATGCAGCAAAAACTGTTTCAGGAGGGAAGATTATAGCAATACAGGCCTACCTCTAGAAGCAAGAAAAATCTTAAATAAACAACCCAACCTTAACCTAAAGAACAAACAAAGCCCAAAGCCAGTAGAAAGAAGGAAATAATAAAGATTAAAGAAGAAATAAACGAATAGAAACTAAAAAAAAAAAACAACAGAACAGGTCCATGAAACAAACAGCTGATTCTTTAAAAAGATTTAAAAAAAACTGATAAACCTTTAGCCAGACTCATGGAAAAAAGAAAAAGAAAGGGGTAGGGGGGGTTCAAGTAAATAAAATGAGAACTAAAAAGGGAGAAATAACTGACACCACAGAATATAAAAGATTATAAGAAAATATAACAAAAAATTACATGCCAACAAATTGGACAACCTAATAGAAATGGATAAATTCCTAGAAACATATAACCTTCCAAAACTAAATCAAGAAGAAACAGAAAATTTGAACAGAATGATTATTAACAATGAAATTGAATCAGTAATCAAAAACTTCCAACAAACAAAAGTCCAGGAGCAGATGGCTTTACAGGTAAATGCTACCAAGCATTTAAAGAAGAGGTAAGAGCTATTCTTCTTAAATTATTCCAAAAATAGGGGCACCTGGGTGGCTCAGTAAGTTAAGCATCTGACTCAGTTTTGGCTCAGGTCATGATCTCAGGGTTGTGAGATCAAGCCCTGTGTTAGGCTCCACACTGGGCACAGAACCTGCTTAAGACTCTCTCTCTCTCTCTCCCTCTGCCCCTCCCCCTGCTTGCATGCTCTCTCTAATGTAACACTGTATGTTAATTATACTTGGATAGATGGATGGATGGACAGATAGATATTTTAGTAGGAGAAGTGAAAGACAGACTAATGTTTTTGATACTTGAATTAAAGACAAAGAATCAGTGCAAGAAATAAATCATAGTTTAAAATATAAAAAATTGGTATATTAATTTCCTATTGCTGTTGTAACAAATTACAACAGACCTAATGGCTTAAAACAACATAAATTCATTATTTTATAGTTCTGGAGGTATTCACAAGTCTAAACTAGGCCATTAGGGCTATTTCCTTCTGGAGGCTCTTGGAAAGAATGTGTTTTCCAGTTTCTAGAATCACCTACACCTTTAGCTCATGGCTCCTTCCTCTACCTTCAAAGCCAGCTGTATAACATCTCTCCTTTCTGACATTCTGCTTCCCATATATAACACTGGTAGTTGGAGAAGGCAGTGGAATAAATCTAGACTCTGAGAGTCCATGTCTTTCCTGTCACCAGCGCTGCTTATGATATCCAATGATAAATAGACTCTTTTTCTCCAAATAAACTATAGGGGGCTAATGGGAAAAAAGTATTACAATCTAAGAATTCTATACCCAGCCAAAAATACTACCTAAAAGATATTTATATACATGTAAGAATTTAGAGAGCATATCACATACTCCAATTGAGAACAATACTCTCGAAACACCTTCTACTCAAACTGTAAAAAAATGAAGCAAAACAGAGACCTCAAGATGTAGGTTTAAGAAAGAAATAATGGAGAACATGGATAAGTCTGAATAGATTTATCTCTTAGACCCTCTGGAAATGTTAAATATATGTCATGCTAGCATATTATATATTTTATATGTGACATTAAATCATGTTATTATTATTAATGTTAATATTATTTAAACATAAAACAAGCACTCTAAAACAAAGTAGTTTTCTTGCAAAGATAATTCAATGGAAATTCTAATCATGATCTAGAACTAAAATACACAATATAGCAAAACCTAAGAATTAATACGGTGGAAAGGATATAAAGAAAGCAAAATTTTTCCAGATGTTTCATGTAGTTGGGAGTGACAGAAAAGAAAGGAGGAAAGTCAAGATATTACACAGGTCTCATTTAAGAAAAGCTGGAAGCAGTAAAAAAAAAAAAAAAAAAAAAAACAAGGTGGGAAAATAGAAGATCTGAATAGGCAAAATAATTGGAAACATATTTTATTTTTTTTTAAAGATTTTATTTATTTATTTGAGAGAAAGAATGAGATAGAGAGAGAGACAGCACGAGAGGGAAGAGGGTCAGAGGGAGAAGCAGACTCCCTGCTGAGCAGGAAGCCCAATGTGGGACTCTATCCTGGGACTCCAGGATCATGACCTGAGCTGAAGGCAGTCGCTTAACCAACAGAGCCACCCAGGCACCCGGCAACATATTTTAAATAATAGCAGAGAAATGAATGACAGATTATGAGTGCCAAGAAAATCAACTAATGATTCATGAAATGGAAAAGTGTGGTTGAGCTTCCAAATTAACAAAGGAAAAAAAAAATGAAATGAACAGCAAATTGATCCAAACTACAAAAATAAAGACCAGAAAAAAGCAATGTAAAACAAATCATCAAACAAAACAAGACAAATCATCAAATAAAAATGTATCAATCCTGGGGTGCCTGGGTAGCTCAATTGGTTAAGCATCTGCCTTCAGCTAAGGTTGATGGGGTTTTGGAACATAGGTGAGGTGAGGTGGGGTGAGGTCAGGAGCTGACGACTAAGAAAGAATTCTTGAGACGTCTTTGGTGCAAAATGGTGCTTTATTAAAGCATGGGCAGAAAGAACCGCTGCACTGGGGTTGTGAGGGGTTGCTGATTATATACTATGGGGTTGGGGGAGATAAGGAAAAAGGGAGGTTTTGAGAAAGATCTTTCATATGTTAAAGAAGATTCACAGGATACCAGACCTTGCCATTGTCAAGTTAAGGTTGTTTTTCCCTCTAGCAAGGCATTAACATGAAGATAGTTGGGAGCTTCCTGGAGGAACATTACACTCTGCTGGCTTCAAGTATCTGTCAGTGGGCTGCAAGTTATAAGGACATTTAATTATATCTACATTTCCTTCTGGAAGCTAGGTTATTGATAGAAATGCTTTGTTCTTGTAGATTGCTAAGACATTTGTAAACTGAGGAAGACTCATGTCTTGCAGGATTGTGATCTCTGTAAGTTTTTCCTCTCCTTAGCTTTAGGGCACTAGGAGTGCCTGAGGAATGTCACATATATCCCATGGGTGGGGGTGGGGTGGGGTATCAGCTTTTGCTTTGTCCTCAGACAGCCTTCTGTTCCCTCATCAGGGTCATGTTCCTGGGAACCTGGGATCAAGACACGCAACAGGCTCCCTACTCAGCAGGAGGCCTTCTTCTCCCTCTCCCTCTGCCCCTCCCCCCTGCTCAGGCTCGCTCTCACTCTCTGTCTCTCACATAATAAAATCTTTTAAAAAAGTATCAATCCTTAGAGAAAAAGGGAAGAGAATAAACTCTGCCTATTAAAGCAAAGAGATTGTTAGATTCATTTAAAAAAAACAAACCTAGGCAAAGTGCCATTTATAAAAACACAATAAAAACAAAATGATCAAGGTATATTACAAATAAAGAGAAAAGTAAAGAGATTCCAGTCAAATGCAACAAAAATAAAGACATCATAATATTAATTTCAGACTAGGTACAACTAAAGTTGAAACGACCAAGAAGAATTAAAGAATAGGCACAATTCATAAAGATGATACAGCATCACAAACTTACACATGCAGTTTATATATTAAAAACGCAAAGAAAACAAAGTTAACAAAGTCCTTGTATGATCAGGGCTCTGCATTTCTTTCCACCCTCATCCAAGGACAATTATCCTCCTTTTCCCTGTTTATTTGGTTATTAGAACACATCTTTTCTTAGTTATTAGAATATATAAAGTACCTTTCCATCTTAAATCTCTTCATTTGCTGTACTTTCTGTCTGGAATGTGCTTACTATTTTTTTTAAAGATTTTATTCATTTATTTGACAGAGAGAGACATAGTGAGAGAGGGGACACAGCAGGGGAAGTGGGAGAGGGAGAAGCAGGCTTCCCGCGGAGCAGGGAGTCTGATGCGGGGCTCCAGGACCCTGGGACCATGATCTTAGCCAAAGGCAGACGCTTAACGACTGAGCCACCCAGGCGCCCCATGGAATGTGCTTACTATTATGGGCAAGTTAAATGTTATATTCCAAGTCATACCTGCTTCTAAAACCAAGTTGTAATAACGGGGCCAGATTTGCCTTCCAACTAAGACGACTAAAAAATAAAAACAGACGAAGTATTAACAACAGTTCTTAAGATATTGGATATCAGGCAATGAAGGGCAGTGATTCCTGAGAGCCAGTGTTCAGTAGTAGAACAAATTTTTTTTTAAATGAAATTAAAACTCAGCATAAAGGTTAAACATCAGATTAGAGATCTGGATTAAGGTATATAGTGAATCTGAAGAAGTTATTCAGAATGAAGCCTAGAGAAACAGAGATCAAAAATATGAACAAAGAGATTTAAAACCAAAGAGAAGAGTCTAAAATACATTTTACTGGGATTCTAGAAAGAGGAAATAAAAAAATAAAGCCTGAGAATATCCCAATTTTTTTTTTACAATTATATTCCTCATTTGGAAGAAAGCCAATCAATTCCAAGGGAGACTGATGCTACTCCATCCTCTGATTGATTATTCCCATCCTTACCTCTCCACTGTTTCTCGTATTCCACATCTAATCTAATAGAAATCCTGTTGTCCTACCTTCCAAATGTATCCAGAATCTGAACACATCTTATCACCATCACTGTGGCAACTTCAATCTAAGTCACCATCATCACTCACCTGAATTACTGTAATAAATTTCTACAGTTCTCTCTGCTTCTACCTTTGCTTCCTAAAACCTATTCTCAACTCAGCAGCTGGTTAATGATCCTTTTAAAACAGGTCACTTCTTGTCACTCCTTTGCTCAAAATTTTGAATAAATATCCAGTCCCTATAGGGACCCTTCACTTCTCTATGTGCCCTCTGTACTTCTCTATTGTTTCTATCTATTGCTCTATCTCATACTTGCTCCATTGCAGCTACACTGGCCTCAATGTCATTACTCCAACACATTAAGAATATTTGACCTAAGTCTAGTTGTTTCTTCTGCCTAGAATGCTTCCCCCCTACATGTCCATTTAGCCAACGTTCTCATTCATGTCTTCCCTCATTAACTATCACCTTCTTAATGAAGCATACTCTGACCACCTTGTCTTCTGCTACAGTTTGATCCATCCTCCCAGAAATCCTGATCACTTTTATTATGATCTACATTTCCCCCACAGAACATACCTAACATACTGTTCATGATGCTTATTTTTTATTTTATGTCTCTTCCTACCCCCACAGACTATAATCTTCCTTGAAGGTTTTTGTCTTCATTCTTCCCTGATTTATCCCAAATTCCTAAAAGTGTGCTCAACATAGAGTAGATACTCAACATATTTGCTAATCAAATGAAATCCACAACAAGACACATTATGATGAAACTGCCAAACACATTTTAGGCAGCTAGAGAGAAAGGGCACCAATGGACAGCTGCATTCTCAGCAGCAAACAACAGAACCCAGAAGGCAGTGGAGTAAGTTTTAACTTTTAGATAATTATGCACAGAAAAGCTACTTTCCAGGAATGAGAGTAAAATAAAAACATTTTTGGATAAAATGAGTTTTCACCAAAAGATATTCACTAAAAGAAAATCTAAAAATACAATTCAAGATAGAGAAAACAACTCCACAAGTAAGATCTGGAAAATAGGAAAAAATAGTGAAGAAAAGGGTAAATATATGGAAAAAAATAAATACATATTAATGTAAAACAATACTAATAATAATAAAAAACAAAGCAATAAAATAACATCCAGTCTGTAGAATTTTTGAAAAAAAATTGCTAGACTGGATGGCAACATTTTTTTTTTAAAGATCTATTTATTTATTTGAGAGAGAGAGAGAGAAAGAGAGTTGGGTGGGGGGACAGGGGCAGCAGGAGAGAGAATCTCAAGTAGACTTTGGGTTGAGCATGGAGCCCAATGCCAGGCTCGATCTCATAACCCTAAGATCATGACCTGAGCCAAAACCAGGAGTCAGATGCTCAACCAACTGTGTCATTGAGGTGCCCCATCATGGCAACATTTGAACGTAAACTGTAAACGAGTGGGATGGCTAGCACTGAAACATTCTAAACTACTTGATCCTCCTGACAAAGGCTGACAAACTACAGTGCTTGGACTAAAACTCGCTTGCCTCCTATTTTCATTTATTTTGAGATAATAGAAATTTATTCTCTCACAGTTTGGGAGGCTAGATATCCAAAATGGTGGAGTTGGCAGGGCCCTAATCCCTCTGAAGTTTCTAGGGAAGAATTCTTCCTGGCCTCTTCTTAGATCCCAGTGCTTGCCAGCAATTCTTGGTGTTTCTCAGGTGCAGCTGCACACTCTTAATTTCTGCCTCTGCTTTCACATGGCCATCTTCTCTGGGTGTTTGTTTGTATCTCTTCATGGCCTTCTAATAGGAACACCAGTCATTAGATTTATGGCCCATCCCAATCCAGTATGGCCTCACATTAGCTTGATTATATCTGTAAACAGACTATTTCCTAATAAAGTCACATTCACAGATACTGGGAGTAAGAACTTCTATGTATACTTTTGTGGGGCACAATTCAACTCACAATAGTCTGCGTCTTGATAGTCTACCTTCCGGGCTGTTGGCATTGGAGGAAGCTGCACCCTCTAGGCACTTGGTGGCAGCTCAGCATCTAGTTTCATAAATAAAGTTTCACCGGGACACTACCACATCTGTTTGTTTATTTAGTGTCTATGGCTGCTTTCATACTACAATGGCAGAGTTTCAGAATGACTCTATGACCTGAAAAGCCTAAAATATTTACTATCTGCCTCTTTACAGAAAAAGTTTACCAATGTCTGGTTTAGGGGGAACATAAAGATATTGACTATATCTAGACTTTAAATTCCCAGAGTATGAACTGAAATAATAGGACTAGAGATAATTCCCAATGCAATACAGCCTGACCAATTCAAAAGAAAAAAAGAAAGGAGAGAAGGAAAGAAGAAAGGAAAAAAATGAAACAAAAAAAAAATCAGGATAAATAAAAACCTCAATAAAATACACAAGAAAAAATCCATATAGATGAATAATCATTGTTAGACAATATTAAGAAATGAATTAAAAATCCAGCTATACTAAGATTACAAGACACAGAAAAAGTCTGAAGTAAATAGATAGCAAAGATATACCAAAAGATTACCAATCAGAAAATTTATAAGTCCAAATTAATATCAGATGAAATAATTTTTAAAATAAAAAACACTGTCTTAATGTTAACATATGTTATTTTCATTCAAATTAAACTTTATATTTAAAGGGATTTAGAAAAAAATTCTGGGATTAATAAGAATTTAGTGAAAAAAACTGTATACTAGATTAATATTTCAAAATCAGTAACTTTCTAAAATTTCTAGCCCTAAGCATCGAGAAATAGAAGCAGAAATTTTAAATATCAAAATATGAAGCTACTAAAATAATGTAATATGGAATGAGCAGTTGTACTTTAAAAACTGATCAGCTTCCAGAAATATTTTAGTGTACATGACAATTAACATGATAATTTTATATTATAACTCAGTGGGAAGATGAATTAGTTAATAAATGGCTGCTATTCCAACTGAGTATTCATCGGGAAAAAATTAAAATGTGATCTTTCTCTTGCACAACAATCCAAAACTGAATTTCAGATATATTAAATATTTCACTGTATAGAAAATTAAGTATTATAAGAAAATCTAAGATATGCACAAAATAATGTTTAGGAAATATATTAAAAAATAAAAGTCTACAAGTTTTTACAAAATTGTATATTAGGATCCAGTAATGAAAGCAAGAAATGCACTGATTATTTCAATGAAGGGAATTCAATACACCAATTTCGGTACAAAGGTGTTGGAGGGCTCAGTGAGCAAGAAGACAGAACAAGAAGGTAACCAGAGAGAGTAACTGCAGGAAGAAGTGCATGCATGTGCATACACACATACTCACTCACTCACTCCAGGGCTGGGAGAACAGAGGGAAGAGATTGGGGTTATCAAAACCCAGGACCCCAGAGGTCCTACAAGGCTGGTCTCAGACCTCTGCCTCACACCGAACAGGAAGCCAGCTGCAAGGAGAAATGTGGCTTGCAGAGTCTCAGCTCCAACATTTGGAATGACTTTGGACTTTGGAGCTAAAAAAAAAAAAAAAAGTTAATAACTGGTACAGATAGAGCTGACTACATAATCCTTAAATGCTTTGTATGGCAAAAGAGATCATAAACATAGTCAATAGACAACAGATTTGTAATAAGGACAAAATCATCATTTTCTTGGCAATCTATCATACAATGTATAGGAGCATGGGGGAGAACCGCCTCTGATACCCTCCTGCATATAATAATTATAAATTCTGAACAATGTAAATACTTAAAAAACTATTTAAAAGCAATGGAGAGTGACCAGAAACAGGCGAAAATTGGAAGGAATTCAAGCCTTCAAAGAATGGAAATGCATGGTTGAGACCTACTTTTAGGCAGCCTTTTTCGTGAGGGCCTACTTTAGCCCAAAAGGAACAGAACTACTAGAACTCAAACAGAAAACATTTTATTTGCCTGAGATGTCAAGGACAGAATTTGGGACTGCCAGAGTGGCTGAAAACTGAGAGGAAAAATCCTCAAAAGGAGGGGACCATTCATTGGAAGAAGCCCCCAAATCCGTGAAAAAAATAAAACTCTTTTCAAATCATTGGATGGTATCTATCCAAATTGCACTTGTTTAGGGAAGAGTCCAAAGGCAGTAACAAGAAATTGTCTATTGAAAATTTTAACTAATTATTATACGTATGTATTATATAATACTTATATAATTTTAAATTTTAGTTAAATGGTTACATATTAAAGTTTAAATGATCATATGCTAAATATGTTAAAATCATTTAAATTATGTACACATATTTTTCTTAGAAAGTCTATTTTTGTGTTCTAATGTCATCTCTTAAAGATTTATTTTTAATTCTTTTGTGTGTTCACTTCCTCAAAAGGAACGCTTTGTTCTCTATGATCAGTTTGGCTTCATTTTCTGGGGTTACACGGTCCCCTAAAGTGTATTCTGATTTTGCTGTGCTTGCTCATGTTATGCCGCTTCAACATTCAGATGGCTTTACACCCTCCATCACTGTCCCCAGTGAGTGTCTGTTCTGGGGATCAGTGGTAATTCAACCGACCGATGACTGCCAGTTCTGGGAGAGAGGGAGTCTCTGTCAACAGGGGCAGGAAAGGGGACAATGAAGCCCACAAGGTGGTTCTTGCCCTGAGCTTCCCCTCAGCCAAGACTGTTAAGATGTGGCAAGCCCTCATAAGACCAAAGATAGCAAGCAAGCAAATTCATTCCCACGCTGAATCCTGTGTCCCCTCAGGGAACCACAGAAGCACCAACATGCTTGAGTCCTGGAGGAAAGAGAGGGCCTCTGAGCCACCTTTGGTACATCAGCTGTTTTATTCAGCAAGGAAAATAATTTCTATACCTACCTTCTCCACTGGGGATCATGCCACCTGAAATGTACCTGCTACCCCCTACCAGTCTGACTGCCCTGCTTGTTTGAGTCCACCAGAGAAGAAACGGAAGAGATATGATCAAATTACTAGAACTGTATTTATTAGATGACTTTACTAATTCTAATAGTTCCTTTAGCAGATACTCTTATGTTTCCCATGTATTCAAAAGTATAAGCTAAATGTAATAACATTTTTGTTCCTTTTTATGAACAAGGACTGAGTCATTCATGTGATTACTTTCCCAAACAACAGTGACTATTAGTTCTATATAATTTAGTTTGAACCCAAGCTTTGGCACAGCTTAACCACATCATTACACTATGAAGAAAATGGAGACATTGCATTGTATTTCCATTCAGGGATCAGACTTAGGCCTTAGTGTAAGAAAAGTTTAAGATATCTCTTAGGAGATTTAGCTCCTATTCAGAAGCCATAAATAAAATCTTAAATATCACAATGTTAGAAAAGAAGTAATCCTTGCCACTAAGAGCCTTTCCCTACTAAGACTTGATTGGATTGGTTTATTATGGAAGTAATAGCCCCTTATTTTATTTCATTTTTATAGTCTTTTTAAAATGTTTATTTTGTTGTTGTTTTGTTTTGTTTTTTGGGTTTGTTTGTTGTTGTTGTTTTTTTTACATATATACAACCTTATGAAGTACGGCTGCATTACATAACCACTCATGTGAAATGTTCCTCCCAGGGTTGTGCACTGTAGCAACCCTGTCCACATATAACTTTATGCAAATGTATACATGTGATCATGCATGTGCACTGATCATAACTTAGTGAAGTCTCTCCGAGTATCCCTCTTGCTCAGTTGAACTATATCTCCCCTTCATCTCTTTTTTTATACCTTTCCCTACCTCTGCAAACCATAAACCATGTAATGATCTACCACGTTAGAAACCTCTTATATTATTCCACATTTAAATAAGCATGTTTATACTATATTTAAGTCATTATAGGTAATCTACAGAATCTTTCTTTTTTTAAGATTTTTTTATTTATTTAAGAGAGAGAGCACAGAGGGAGAGGCGGAGGGAGAAGTAGACTCCCTGATGAGCAGAAAGCCTGATGTGGGGCTCAATCCCAGGACTCTGAAATCATGACCTGAGCCAAAGGCAGACACTTAACTGATTGAGCCACCCATGTGCCCTCTATAGAATCTTTCTTTTTAACCTTTCTTTTATAGGAGATATTATATGTTTATTTCTTTATTTCCCTATTTCCTTACTGGTTGTATAAATCTCAACAAATCATCTGGCCTATCTCTATTTCCTTTTTAAAGAACTTTTTTTTGTTTATTCTACATTTTAAAATTATTTTTGAAACAAAACTTTCATCTGGGAAGTACACAGATCTTAAATGTCTAATGGCTTTTTTAAAAAATGATTTTATTTATTTGAGAGAGAGTGAGCAAGAGAGAGAACTTGTGAGCATGAGCAGGGGAGGGGTAAAGGGAAGGGAGAAGCTGACTCCCTACTGAGCAGGGAGCATGACCTGGGGCTTGATCCCAGGACCCCAAGATCATGACCTGAGCAGAAGGCAGATGCTTAACCCACTGGGCCACCAGGCACCCCTAATTTAATCACTTTTGATACAATGTACACACCCTTGTAACCAATACCACAGTTAACACCTTCCATTATCTTGGAAAGCTCCTGAGTGGCACTTTGAAGTCTGGTTTTCGGCTATCACTGATAAGGCTGCTATGAACATTTGCATACAAGTTCTTGGACAGACTAATGAATTGACTTACCATGTAAGTACTAAAAATAGCTAAAGCTAAAAGGATGGGTCATACCAACCGTATTGGTGCTACTGGTGGGAATGAAAATGGTACAGTCACTTTGGAAAACAGACTGCTTCATAAAAAGCTAAATAGGCATTACTGTGTGACCCTGCCATTCTACCACTGGATAGTGTTGAATGAAATGATGCATCTGTCTTTCCTCCAGGAGTCAAGCATGTTGGTGCTTCTGTGTTTCCCTGAGGGGGCACAGGATACAGCGTGGGAATGAATTTGCTTGCTTGCTATCTTTGGTCTTATGAGGGCTTGCCACATCTTAACAGTCTTGGCTGAGGGGAAGCTCAGGGCAAGAACCACTTTGTGGGCTTCATTGCCCCCTTTCCTGCCCCTGTTGACAGAGACTCCCTCTCTCCCAGAACTGGCAGTCATCGGTCGGTTGATTCACCACTGATCCAGCAGAACAGACACTCACTGGGGACAGCGATGGAGGGTGCAAAGCCATCTGAATGCTGAAGCAACAGAACATGAGCAAGCAAAGCAAACTCAGAATACACTTCAGGGGACTGTGTAACCCCAGAAAAGGAAAACCAAACTGATCATAGAGAACAAAGCATTCTTTAAATACAGAAAACAAATTGGTGATTGCAGGGGGTAGGTCGAGGGGGGATGGGTGAAATAGATAAAGGCAATTAAGAGGTACAAGTTATGAAATAAGTAAGTCACAGAGATGAAAGTACAATATTGGGAATAGAACCATTAATATTTTAATAATGTTGTATAGTGACCACACTTATCATTGTGAGCACTGAGTAATAATGTATAGAATTGTCAAATTAGTATGTTGTATACCTGAAACTAATATAATTTATATGTTAATAACACTTTAATAAAAAAATAGAACAAAGCATTCTCTGAGGAAAAAGTGAAGAAACAAAAGATAAATCTTAGAGATGACATTAGAGCACAAAGAGAGACTTACTAGGAAAAATAGGTATGTGTTATTTAATTAAAAGATTTTAAATTATTTAGCATACAATCATTTAAACTTTAATATATAACAACCATTTAACTAAAATTTAGTTAAAATTATATAATTATTATATAATACATATGTATAATTAGTAGTTAAAAATTTCAATAGACAAACTAAAAAGGAAGATAGTCACAATAGAGAACAGGTTTACCAGTCTGGAAAACAAAACAAAACAAAAAAGTCTAAAATACAGAGAAAACACAGTACTGAAGAGGACAGAAGGGACAAGGGAAAGACCGCTCTGGAAAGCTGGGAAGTGTGGGGGGTCTTTTCAGGGTACCATCTGCATAAATCAACTCCATTTGAGTCTCCTTCTCCCATCACTTTTCTTGTGATACTGGTGCTTCTGGTATGGGAGCCAAACTTTGAGAAACATGAAACCAGAGAAACCAGAACACCAAACAAGCTACCACAAAGGCTGCCTCTTCTGCCTTATAAATGTAACTTGGTTTTAATAATAGAAACTTCACAAAAACCCCATTTACAAAAAGTAAAAATTTAAAGATATATTTAAAGTGAAAAAAATCATAGAAATAATGAATTTCACTATATTAACCAATTCTTAAATTTCTTCCAAAGTGAGGATACACTATAAGAAATTTGACATGAAAGACGATTATCCAAGTTGGCAAGATTCTATAACTTTTTAAATCAAAACCATAAACTTAATGCTAATGAGAACACCAGATTCATCTCCTTACACAGCTTAAAATAAACTTCCAAAATGTTGTGTCCATAGCGAATTTCTGAAAACTAAGCTATATTTTCCCCACTGACCCTTTCCACTTTTAAACAGGGATGTTTCCCTTTCAAAAATGAATGAATATTCCAAGTCTTAATAAGAATGAAAATATAAGATTGAACACATAAGTGAAAAGTATGTTTTTGAAAAGTCAATTTGATTAATATTTTTAGTATGGCTTATAATAAAGTACAAACTACACTGAAAGCCTTAGGGTTTGAGGAACATGAAAGAGAGACAACACAGAGTCACAGCACTGTTTCTAATTTCTAGAAGTATAGGAATGGAGCAGCCTGCTCCATTTAAAAAATATTTATTTTTAAAATCTCAACATCATAAATCAAAGCCCAGCATTAATATTTACTAATCCTTTACTTTTGACAGGGTGTTTACCTAACGATTTTTTTGTATTTAAAAGGATCGACACCTTTAACTTATTTGTAAAAATCCTGACTTCTTTCATGCTCAATTACCAGGGAGGTACAATAAACAGCCACAGTAGGTATTCTGGCCAGAAAAAAATGATGAGGAGTATATTAATTACTAGCTTGTTGGGTACGGTTAAAAGTTGAAACAGAGGTACACACATGCACTATACAAGGTGGGTTCTAATGCCTGTTGATTGCTGGAAAATACCACTACAGATCAAGTGGCTTACAATCAAATAAAAAACTTTTTAGCCAAGGTCACCAATTATTTGTGGGGAAGATGCTGAAGGATTTTGGAAACAATGTCTATAACCACCAGCCAAAGGTGGACAGGAGTCTTGGAGATATCAGACTGTTGATACTATCTGCCTCACACACTGTGTCATTTAGAGTCATACAATCTGCTTTTCTGAGAGCTCCTGTGTAAACCCATTTATGAAATGTGACTTCCTCAAAGGTGTGGAAGGGTTTTGTCTTGCAGGTTGCATTTGTCTTTGTAATCTCAGCATCGCCTAGAGTTGGGCACACAGTAAAAGTTCACAACATGTTTCTGACTGAAAGAGCTTTGCATTTGGTAAGTCACCATGACTATTCATAATAATTACTGTTCTCTGGCAAATAATGTCATAGGAACGCTACTGTAAATATAAAGAAAGATATGTCTTGAAATGTCAACACAGCCACAGCTAGATTACCTTCACAATATCTGTTAATTGAAAGTTGAACAAAAGACTAAGGTCCCTACACTTTCAAAAATTAAATAATTCTTGAAATAATTGCACAAGTTCCTTTTCACAGAAAACATATGCTGTGCCTACATGCCTAAAGATTCCCAACAGTGATGACTTTTATCCAGGGAGGGTGGGGCAACGTGGATGGATGGAATCAATTAGCAAGCCATTGTTCCAGCTATTAAGACAGAGACTTTTGGGAAGGTCTAGCTCTGTTTGCAGGAATGCCAGTTTATAAAATAATGGCAACTACCTTTTCCTGAACACCTACTAAAAGTCGGGTATCACACTAGGCACTTTACATATGCTATTGTTAATGCTCACAGCAAGCCACCCCAGATCCGAGTTAATAAGCAACTGAGCCAAACTCAAGCCCAGGATCTGCCAGAATCCCAAGTCCGTACTTTCAGGTTGGTGGGCTTCTCTGGAGGCTGTTCCAGCAAAGCCAAGGTGCAGCAGCAAACAAAAGGTGGGGGTAACATGCTGAGACTGGGTGGGAAATCAGAAGGATGGAGACTGAGAGAAAACCATGTCTGTGGAGAACAACAAGGCACACTCAGTCCTCCTCATTAAATATCAGTCAAGCTTTGGGGATAGTTATGTAACGGGTGACACAGAACTGGAGAGCCTTCAGGTGGGGCTCCTGAGGCTACAGCCAGGGCATTCCCCTTGGCCCCACTCTCTCTTTCGTGGGGTCTGGAAATTTATAGATTCCTATTATTTTACTTTTCTTTAATGATTCTAAAAGTGCTTAATCTTACAAATACATGCTATTTCTATCTATTTCAAAAGGACAGTCAGAACAGTGTGTAACTTTGATGTTGCTATGACTTTTTATGTAGTAAGAGCAAACTGTTTTTTGTTTGGTTTTTGATTAAATGAAGTAATTTAAAAATTTATAGTAAGGGAACAAATTCATGTCTAGCCTTAAAATGTGTTGAGTTGTTTAGGTGCATTTTTCCAAAGTTGCTTTAATATATACTGGGGGGAAGTATGGCGCTTTTACATATGAACAACCTGGATCCAGGCAAAAATTTGCAAAAGCTATAAAGAAGTTCAGGAGAAAGGGAGTTGACTGTGACAGAAAAGGTGAGAAATCTTACTCTATTTTCCTGAGTAGAACAGAGTCATGCTGGGAAATGTGGAGCCTCCACGGTTGAAATTTCTTCTTTTTCTGTCAAACTAAAGAGAAGAGAAAGATAGTTTTGAAAGAGAGAAACACAAAATCCTTGGAGATTACTTCAACAACTAAATAGGGAGAGGTTGAGATAACAGACAGCTACCATGTTGAGAAAGGCTCCTGGGGGTCGTTTATCTTTGATAGTATATTTTTATACCAAAAATTGACACCTGAAGTAACATAGATGAAAAATTGGAGGTTCAGTTTTTATTTTTTAATTTTTTTAAAGACTTTATTTAGAGAGAGACAGAGCGAGCACAAAGGGGAGGGGATCAGAGGGAGAAGCAGACTTCCTGCTGAATGGGGAGCCTGATGCAAGACTAGATTCTGGGATCAGGGATCATGACCTGAGGCGAAGGTAGTTGCTTCACTGACTGAGCCACCCAGGTACCCTAGAGATTCCGTTTTTAAAGCTTTAGGAAAGGATTAAGACTAAGAAGACATAAACGTAAGACAGAAAATTAATTCACTATATTTTGGTATTTACATGCCTTTAAATATTGCCACACTAATTTGCCCTAGTTATAATATACTACATAATTTTAATTCCAAATTTCAGAAAAACTATTATTGAATGGAAAAGCTCCTTGGACAGGGGCTATGCTTTGTGTATCTTTGTAGCTCTCCACTTCTGTTCATAGTCAACCCACAGGAAATGTTAGTAAATGAATGGGGAAAGAAATCTGTGTTTTTGATTTAACTGCTCCTTTGGGAAGCTTATCCATTTGAACTTGAGGCAAAGAACCTGAGGCCCAGGGCCAAACTCAAAAGTCTTCTTAGAGCATGTATTTGCCTGTGTGATGCTATTGGATTGGAAGTGTGGCCAATTGGAGAATATATGCCCCATCCAAAAGTATTCAAATTCATTTTAGGTTTAAAACCCCGTGCCTTCCTAAGGCTGTAGGTATGTATAGCAATCCTTGCTGATATTGATTGAGTGCCTACAATGTTCTGGGTGCTATGAATTCTTTTGATAACTCAGTTGGGTAGGTAATGGGAGCCCACTTTACAAATGAAGGAATAGGCTTACAGAAGTAAAATAACTTGCTCAAGTCCACCCAGCTACTAAGTAACTCAGGTTGGACACTGTTGATGGAAGCAAGCTTGTTGGAGGTATATGAGGAAACAAGCTTATGTAATAAATTGCAAAGTCCAGCCTCTCAAGTGACAGCAAACATTTTATTTTACTTTCTTGTTGCACTCTACAATGATGGTACATATATAATATTTTATTCACTTTAAAAGAAAAAAAAAGCTTTACAAGTGTTATTTTTGAATTCACAATGTTCTCATGAGGAACGAAGAGAAATTCTTCACTTTTTACATTTAAGTAAACAGAAAAACAAAATCAAAAAACAAAAAACAAACCCTAGAAGACAAAGGTTATAATGTAAACTTTTCAAAGCAACCCAGCAAAGGAGCAGTGTGAAGAAGATGGAGCACAATGGCTTGTGCTTCATAATTAGTGCTTTAACTACAACACACCGCTGCTATGCTTGAAATAACTGGGACGTTGTATTCTTGCATTTCATTATTTGGAGTTTTGAAATACAATTTGAAGAAAATAAGATCTCTAAAAAAAGAGACCTTAATACTGATGACTTATATTATAAAAGTTCTTTTAAGCCTCAAAAATATTTACTTTCTAGGGTTTCTTATACTCTGAGCTTTCATAATACAATTAAATGCTTGTTTTTGAATTTATTAGGTACTTAACCTACAGGTTGAGGTATAGGATAATTTCTCAAACATAAAGTGTGTGGAGACTTGATAATTAAAGAACATTATGAAATAAAGGAAAACATCTTAGAAATAACAATAGCTAAGAAATAGAGAGTTCACCACCTAAAAGGCACTATACTAAACATTTCATACTAATTTAGTGCCTACAATAATCCTATGAAGGGGATAGTATTATCATCCCAATTTTACAAATGAGGGAACTGTTCACAGAGAAAAATTGCTAGTATAATTTTCAACCTGGAATCACATTTATAATTCTCTATGACCAAGAGAGAAATAGTACACAAATATTAGAAGTGGAAGGTACCTTATAGATCATTTTGTCCATCATTTCTCCCACTGGGTTCCATGTAAGAAGATATGGGTCAAACAGATCACTGGTCAAATAGATTTGGAGATCATTGCCTTCTCCTCTCTTGTCAGTCACAACTTCAGACTGTTTAATTTCTGTTACAAGTTGACATCACCTCAGAATAAAAGTTTATTCATTTAAAAAAAACTATGAACTAGCATGCTAAAAGCATTTGAAAAAGTTCTTTTTCATAGATGTTAACAATCCCCCTTCTGTAATTTTGTATTTTTTATGTCATTAACCAACTTTTCTTTGTTTCGCAAAACTACCTTAAGCAAAATGATCAATTCAAGGTTGGCAAACTACAACTACCAATTCAAATCCAAGAGAAAAATGTTTTTAAATTTTTGTACATGATATAAAAATAAAAAAGAAAATATATTATAGAGCCCTTATCTGACCCTTCAAACTTAAAATATATAGTATCTGCTCCTTTGGAAAAAAAAGTTTGCCAAGCCTCGGAATAATCAAACACTGAAAGGGCAGGTACGGTCTAAAGAGGTTTTTCTTACACGATGTAAATATGAGAGTTTTCTCTATTCCACTACCGGAGTAACTAATTTACAGAATTAAGTGGCATTCGAAACAAAATGTTTACTTTTTATTAGCTTTGGCAGGTGAAAACATTAAATTTTTTTTTTTTTTTTAAGATTTGAGAGAGAGAGAGTGAGAGTGGGGTGAGGGGCAGAGAGAGAGGAGAAAATCCTCAAGCAGACTCCCTGCCAAGTACAGAGTCTGATGCAGGGCTCTATCCCACAACCACGAGATGACCTGAGCCAAAATCAAGAATCGGACGCTCAACTGACTGAGCCACCCAGGTGCCCCTGAAAACACCATTTTGCAAACTAAGGAGTATAAGGAATAGAATTTATTTCTGTAACAACTTAATTTCTATTTCTCTTTCTACTCAGGGAGTTGGAAGTTAATGTCATTTTGGGATTCCCTTCTTTTTCCCAGGGTTGAGACTAATTTTGATCGGACATTTGGTTACAGAGTACCACATGTTGCTACTGCTGAGACAGGCCTTACCCTTTTTGCTCCTGGGTTACTGGTCTGTCTCACCTTGTACGCAGCCTTCTTTCCCACTCACAGGGCCTCTTCAAGACTTCCCCACAGTTATCTCCTTACTGTCTAAGGCCATTATAGGCTCACTAAATAGCCAGGTTTTTTTCTGGTTGGACGATTTATTGCCTGTAATTAACATTTGTTTGTTTCAAGTCTTAGGTCTTACCTGAGCTTTAGAAGATATCACTCTTAGCTTCACTGTATTCAGTAATACCTCTTTTATAGCATTTGTATACATTATAATTTTCTATTTTTGAATTTGTTTGCTCCATGGTTTCTAAGCACCTTTTGAGAATAGGCACTATTTTGTTTTTTCATTTATGTGTCTCCTGTTCATAGCAATTTCTGATACATATTAGGCCTCAATTATTGGTTCATATTAATGAATCACTACAGTCTCTCCATTATAGAAGACTTTTCAGACTTGATTATAGTTTGGTCAGCTTTTGAGTTATTGTATACATCAGGAATAAACATTACATTTCCCTTATTCTTCTACTGGGTGGACTGGTCTTTCTTTACATAAAATGAGATTTTGTGAATGTGTGTAAATATTTACACACACACATCCCTGAGTTTCTTTAAAAAGTTTCAGATAAATATAGTAGAAAGTGGAACTAGAACTGATGAGGACATTAGATATTACCAAATTAGAGCTTTTCATTAAATATTAAAATAAGGTCCAGACGGCACATGGTAACCCTTAGTTGGATAGACACTGAATGAACTTAGTACAAATATAACAATTATTTATTTTAGATATACATTTTGTCTTGGCCTATGAATACCCCAGCTCTTGATATGGAAATGGAATAGCTCTAAGTGTCCCCTAATTTCTCCAAGTATTAATTTTGTTGCCTGCTCATCCGCTAATCAACAGAAGATGTAGCTTTACATACCTGTCAAGGAGCTCGACCTTGATTTGAGTCCCATCCAGCAGCTTCAATGTAGAGCTGAAGCAGATATGAGCTGATGAGAGAACCATGTGGAAAGCTACATACCTCACTGTACTAGCTTAGTTCTCCAAAGAAACGTGATCCCTAAATTATGACTTCATATTTGCTTATTGGCTTTGTTCTGAGAAGCAAGTTTACACATTCCCTGTGAAATCACAGTTGAAGATGAAGGGGGTCAACTGAAATTCAGTTAAACACAGTGATATGTGTCCAGGACTGTGTCCAGGGCAACACAACTCAATCTGGGAAACTTGGACAACGTGGTCACTTTGGAGATGGTCTCTGCTGAAAAAGAGGTGGGTACTTAATCAAGCATCACTAAATACCTGAAATATCCCTTAAAATTACTTATCTCACATCACTTCAATTCTATGCTCAAATAGCCTTCTGATTATGACATGAAGAGAAGGTGTTGTGGCTTGGAGATGACAGCATTCCAGGTATTGGAATGTTTTCCATTGTAACTCTAACTTGATAAAAGTGATTTTTAAAATATATTCATAATGGAGACATACAATCTTAGTAAATATTGATAAGGCCCAGTTATTGCCAAGAACCACTCAGCTACAAATTCCTAGACCAAGTTCTGAAAGGATGGGGACTATCTTCTTCAATCCTAGAAAATCAGTAGCTGTCATCCAATGCCTGGAATATGTAGGAGCTTGGATATTTGCTGAGTGGAATGAATAAATGATGTACACATAAAGCTAATTCATTTTGAGGCTCCTTGGTAGCCAACCATATTTCTTCCTGTTGTTCCCAAATTCTGTCTCCTTGCATATGCCTTTCTATTTAAATTTTAGTGAAGACATTTGTTTATTGTTAATATTCTTTACATAAGAACTCACAATGTAATTTCCTTCTAAGTTTTGGTGCCAGAAAAATTGTCTCTAGGAAAAATTAAGTGCTTCCTTTTATTAAATGTAAAAACTTCATCATCCATCGTAGTCTTTTTGTCTTTGCTGCCAGGAAATTCGAAGATATATTTACGTATAATTAATGATTATTTTATCTTCTGATAAGATTTCTCTTTTAAATAATACTTGTTTTAATCTTTTGCTATATTTTAATATACTGCTATTTCTAAGTTTATCCATCTTAAATATCTACTGACTTCCCATGGCAAAAGAGAATGTTGCCTGCTTGAGACAGTTTCCCCTTGCTTTCTTTTCTTCCCCAAGCCACCAAATTATTAGTATTTAATGATGCTTTGTTGGTTACCTTTATCTTTATAATTTTTATCTTTATAATCTTAATATGCTCCCTCTTTGCTCCCTCTCCCAGAGACAGTGTCTCAATTTCTTTCTTCATGTCCCCCCTTTACCACTCTCCTGAAGGAAGGATATTAATACCCTCTCCCCTTAGGTCTTCTTCCACCAGCTCTTTCAACCTTCCCATTTTTAACAGCTGTCTTTTTACATTGTCAAGGTTGATATTTACATTCAGTGCTATAATCAATGTCTACTATGTTCTATGGATTAATTCTAAAACAGTATATTACTGTAGCTATCATTCACTGAAGAGCTCAGTAGTATACATTGAAACATTCTTTTCTTGTATTGCCTGTTTTTCCTGGAGCTTCTTTTTTTCCTTTTACTTAAAAAAAAAATACAATATGCATTTTCATTTCCTTTGGTATAGTGGCAAGAGACAGAAGTCAGTTCCAGGGTCCTTATTTTGCCAGTACCTTGTTGCATGGCTGAACAAATTAATTACTTGTATGAGGTTTGCATGAAATAAGAGGGCCTTGACCTTTTAGAAAGTGATCACTATGGATCATCTCTAAATTAGGCACTTTCAGAGGACTTCAAAGAAAATATGTCCTTCATTAGTGAAGTCACAACACTTAAGTCAACTTCATAAAATATAAAGTTAAAGCCATTCCATGACTGATAGGGGAGGAAAAAAAAAAAACTTTGTTAGAGCAAAAGTAAACTTCTAAATAGGCAAGAAGCAAATGTATAGAATCTAAGAAGAAAAACATATTTAAAAAATACAACTAGCCAAATAAAAAGCTAAGAGGTTGGTCTGACACAAATAAAAAAAAACTTCCTAGCAGTAGTAAAATGTATATGTAATATTCAAGACAAATACAGCAGTATTTTCAAAATAAATAAATAAATCTTAAAAATAGGCTAAATATACATTCCCCTTAAGCTAATGCAGTTTATATAGGCTTAATCCATATATTCAGACTTAGAGCTTGTAACTAGCAAATTCACCTATCAACTGTGTGCTTTCCATGTGCAAAGAACTATTCTAGGCACCAAGGATGACAAACCCAGAGGGGTATTCAAGGACTTACTGTCCAGAGGCAGGAGACATGAAAGCAATAAATCACAACACACTGTACAGGGTGCCATGTGAGTAAAGACTTTTAAACCACCTAACTGCCTGGGAGACTTAGGGGAGAGGTACTAGAACAGATAATGTTAAAGCTGAGATTTCAAGAATAAGGATTTTCTTAGACAAAAGGAAGGGAAGGGTATCATAGGAAGAAGGAACAGTTCAACAGAGAGGAGATGTGAGAAATCAGAGCCATTTGGATAATGCTGAGATATTTTGCTCAAATAACCAGTGTAATGATAGCAGAGAAAGCAGGATAGTCAGGGAAGAAATACACCAGAAAGGCTTTATCCACCACATGACAAAAAAGGATTTCATTCTAAAATACCTGAAAACTTTTCACAGGAAAGAAATGAAATAATCTGATTTATATTTTCATTATCAAGGAAAGACTGAAAGAAGTCAGGACTTGGCACAAAATCGACTGAGAAAGTTCAAGAAGTAGTGTGTATTACTCTGTTAGGGCTGCCATAACAAAATACAACAAACTGTGTGGCTTAAACAATAGAAATTTATTTTTTCACAGTTCTAGAAGCTGGAAGTCCAAGATCAAGATGCTGGCAGGGTTTAATTCTCCAGAGGCTTCTCTTTTTGGCTTGCAGATGACCTCCTTCTGTGTCCTCATACGGTCTTTTTCTCTCTTGTATATACATCCCTGATGCCTCTTCCTCTTCTCAGAAGGGCACCAGTCATACTGGATTAGGCCCTACCTAATGGCCTCCTTTTACCAAATTACCTCTTTAAAGGCCCCATCTTCAAATACAGTCATATTCTCAGGTACTTGAAGTTAGGACTTCAACCAGAGAATTTTGAGGGAACACAACTCAATCTAAAACACAGTGACTGGCAATAAGAATGGAGAAGAAAGGACAAACAGAAGGATACTTAAGAAGTAGAAATCAAATACTTGATTGGTTGATGAGTTAGGGATATACAGGAAATAAGAAGCTCTGCTTGATTTCTGGCTTAGGCAATGAGGTATATGCTGGTGCCATTTATAAAAACAAAAACAAAAACAAACAAACAAAAACAAAAATGATAAGAAGGAGAAGGAGGCTTGGTATGCCCAGAAAAATGAGGAGTTCAAGTTGTAACTGAAGTCATAATTTCCAGTTAACAGGTAAGTTAAACTTTGGAGTTTAGGAAAAAATAATACAGATATATTAACAATATGACATATATGATATGATATAATAATATAGATGGAAACCAAGGGTATAGGAGATTGTCCAGAAAAATGCAAAATAAAAACAGAAGGCTATGAAGGTATACCTAGACAAAGAATCAGAACAGAGTAAAGTAATATAAAAATTAAGGCAAGAAGAATTAAGTAGGAGATGGTTGTTGATTCCTAAGACTTTTTCAGAAAGTTAATATTCTATTTCAAAGATGTATTTTTTATGGGTTCTAATTTATGCTTTTTATGAGTTCTGATTGCTATGTGAGTAAACTACAATACCATTTCTAATGATTTCTCACTACCCAAAGTGTGTTCAAAATACCCTATCAATATTATATAATATTCCTTATCCCTTTGAAAAGTATAAATCTTTGGAATGAAAAAATACCTTTAAAGCCAAAATATGATGTCACATACAAGTTGGCTCCATGCCTGGTGAGGAGCCCAATGTGGGGCTTGAACTCATGACCCTAAGATCAAGACCTGAGCTGAGATCAAGAATTGGATGCTTAACTGACTGAGCCACCCAGGGAACCCAATGTCACATATCTTAAACTAATCAGTAAACTGATTTTTTTTCCAAGATCATTTATTCTTGACAGCACTCCCATTCATGTTGGAAGGCAAATTTTGACGTTAGCTACCTACAACAATATATATGCCTTAAATACTATAGAGGTGGTAAGATATCTAAAGGATTAATATCTGAACAATACAATTCATCTTGGAATGCCATGGTCTCACAGCACCAAGTAGCTTGAGATCTGCTCATGAAATATATTTGAATGGCATTAATGATTTAATGTAGAAAATAGAAAACAAGTTGCATAGAGGAGTAACATTTATTTATCAGCTATATTGTATTATATTTAGACAATCAGTTATAGAACTTTAGAATTCCACATTACTCTAGAGACCCAAAGGCACAGATACAAGTGATTTATTACGCTTTTAAAAAGTGACAAAAGGGAATATTAATTCTGGAAGATTTTTAATCAATTCAACAGTATTATACACTAGAGAAAAAAAATTTCCACAAACATTCCCTCACCAAGTCCACAGTTTTATATTTACATAGAATTATTATAGCAATTTTAAATGTTAATCTATGATACAATGTTACTTCAGATAACATAAAAAATATAGTTTTTTTAATAGCCATGCTCCCATTTTTGATGAAAGCTAGTCAGTTCATCCTAATGTTAGTTTAACACTTTAAAAATGCATAATAGACATTCAGTCAGCCTTATAAAACCCCTAAGACAGAAGCTGTCAAACAGAATAGACAGAGGGCTCATCATCACTTATGTCCGAATCATCTTCATCTACTCCTTCAATGACTGATTTCTTCCCTTTACAACAGGAAACAATTAATCCAATCAAGAATACCTGTAAATTTAAATAAGCTACGTGTTATTTCTTAAATTTAAGATCATTCAGGAAATAATGAATTTAAAATCCAATGGCACTACTGTGATACAAATGAGCAATTAAGGATCACATCATCCCCAGGATACCTGTACTACTTACCCCAAGAAAGGCCCAGTTACCAAAATAGTACGCAGCACTAAAGAACCAGAACTTGTGAAGGAACAGGTATGTCCGGGTAACAGTACACTGATCTATAAAGCAAATAAAGGACAACACAGTTTCTTTCTTGAAATGGACTATTAAAAATTTATCTAAAAGATTATTAATCAAAACTAAAGACCAAGATCATACAGTCAGTAAGTGTTAGAGATTGGACTGAAATCTAGGTTTTTCTCCAAAGCCCACTCCTCCAGAATTTAGTATAGTATTAAATTACCAAATAATATGACATTTAAAAAAAGGAATGCCACCAATGTAATCCTGGCTTTTAGGATAAGAAAAATTATATTGGATAGTTCAATATATTTGAAATAGAAGAAGCATTTTAAACTGGAGTTCCAGACATGTCCTAAACCAAAACAGATAAAGATAAGAAAAAAAAAATGAACTAAGTAATCAGATGTGATTATAATTAACTTGTACTTTTCTAAGAATCCAATTCTCAGGACAGCTCAAATTTGAGAGGTGTTTTGAGATTTATTTTTTTTTCTTTTTAAGAATGCTAGCATGAGGGTGCCTGGGTGGCTCAGTTGGTTGGGCGACTCGACTGCCTTCGGCTCAGGTCATGATCCTGGAGTTCCAGGATCGAGTCCCACATTGGGGTCCCTGCTCAGCAGGGAGTCTGCTTCTCCCTCTGACCCTCCCCCCTCTCATGCTCTATCTCATTCCCTCTCTCAAATAAATAAATAAAATCTTTAAAAGAAAAAATTAAAAAAAAAGAATGCTAGCATGAAAAGGTTGCTGCTTCTAAAGAAATACAAAATTGTTATTTATGGATATGCTTACTGTTTGAAATTTAGTTTTTAAGCTTGAATTAAAAATCAATCATATACCAAAAATCAATCATATATTTAAAAAAAAAAATGCAACCTTTAAAGAGATAGTGGAGACTGGTTATTTAATATTTGTGTCAGACTCCATACTAATTTTATCCAAATTCGTTATTTCCATTATGTTCCAAAATCCTCAGACATATATCTGAGACAATCTCAGACATATATCTGAGAAATAATATCTAAGGAAATACTTGTTTATTTAAACCATTCAGAAGGGTCTGGGGCAGCACAATATAATGTATCTGACTGAAAAATCATATATTCTGCAGCTAATAGAGGATTCTAACCTTTCAAATTTCAGAGGGCCTTTACTCATTACAGAAGAAAATCCTTATCTTACAAGGCAACTTCTTTTTAGTCTATTAATTACAAAAAAGATTATGACTTCTGCATATTTTAACCAAAATTGACAATGGCAAGAAATTCCACATGCAATTAGGAGACTAATATCACATCCTACTGCTGATTAAGAAAATATACTACTGATTTCTAATTTTATGAACTCTCTTCTCAGTGTCAATAAATAAGTGCTATTTTCTCTTAAAACATAAAATTGAGCTGGGAATTCTGTAACCCAGTTTATTACACAAGGGTTCTAATATACTTTACTTTGGGGGCTATCACATGGTTTTATGAAAAGTAGTCTTTAGGTTATAGTTTATACAAGACTTGTTATGTAAAGTTTTAAATATGTTATATAAGTATATAGATAATCTAAATCTTATCTACTTTAACCCCTTCCACTATACTTCAACATTTACTTCTGAATTACCCAATACCAACTGGACAAAATCTTTTTTTCTGGCAGAGAAACATGCAGTTTAATAAAGAGGCAATATCTTCCTTTCACAAGCTGGGAACACCAATCTAATGATAACCTATTGATCCCCATCCCCACAAGGGCCTCCTTCAAATTTTTGCTCTCTTCCTCAACAGAAAAGTCTAGAAGGAATATTCAAAACTTCCTAACAAAAACCAAGAAGATTTCAAGCAGTAGTGGCTGAATAAATGTTTCTCTCCTCTCCTATGGTAACTAGCACCCAACATTATAGCTGGGTGCTGTGCTGGGAGTTCAGTCTAGCAGAGGAGATACCTAGACAGGGAAAGTTGTTAGTCATACTCTGCTCCCCTAATATTTTATTCTCACCTCTATTATAGAACTTGTTTCAAAGTAATATAACTACAGGCTTACCTTGGAGATTGCAGGTTAGGTTCCAGATCACCTCAATAAAGTGAATATTGCACTAAAGCGAATCAAATGAACTTTCTGGTCTCCCAGTACATACAAAAGTTATGTTTACACCAGACTGTAGTCTATTAAATGTGCAATAACATTGTCTAAATAAACAATGTATATACCTTAATTAAAAAAATACTTTATTGCTAAAATCTAACCATCACCTGAGCTTTCAGGAACTCATAATCACTGATTGCAGATCACCATAATATAATAATAATGAAAAAGTTGGAAATTTTATGAGAATTACCAAATGTGACACAGAGACATGAATTGAACAAACGCTGTTGTAAAATGGTACCAACAGATGTGTTCACGCAGGGTTGCTGCAAACCTTCAATTTGTAAATAATGTAGTATCTGCAAAGTGCAGTACAGTGAAGCGCAATAAAACGGGGTATGCCTGTATTCAATTTGTCACTTTTTCCATTAGATAAGCCTGAGTATTCCAAAGTACCCGTGTACCTGGCATTCATATTCAATATAACTGCTAAAGCAAGCTAAATGTTTTAAAAGGGGTATTTTATTTAAAAATTATATTGCTAAATAATACACTTTCTTTTTGAGAATTGAGATCTTTTATTTTTCACTATGACAAAGAGAAGAAAAATGATAAAGATGCTTCATAAATATTAGAAACAAGCCAGGAAACAAATGCAAAGAGACAGATAGTAACAATCTAGTTTCCAATAATAATGGTAAAATTGGTGTTAAGTGAAATCTCAGACTATGAGCCTACAGATAACAATATCCTACATGAATTTTTTCAAACCCAAGAACTGATAAATGAATAAAACATTTCTAAGGGCAAAAAGGAAATACTGATATTTCTATCCAATTAGTTATTCAACAGTTAGGACTTCATTGTGCAATAACATGCAACAGGAACTCGGATCATACCATTTTGCTGGAAAGATATGTAACAATATTCTTTCATCATTTACATTTGTGCACCAAAATTTATTTGATATGGTTAACAAATGAACAAAGGCTGAAGGCAAGCATGTATACAAAAGTGTCTGGAAGAAAAAATATCATGTGGAAATGAAAAAATTAAGTGATTTGATCATTGGCATTTACAAATCTAAAAATGGAAATGTTTTGCAATTATGAATCAAAAAAGAATGCCATCCTCTCTTCAAAATTATGAACTGTCAAGTTCTGAAAAGTATTACTTTTTGATGATGTGAGTGCAAGAACCACAAGTAATAATAAGCTTGAAATTACTAAAAAAGTATTTGAAATCTAGAATCTGTATTAAGTATAGATATATTCCTGGTTCATGCCATGGCAGTCAATAAACAGCTACATCCAAAGGGCTGTGTCCATATGGGGTACTTTCAAAACTCAGAAAAGTGAGGATAAAAATTGGGCTTTACCACCATCACCAAGAAAATGAAAACAAAAAACAAAAAACAAAACAAAACAAAAACCAACCTACAGAATGGGAAAAACAAACTGTAAATCATGTACCTGATAAGGGACTTGTATCCAGAGTATATAAAGAACTCTTACAACTAAATAATAAAAGACAACCCAACTAAACAAAAAATGAACCAAGGATTTAAATAGATATTCCTCCAAAGAAGACATCCAAATGGCCAACAGGCACACCAAAAGATGTCCAATATCAGTAGTCATCAGGGAAATGCAAATCAAAACTACAATGAGATGCTACTCCATACTCACTAAAATGGCACAATGAAAAAGACATTATTTAACTAAAATCTGACAAGATTCCAAGGATGTCAAAACAAGACACTTGCATATATCTTGAAAATGAAAGTATAACTAAAATGTCCGGTACGGTAAAGGAAGAGCCCAGACTCTGGTCTCTGAGAAACTTAGTGTCAAGTATTATTTGGCTACTTCTTTGCCATGTGAATAGGAAAATCTGAACTGTTTAGACTCCACGCTTGTAAAATAGAGGTATCACCATATTTCCTTACAGGGTCATTTTAAAGACCAAAAGAGACAAAAATCTCCATACAAAGTGCAGTTAATATTAATTTCTTTTCCACTTCAAGGTATAACTGAACCCATGATAAAGAATACAGTTCTCAAGAGCTGCTCAAGTGGACATTATTTTTCTGTATCTATAGTCAAAGTTTCACCAGCTAGACCCCAACACCTGACCTTTACTGTCCACCTGCTTATATTCACAAATCTCTATTTTATATTCTTCCTTAAACTCTTCTTTCTGGCTTATCTCTTAACTCAGGCAAATGAAACTGGAAACCACCTCTCAGGTGATGGCAACTGCCCTGACAAGACCTCGCACTGGCCCAGACCACCCAAACCATTTGAGCTGAAACCCTAACTTGTGCCTGTGCAGATGGACCAAGGAGTAACCCTTGGAATAACTAGCAATTACCTTTACCTCATTATAATACTAACATCTCTGCCCAAAGAGGAACCACGGGCTCATTTACATAACATCTACTACACATATACACGTTTTCTTAAGGTGCATGTGTGACCTTATGCTTATCTCTACATACAATGACAAGGCTTCCCTATCTATTCATTCATCCTAACCCTAAACAAAAGGTATTCATTCACCCCCTCTTGAGGAGTCACAGCTTTGGAAGCCATTCCTCATGATCTCATTTGCTACAAATAAGTCTTCTTTGTGCAACGACTCAATCTGGTGCAGTTTTTGACTCACCAAGGAGCAAACTTGCATTGGTTCAGTTACAAATACAGATATAAATGAATTTGATGAAATTCGAATGTATATAATTCAGTAATATGCTATCTCCTAAATAGTAATATGCCTTTAAATAAAAATAACCAATTTGAATGTTTCAAAAATGATGAGAGGGACAAGCTGGGATTTATGCAAAAAATGCCTATTCACAATTATTTTAAAAACAAGAACAGTATGTTCCATGGCTTAAGTATTACATGAGCTTCATCTTACAAGTATAAACATATTTGAAAAAAGTCATTCAACCTTCTCAGCATTGTTACAATGTTCTAAACTTAAAAAATAAAAGTTCTATTATCCACTGCCATACTTAAAGATACTTTGGGAGTCAAAAATTCACCGAATTAGAAATTTCAGGGCCAGAACAGGGATTTTAAGACAGGCTGAGCTGGCAGAAGCAAGTCAAATCAAATCATTTTTCCACAGAGGTCTAATAATTCATTCAGTGACATTTGAAATTGGTTTATAGTCACTGACTCTTTTGCCCACCACAATAGATATACCTTATTTTTCCTATCACATTATTTTACATGTTTACCATTTTCAAAGGTTGTAGATTTGACAAAAACCTTCTAACATAGGATTAAAAGGTAGTCATTGTTAGTGTTCTGCTTTGTTGTTGAAAACTGACACTAGACCACAAATCCATACATACAAGTATGTAACAACTCTTTATAGCTATCTTTATATGTATCTGTCATTATGTTTATATTTATATAAAGTGGTATATGACCACAGAAGAATTCTGGTTAATAAGAGCATGCCTTTATTTTATATCCAAGTGATGATTCCACACTGAATAAACACAGGGGGCTTCTTACCTCACCATCTGCCATCTTCTAGCTGTTTACCTGAATCACAGATACCTAGGAGAACTATAGATGTCTTTCTGCAGTTATTTAAAAAATTATAATTAAGTATTTTGAATTTGGTTCAACCTTCAAAGTAAATTTCAATCACTGGATGTTTCATTTAAGGACTGTGTTCTAAAATCAAAAGTGTTCAGGAAACTTCTGACTGTTGTTCCTCAAAAGGACATATAAAAGTTCTAATTAAACTAAAGAGTACTGTTAACAATGAAAAATTAAAATAGGGGTTAGATAAAACATTTTTTTCTGATGACAAGGCGGCTGCACAAAAAAGATCAAAATTAAAAGAGCCAAGAAAGGACATCTGGAGCACATGAATAAAATCAAAAGTCTTTTGAATACTGACACTACTACCCTTCCTCCATCACTTCTCACTTATCATCAAATAAATAACAGAAAGTGCAATTAAATCTGTTTTTCATGTAACAGCAACCTTTATAAATATACCTGATAAATTTTATATTATATATTTCTTGTTTCCTTTTAGATTATTTGGTATGCCGTTGTTAATGTATGCTGACTGCCACTAAGATAACTTTGGTTATTAACTACGATAAATCACACCTTCTACTTTAAATATATTTTTAAAACATTTAGTGTTGATTTAAGCCACAATTAAGTCATCACCATGTTATACCTTCACCTGAAATCAATTTAGAATTAATTACACTCTATATTTGTACGTTATTTGTAAAACAAATCCTCATATTACATATGCACATAAAAGAAGGCCTTTGAGAAAACTCATGTACCATGGAAAACGAACTTTAAAGCGACTATTTTGTTTGCCTAATGACAAAAAAACTGGCAGAAGATTGGACTGTTTAGAATGCCACTTCATCCATTCATCTGTTGATGGACATCTTGGCTCTTTCCATAGTTTGGCTATTGTGGACACTGCTGCCATAAACATTGGGGTGCACGTACCCCTTCGGATCACTACATTTGTATCTTTGGGGTAAATACCCAATAGTGCAATTGCTGGGTCATAGGATAGCTCTATTTTCTTCTCCTGATTGTCCATGATTATGCTAACTTTGATTTCTGATTAGGGTCTTGATACCACTGAATATTTAAAATAGACATGTAAGTCTTAACTGTATACAGACTAAGGAGCTTGACTTTATTGTGATATGATTAGGAATTATTTATAGTGATTTTAAGAAAGAGAATTACATGAGTGGAGTATAGACTAGCAAAAGAGATTGAGAGTAGAGTTCACTAAGTCAGAAGACAATTCAAGTGAAAATGTGAGGTCAGGATAGAAAAAAAAGGTTGGATTGAAAGAATCTGAAAGTAAAATCCCAGTTAATCACTGTTTTACTGTCAAATGACTTATAGCATATAAAATACATACACATGAAAAGTTCTGAGATACTCACAACACACATCCAAATAAAAAAAAGGGCAGAAAAAATTGAAATATGTAATAAAAACCAAAGTTTTATGTTTATCTGAAAATTTAACAAATGGTGTACAGTTAAATCAATATTTTGTTAAATTTCACTGGGGGATGGGTAAAAGGGAAAGAATTGATAAACATAAAGAATCACAGAAATTCTAAAGGAAATAGTTTTATTATATTTTATGAATACACAAACTGTATCAGGTTAATGAAGATAGAACTTGCCAGATGTTTTATCTTAAAGATTGAGTTTTACAGTGATTATTTTTAAGAACAAGTATAACTTGTGTTGAGCTCTGATTACATTTATGTAACTAAGGTATTTCAAAAGTACTATAATATGTAGTGCTCCAAGAAAGAATGTTCCTAATTTCCTATGTATTACTCACTGGCCATATAAAATTTATAAAAAAGGAGCTACAAAGGTAAGCATTAGCATATAACCTGTAGAAATATCACAAACTTATTAGTAAACTCTAAATTAATAAGATTTACTATCTATTAGTCTTAATTGACCAAGGACAGTCAAATATAAAACAGAAACAGAAAACAATTGTTTTCCACTACTTTATTTTTTTCAGAAAACAATAATAGTTCAATGAGTATAGCAGAAAATATTAAAGTTAGAGACAGAAAAGTGAGATTTAGTTCTTGAGTCTGTCACATATACCATGAGATTCTGGGGTGCGTCATTTAACTTTCTAAGTATCAGTTTCTTTGTAAATGACAATGAGATAATATGTGCTTGTGGTATATAGTGACAGGATAGACAGACCTTTTGAGAATTAAATTTAGAGAGAAATCTACATGTGATTTTTTTTTTTTAAAAGAAAAGACAGTTTTAGGAGTTAGCAACCTTGAACAAGAATCTCTGTATGTTTCACAAAATTACCTAGGTTGGCTTTGGCACAGACTCCAGAGAACTTAGAAAGCTTATACCTAATTAACTTTACTATTCTTAGTTGAACTTTTATCAACACAATCAAAATGTCACCTAGAAAAAGAACTTTAACATCAAGAGACTTTCTGGATTTCAAGCAAAATCCAAGAAAAATGATGCTCTGGTCAATACCTAATTTTCTGGTCTGCATGGCAACCTCACTTGACAATGGGCACAATACATCAGGCTATCTCAGCTGGATGATACCAGCCAATAAGATCAATGAGGCCCTCTTCTTGACATCCATGCCTACTTAGAAACTTTGTGACTATAAATTTGGTTTTCCATACAGATTCTTTCTCTCTGGTGAGAATTCACTAACCCTGAGCCTCTAGTTTCTTTAACAGTTGTACTTCCTGTGGCAAATTGATAAACTCACAGCTAACTAATATAGTAGTCTCTTCTGTTCAGTCAGTTATCTGAAGCCAAATACAGACAATGAAGACCAAGGTATGGTAGCATTTGATGAGTAGATTTAAACCAAATAAAGCTATCAATTCACAAACTTATTATCTGCCAAGTAAAAGATTATAAATTTACAGTACTTAACCATGAAGAACTATTTCAATCTTTTGCAAACCAAGCTTTTTGGTTCAAGATGACAGACTGGACCCAGTCATTTGTTTCTTGTCCTTCCCAGGACCTCATTAAAGTTACAGTATAGGAATAAAGCCCGCAGCAATCTCTTAACAGCAAATAGAATGGGAAGAAAGCCATCAGGTGATGAGAGATTTCAACAATCTGGAAGATGAAAAGACACACTTAAAAGGTCTCTAATAAAACAACTGGTTTCCCTTCCATTTATTTTGTTTTTTTTTTTTAAAGGTTTTATTTATTTATTCATGAGAGACAGAATGAGAGAGAGAGGCAGAGGGAGAAGCAGGCTCCCCACGGGGCAGGGAGCCCGATGTGGTATTTGATCCCAGGACCCTAGGATCACGACCTGAGCCGAAGGCAGACATTTAACCGACTGAGCCACCCAGGCACCCATTTATTTTAAAATATAATTTAAGGATCACTAGAAACCTCAGTCACAGAGTTCCTATAATGAGGCTTCCTAGAAGTTCCTGATACTTAAATACATATTAACATAAATATGAAATACATCATCAGACATATATAGAAAATATCAGCATGAAGGACAAAGAACAAGATAAACAGAATTGTTCCAAGATAAACAGAACTGTAATTTTATTTAAAGGAAACCATTAAGAAAAATGTTTAGTACCTTCAGGTATTGAAGAAGATATAACATCCATAAAACAAGGATGCTTGAAAAAGATCAGAACAAGTATTTGAGGAAAGTTAAGACTTTGTTATAAGAAATAAAAAATTTAGGATATAGTTTGAAGATAAAGCTAAACACATATTCAAGAATCCAAAGTAAAATGATAGGCATAAAATATGAAATACAGATAAGACAGATGATCAACTGAAGATATTCAGCACTAATGAAGATAAGCTCCCCAAGAGAGAGTGGAGAAAAGAGAACTTATCAAGTTAGCTTCAAAAGATTAAAAATGAAAGGCAGATGATGATGCAATGCCTTAAAGTTCTTTAATAAATAATAATAAATAATTTAATAATAAATAAATAAATAATTTCTTATGTAGAATTCTAAGCACAACCAAATTAACCCATCAATTATTTCAGCTGAGGGCAAAGTACTTTTCAGACATACAAGGTATTTTCAGATGTGTATTTCACACAAAGCATGTCTTCTTTTTTTTTTTAACTCAAGAAAAACTAGGGGCTTGGGGGAGGAAATCAAGAAAAAAGATATGGCTTATAATGCATCAAAAGTCCAATGAACAGAAATTATAACCTTATAGATGAGCAGCAGAATCAGAAAACAATGGATCCAAATAAGAAAAGGAAGTCAGTAGGTACTTAGAAGGTACAATGGATTTCATCCAACAGATAAAGCAAGAAGCTACAAGATAATAGGCATACTAATATCTTATGATACTTTAATAACATTTTTTAAAAAGACAAAAAAATAACAAATAAAAAAAACTGGCTTAATTCTAGAAACTGTTGTTTTGAGGGAGACAGAAAAATATATTTTATTATCCTCAAGGAGCTTAAGTTCCTATAAAAGAGTAGAACAGGGGCACCTGGGTGGTTCACAGTCAGTAAAGCATACAGCTCTTGATCTAGGGGTTGTGAGTTTGAGCCCCACGTTGGGCAAAGAGATTACTTAAGAAAATTAATGTGGAAGAGAGATATGATATATAAATTACTATAAATTAAGACAGAGTAAGGTAATGTCATAAAAAGTAAATGTCATGGGAATTCGAAGGATAAAAAGAGACTGAACATGTGCAGAGGTTCAAAAAAGAGGGTCGGGTTTGAAATAAACATTAGATAGGACTCTGAGTGATGAAAATGGGTGGGCAGCATAGAAACTAGTTGTGATATTTCAAGGACAAACAACTGAAAAGCAAAGGTGGAAAAGATGACCATGTTCAGAAAATGTATGAAAAAACAGAGGTAGTCCTTCAATCGTAGACTGAATTTGTCAGATGATGAGGGGAGAGGCACTTAAGGTTTTTATTGGAGGAATGGCATTATCAGACTACTTTAGAACAGTGGTTTCCACAGTGTGGCTCCCAGACCAGAACCCTCAGAAAATCCTGGAGTCCCACCTCAGATTTACTGAATCAAAAATTTGCCATCTGTGTTTAACAAGCCTTCAAGACTCAGATCACGTGTAAGTTTGATAATCACTGCTTCAGAACAATTAAGCTAACAGCACTATGTAGTGTGGGTCAGAGTGGAGCACTAGTTAAAAGGTACAGCAATTCATGTGAGATGTAGCAACTGACTGGGTGTGGAGAAAGCGAACGAAGGTAAGTGTACTTAGAATGGTGGTAGTGTGAGAAATAGTGAGGTCAGTAAGTATAGTTCAAAGGCTTTATCTAATAGATTATATAGACTTCATCAAGAACTATTCATTTTAAACATTTTAATAAACACATTACCAAAATAAGCTAGGCTCTGTATATTATTTTCACAGGATTGGTAAGTCTTACAGAGCTACCCATAGATAGCTAACAGGCTAACATCTTTATTTTGCTTGCTTTCTTGACCACGAGGTAATGTCCTAACCCCACATACCACATGACCACACTTGCTCTCAGCTGTGAGGGGAATCTAAAGAGAAAATGTGCAATGACCAACAGTGAGACTAAGAAGTTAATAGGTTAAGATAACCTATTAAGATAACTATTAAGATAATAGTCCTCAATTTAGGAAGGAATACCAGGAACAAAACAAAGTCAAACAGGCTTAAAGAAAAAAAAAAAAGGATAATTTTAATAGCTACAAGTAGATTTTAAAGACAATTATTCTAGATATTACCTAATAAGTAGGATATAAAACATTAAGTAACATTTTCTAATTAAAATGCTAAAAAACATAGGCATCACCCCTGACCCTTTCTCTCTCCTATTCTGTAGCAGATTTCTCAGCAAATCCTATTGGCTCCACCTTCAAAATACATCAGCATTTGACCACTTCTTGCCACCTGCATCACCACAAGCTCTCTGTTGATTACTGCAAAAGCTTCCTGTCAACCTGTTTTTGTCCTTGGGTTTATTATGGTCTATATCTCAGGGATTGGCAAATTATAACCCAAGGGTAGCCTGTTTTTGTAAGTTTTACTGGAACATGTCCATGGCCATCCATAGTGTACTGTCTATGGTAGCTTTTATACTGCAATGGCAGAGTTGAACAGTGTGCCTCACAAAGCCTAAAATATTTGCTATCTTATCCTCTACAGAAAAAGTGTGCCAAGCCCTGGTCCATATGCAACGCAGTAATCAAAGTGATCCCTCGAGAATATCATATCATTCGTCTGCTCACAATCTTGCATCTGAAAGTAAAAGCTAAAGTCCTTAAACTTGACTGCTCATTGTTCCTCTACTTCCTCCAGCCTACCTCCACTCTGCACTTGGTGTTACTCCGGGTCTAGAATGGTCTTCCCCACATAGCTGCCTTTGCTCCTCACTTGGTTAAGGTCTTTGTGCTCAAATGACAGTTTCTCAGTAAGAATTTCCTTTCTACTCAAAATTTTAAATCATCCATACTTCTGGGCACCACTCCTTCTACTAAGTAAGCTTCATGGGGACAGGAATATTGGACTGTTTTGTCACTGTTGTATCATTAGTACCTAGACTACCGCCTGACAGACATCAATAAACATTTGTCAAATGAGAAAACACAGGAATAATAGGTAGTAAAATTAAATGACCATACGGAATCCTGGAAATTAAGACATCTATAATTTTATGTTAGAATTTCAAGACAAATAGGACTGTAACTCTCAGTATTACTAAAAAATATATGTCAGTATCTTCTAAAGGTGTGCAAATTGTAATAGCTATTAATGTATTCTTCAAAGAAATCCTATAACTTTCTAAAAAAGGCTATCAAAATTATCACAATTCTAAGAGTTGACTTATCTTCATCTTATAGACTAAATCTATCTTTGTCTTACAGAGACTAAATCTAACTACCCTTAACTTTCCCATTCCCATCCCCAAATTTTCAGACTATAAAACAAAAAGACTATATATAGTTGTGTGTGTGTTTTTTTAAAGGCCACTGCCTGAATCCTGAATTGGATCTTATTAGTTATAAAATTCCAGGAAGCTAAAATTAATTAGCTTCACCCAATATGGGGTAGGAGGTGTTAAATAGATAGTCCATATTCAAATCTGCCTTTTAAATCACCACAGTAAGAGTCTGGTACCATTTTCATTTCAAATTATATTTATGGACCACCCACGTGGGCATGCAGCACCACAGGAGACATTAACAAATACTGTCATCACAAAACAGCAGTGTCCTTTTTTTGACCTAGCCTTTAAGGCTTAGTTTCTAATGAAATCTCTTGAGCAGCTTCATTTTCAGCCCATTATAACTGGCTTTCCTTAAAATGTGCATTTGATTTATAATTACATAAATCAAACATCAACTAGTATAGTAACTCCTTTAATAACACTTTTTTTATTTTCTCATTTATATATTTTTTAAATTTTATTATTTTATGTTAATCATCATACATCATTAGTTTTTGATGTAGAGTAACACTGGTTTTTAAACAGAAATAAGCATCTCCTGAAAAAGCATTTTTCAATTTTTTCCTTTCCTTTCTTTTTTTTTTTTTTTTTTTTTCTTACAGGTCAAAGTATGGGTGGGTGGGTAAAAAAATCACCTGAATCCATTGTTAGTGATCATGTAAAGTGCTCTGAGCAGTATTGCTTAGTAACCTAGACCTCTAAATAAAATTTCCTGGAACCTTAAAAGCTAAAGTAGAAAAAAACATTCAATATTCTGGGGAAAAGGACGGTACTAAGAATTCAAAAATTAAATTTTTCGAAGTCTCAGTAACTACCCAACCTACTTCCACATTTCAACAAAATGAGAGGAAAAAAAGTCTTCTCTAAAACAAGTATCTACTTGGTAGATGTATGGCACTATTTTATCTGTCATTATTTTCATCCTTAAAAAGGCTTAACAATGTTTTTTCTTTAATTATAGAAAATCTATTTTTAAAAAAGAGTAAATATTACTTCCTATCTTTAAGTCCAAATTTCATTGCCCTGAGATAACAGCCAGACTTCTAGATGTGTTTATGTGCAACAGCATAAAAAATGAGGTTATATATACGCTGTTCTACCTACCATCATACCATCATACAGTATATATTTTTCTATATTCTAACATAAAGCTTTATCATTACATTGTATGTAATGTTATTTCAAGTATTCTCACTAATGGATAATCAACCAGTTGTTTCTTTTTGTTTGCTATTTCTATCAGTGGGACTTGGAAACTGGTTAGCTATCAGAAAAGCATAAAAATGTGAATATGATTTCAAGATTTCCATCTGAGTAAGTATAGCTGTGGGCACAGAACAGGAATAGGACAACTCCTCCCACCCCATGACATGAAGGTGACAGGTGGAAAAAGTAGAAGAGGGAAGGAAAAGAGTTCAGTCTTAGATTTGAGGTTTGAGGGGTTTCCATATAGATAAACTAGCAGGCAGAAAATAACACATTTAAAATTCTGAATCTACTGATTAAATTATTAATCCTTAAATTATTCAGCATGATGAGGCTAACTGTCAACTAGCAAAGCTAAGTTTATTAGACTAACTATAGTGAGGGAAAACAAGAAGGGGAAAAATAGGATATTTATAAGGTTTAAGGGATTGGAATGGGCTGGACCACTTTAATCAAGGTCTTGAAAGGCGAGGAACTGGGTAGAACTGGGCTAAGTTTATAATATAAGTTTTGGATTGGTGGATACAATGAAATGAGAAGTCTTGAAGTCAGTCCTCCTGAACAACAAAGCTATTTTAGTAGTTTCATGGTCAGGGGCATTCCCTGAAGCAAGCAGATAAACTATTTTTGTTCTCAGTATTATTTAACACAGGGACAGGGAAATATTTCTTTGCCAAGAATTGTTGAACATCAGCATATTATGTTGGTGTCAGTTCCCTACATTTTATGGGATTAAAAAGGTTTTAAAAAAATTATTGATAAGCATTTGGGAATGGTTTAGACTTTAGACAGTCCATCATGTTTTGTTAAAATATGATACTCTGGAATGGACAATATGCTAGAGTTAACAGAGTAAATTTGCAAAGTTTTCAGAAAGAAGAAGGCTAGGTTGCTGACACTATCATAAGAAACCACTTTAGTTAGAAAATCCATCTGTTTCAGCTCATAGCTTTCAAACCAAAAGCTTCACATAAGAAAATGTAAAAATTGCTCTATCATTAAAAATGGGTGATAAATTTATGGAAAAATCTTAAATTGTTTAAAGAAGTTGGATTATATTACCAAATATAGAAAATCATCTTTGCACTTAAATTGGATTATTAAAAATATGAAAAAATTCTTTAGTAAGTTTTAAAGTACTATGTGCCTTTAGAGAAGAGGTTCAATTTCTGAAGAGTTTTTAATATGTTCTTTGTGGATTTAAACTGTCCTTTTGCATAGAGCCTCAATACGAATACATTCTGTAAACCTAGCCCAAGAATAACTCATTTTACATGACTGAATAGGTCTATAATTAAATCAAGGTTTATCTGATGCTAGAAACTTATACCAGAAGTGACAGGAAAATATAAGAGATGAATTATTTTGTAGCAGATTCAAAATTAAAAATAAACAAGAAAGATTAATTCATTTTCATAAAAAGTTATACCTTCTATTCTAAATTGCTTGGGGAATTCAGTAACTTTTATGTTCAAAATACGTTCTGTCATTTTGTAGGGCAAATACATCATGTTGAACCACTGGATATAACTTGAGTTTATGGAATTTAAGAAAAATAACATTTAAGTGTAAATTTTTAACAGTATAAAATGTATAATTATATAAATAGCATAATGCATAATACCCCCCACGTGGTAGGTAGAAACGGTTATCTTTAGTAGTTTCATATCTTGGCCTATACTTGGGACTATGTTTTTAAAATAGTTGTCATTTGGTGGTGTACAGCAGGTCTTATGTGGTTTTTTCCCCCCTTTTATCATTCTTTCAATATATACACACTTATGTTTTCTGAACCATATATTGTGACTTAACGTCTTAACATTTCAGCATTTTTTAAGCAGAAGGATATTCTCTTACATAACCAGATATGTAAGAGATATAGCTACTCAAGAATTTTAACATTGATACGATATTTTTAAAACTTTACAGTTCATATTCCAACTCTGCCATTTATCTCAGTATATTCTTTCTAGAATTTTTATCCTCTAGTATTGGACCCAATCCAGGGTCATGTATTACTTTTGGTCAACATGTCTAATCAGTAACAGTTCCTTAACCTCTTTGTTTTTTATGACATTGACATTTTTAAATCATACAAGCTAGTCACTTTATACCATGCTTGTCAATTGTCAATTTGGTTTTGTCTGATATTTCCCCATTCTTCTCAGGGTGTCCTATCCTAAGGCATGTCATGCACTGCCCCACGATGATGGTACCTTCGTTCCAGTTTCTCTGATGTATACCTATGACAGCAACTACATTTCCTCTTACAACTAATAATGTATGGAGAACTCATTGTGGTTTTAAACTGCAGTTCCCTGAAGTGGGTTTAATTCCCATTACCTGTATGTTCATTTCTAAATATTGTATTTGGGTCCATTACAAATCTGTAACAGTTTCTTTCATTTATTCTGTTTGTTGTTCCCTGCCAATATTTTGACCTGGTCTTATTCTTTTTATCATAGCTCTCTGTTCTATAATCTGTGTTGATAATTCCAGTACCTGGTCTTAGCGAGTCTCTTCCTGCTGCCTATTTCTTCTAGCTTTCTTTCATGGTGCTTTGTTTCCTTGTGTGCTTAAATATTTGGCTCCAATGTCTTCATTTGCAGGAATTCCTTGAGGCCTAGAATTAAGGTTCTTCCCTCTAGCGAGCATTTATATTTACTTGTGCCATGTTCCTAGTTTGCCAATCTGAGATGACAATGAAACAAATTCATTCTGGTGATGTGCATTTGGACTGCAAATCTGCAAAGAGCTGGTAGTTCTGTGGTTACAACTTCTCAGGGATGTGATTCTTACGTTCCCGTTCTTGACACTAAGGCCAACTTTGCCTTCAGCTTTCTGGAAGTAATATAACTTCGTTACTTGTTCACCCTCAGATGGTGATGTAATACTTGGGGGACAGAAGGGCTCAGCTTTACAAGAGGGTACATGCATCTCCTATGAGATGATACCATTCATGTGTACTCTACACCTGCATGTCCAATATAATAGCTACTAGTAACATGTGGCTATTAAATAATTCATGTGACTACTGAGACTAAGGAACTGAATTTCTAACTTTATTTTGAATTCGAATTAATTCAAATATAAATTAAAAACTGAAGCAGTGTAAAATAATTTTTTATTAAAAGCAACTTTATTGCTTTGGTAGAACTGTATTTTACTTTAATAAATTGTTTCATTTAGATGATGAAAATTTGGGGTCTGAATTATGGTGTTATTTAAGTGCAAAATATACACCAGGTTTTGAAGATTAGTATGAAAAAGGATATAAAGTATCTCAGTAAAATATTATGTTAGTTACATATTGAAACAATATTTTGGATATACTGGGTTAAATACAATGCCATTTAATAAAATCAAAGTCATAGGTTTCTTTTTTAATGTGACTGTTAAAAAGTTTAAATCACTTATGTGATTCACATTATATTTTCATTGGACAGGTCTGCTCTGTTATTTTCTGTTCCTTTTGCCTCAAAAGGCTATGAAAACTGAAGCTTAAATCATTGGATTTGGTAAGTGCCCTCAAAACAAAGCAGCTTAACACTCTACTTACTACTTCGTTCTAGGTTTCTTTCCTTCACTCAGACTAATGCAGCACCAGAATTATCTAGAGGGATTTTTTTTTTAATTATTTATTTATTGATTTGAGAGCGAGAGAGAGTGAGCGGGGGGGGTCAGGGGGGGATTGAGGGAAAGAGTCTCAAGCAGATTCCCCTTTGAGCACAGAGCCTGACACAGTACTCTACCCCACAATGCCTGAGATCATGACCTGAGCTGAAACAAAGAGTTGGACACTTAACCAACTGAGTCACCCAGCACCCCTCCTGGAGCAATTATTAAAACAAACTGCTAGGTTCCATCCCTAGAGTTTCTGATTTAGAAGGCTTAAGGTGGAGCCTAATAATTTATATTTCTAACAACTCCCCAATACCCAGATGCTGCTGGTCTAATGATGATTAGTGAGAACAACTGAGATTTTTGTCTTAAGATCTTATCAGCACTTTGATACTTTTAAGAAATTTGGTATTTTATTCAGCAGTTGTTTTTTTTCTTGGTGTTTTTGTCATGACAATTATTTCAAACTTAGTTACTCAAGTCCCCATTCCGTCTTTAACCTGCTCTGATCAGGTTTCTGCCCGCATCATCCCATCAGACCTGTTCTTGTCAGTCACTGAATTAACCCCACCAAGAGTCATTTCTTTTTTTTTTCTTTTCTTTTATGTTATGTTAATCACCATACATCATTAGTTTTTGATGTACTGTTCCATGATTTTGCTTCAAAAAAAGATTGCCTGAACTGTTTGTCCACACTGATCAATCAGAACAAGAGGCTTATTAATTTGATTTACCCAAAATTTAAATTCCTCTCCTTCCCCAGACCCCTGAAATCTGGCCTACCCTAGCCTATACCCGCTCCTGAACAATACACCTCTTGACTAACCTCAGGGAAAAACATTCTCTGATCAGCCTACTCCCTAACACCTGGTTCTTTATTTACGCCTTACTTACTCCTCTCTACATAGAAAACAAACAAACAAAAAAACCCTCTTTTCTGCCTGATCTTTGAAACAATTACAGATCTCATGGTCAGAGAGTTTTCCTTATTGCAAACAGTCCCCCTCTTCCTACTGTCATCATCTGTTTAGTTTCTCTTTCTCTCTTTTTTTAATTTGGCAAATGACAGCACTTGAAATCGTTCATCACTCTTCCCTTGCCTAATTTTCCACCTAACTCACTGATTGTCCCTTCTTAATTCTTCACTGGTTGTTCTTCTTTCTAACCTCTTACCATTGGACAGTCACAGAGCTCAGTCCTTGTACCTCTTCTCCATTTATACTCAGTCTCTTGGTGATCTCTCATCTAGTCTCACAGCTTTACTTCCCATCAAACCCTGACTAATCCAGCATAAACTTCTCCAGAATTTTAGATCCAACTCAACTTCCAACTCAAGACCTCCACTTGGATATTTAAGGAATTCTCAAACAAAAATGATTCAAAACTGAACTCTATGTTCTCCCTCAATGCATGAACTAAGGAAACAGACATGTGGAATTAAGAATACATTAACTTTGCAAAAAGATTTGAGGATCTGGCCAAAGAGCAAGCTCCTAAATGCATTTTAATATGATTTCATACTAAAAATAAGATAGATATACAACTTTAGTATTATATCCATGCTTTTAGTTCATGTGCCATCAAATATATAGGATTTTTAAAGGCCATGTAGACAGCATGACAAAAATCACAAACTAAAAGCACATCAAGGTTAGAAATTATCTTCATTGTTAAATCTTTTTACCTAATTCTCTACTACTTTAGCCCCATACTACTCTACTAAAACTGCATTCTCAAAGGTTTAAGATTTGCTTGTTAAATCTCTCTCTGAAGCATCAACACTACCGACCAGTAGACAGAACACTCTTGGATACTATAATGCTATAGTATTCTGGTTTTCACCTCTCATTTTCCAGACTCTTATGTTTCCTTCTCCAATAACCTAGGTTTAGATCCTCAACCTCTGATTTTCCTTTATATTGTCTGTGACTTTCATTCCCTCGTGGCTTCAAATGACTATCTCCATTACATTAAAAAAAAGCATTAACAGTTTTATTTTTAAAATTTAAAGGACAGGCAATGGACACAAAATACAAGACACAGATGTATCTACAAAAAGATACTGGGAGATGAATGGATAAAGAAAATGTGGTGTGTGTGTGTATATATATATATATATATATATACACACACACAATGGAATATGACACAGCCATCAGAAAAAAAAAAATGAAATCTTCCCATTTGCAACGATATGGATGGAACCATTTGCAACGATATGGATGGAACTAGAGGGTATATTATGCTAAGTAAAATAAGTCAATCAGAGAAAGACAATTATCATATGATCTCACTCATGTGGAATTTAAGAAACAAGGCAGAGGACCATATGGGAAGAGAGGAAAAAATGAAAAAAGATGAAACCAGAGAGGGAGACAAACCATAAGAAACTTAATCATAGGAAATAAACTGAGTGTTGCTGGAGGGGAGGCGGGTGGAGGGATGGGGTAACTGGGTGCTGGAAATTGGGGAGGGTATGTGCTGTAATGAGCACTGGGTATTACGTACGACTGATGAATCACAGACCTGTATCCCTGAAACCAATAATACATTATATCTTAATTAATTGAATTAAAAAAAAAGGTATTGGGAATCCAGACACTTGCATTATCACCCCAAGTCTCATATTATCTGTACAGCTTTTATTTCTCATTTCTTAGGGCCTTAGTTTCTGTATCTGCAATAAAGAGGACTGCATGAGTTAGAAGTCCTCTATCAAGTTTTTTTTTTTGCTTTAACATTCTAATTCATATTTTAAAACTGTTTACAATTTATGTATCTCTTTATTTCCATTTCTGTAATTCTCACACAGAAAATGAGGAGAAAAAAGATTCTCTCTCCCTGACATAGTATGTTAAATGTTTTTAGAAGGACAGATATTTGAGGTTCTGAGAAAACAGGTCAACCTGTTTATTTGCTGGCAAAACAGACAAGTAAGTTTTATTTACTGAGAACGTATTTTGAGTCATTTCTTGATGATGGGCTTGTTTACTCCAGAATTTAGAGTTTAACTACTTTCTAAAGTAAGGTATCATACACATTCTACCTTATTAAAGAATTAAAAATAATTCTCACTTTCCCTTTGTACTTAGTGTATATAATTATAACCTTGCTTTAGCTTTTTAAATTTTAAGTCTGCTCTGTTTTTTGTAATTCATGTGGTTTAGTTTAACACATCAACTTCTATTTTAGCATCACCAGCTAACCTGAGTCATCTTAACCATTTGTCCTAGTAAAATTATATCCTAAAGCTAAAATCTACAGCTATGTATATCATTTGATTACTTAAGACTGGCTATATATATTAACAAATATACTTAATCAGAATAACTTACAAAAGTCAAATTTGACTTATACAGATCACTTCATTTCCAGTTCCAAGTAAGACAACACAAGTTTACGTCAAGAAAAGGTAAAAGAATTAAATAGAACAGCACAAATAAGGGGGTTCATGGATTTTTAAAAACAGTCACTTGGAAACATATTATCTTCCTTCATCCCTCACTGTATTCCCCAAATATTCAATGCTCCTGCCATAATTTATTGTTACTATAACATGCCAAATTTATTTATGTCTTTATGCCTTATTAATGCAGGTGCCTTTTCTGCTTGGAATATCCTTCAATTTTTTTGTTGTTGTTGTTATTGCTCATTTAGATTTATTTAACTTATGCTTTTGGGCCCAGCTGAAATGTTATACTACCCCCTGGGCAGAATAAATCATTATCCCCTTTTGCCTTCCCATAGCACTTTTGTCTATTATTTCTTTATAGCTTGCCACTTACTTTTCCTTCTACTACAATTATTTATTTTCATATCCAAGTCCATTAGGCTGAGTGCTATTCAATGGCAGAAATACATATAATAGGTATATGTGTTTCTCTGACACTTTTCCAAAATCTACCCCAGTACTCACAATGCCTACTGTGTTTGTCCATTAAGGGACAATGATCTTTCATCTTCCTATTTTGATTCAAATATTTATGTACATTTATGTTAACTTGTAATAGTTCTGTGTTTAACTATTTTACTCACATTAACATAAACTGTGTACTAAGGCTTGTTGGATTAAGTAGCACTTAAAGAATATAAAACTAAGAATGTAAAGATTATTTTGCCACAATGGCATATAAAATTTAAAACTTGATTTCTAATTTGCCAAGTTGACTCACTTTAAACATATAAACTATGCACTACCTGTCAAGATAAATTATGTAATATTGTCATTTTAGGAGAACTTTATAAACGCGGTATGATAGGTATTCCTCATAAATCTGCTAAACCATTCTATTCTTTGAGATTATTTTAAACACAAAAACCTAAACTATTTTTAGATGAATGACTCTCTTTTGACTCTTAGACACTATAAGCACTTAAAACTAGGGTGTCAGTAATAATTTCTATATGTTTAATAAATGCAAGACTACTCCATATACGAACACAGTATTACTTGAGAAAAAAGGTCTCTAAAATGTACTGATTGATAAGAGATTCATATATGTGTTTTTAGAAATTGTTGCTTTAATATCTTTCTAGGGAGATTATCTTTTCTCAGAAATAATTTTAAGTATAACATCATAATTTTTGTTTCTAAATCTAAAACTCACTCTTCAAGATTCTGTTATTTGCAACAGACACATAAAAGTGCCATCAAGTGCCTTATGGCATATTTATATTGTAGCACCATCTACTCTAGTCAAATGTGCCCACCAAAATGTCACAAATAACAGTATTTTTTTCTCTGCTGAGATTTCCAAGTTCGTGTTCAAATGGATACAGTCATACCAGTCTGTCACCATATATTCCACACCATCTCCACCACTATGTGTCAAATCTCATGTCCTAATCTGCTCTTCGTCTTTCCCCATCACTATTTTTATTTTAAAAAAATCTACCCTGATACCCCAGATCCAATGATATTTCTACCATGAACATATAATGTTACAAAGTTAACATTTCAGGATGAGCTAGAGAACAAAAGAAAAGGTTGAGAAAAATCAATCAAATCCATAAACCTAAGGGTATGTTTTGTACTGCAAAGTAACATTTCAAAGGATAAGTCAACTGAAATGTTTAAGAAAAATTTAACAGTTCAGATAGAGTCATTTTAACTACTGTAAATTAGGTTAGACTGAAAAAGAAAGATACTAAATAGGATTCATAAAAAATTATGGTAAAGTATATCATCTGACTAAAGCTTATTGAGCTATAATATACAAATTCACTCAGTTCAGCAATACAGGGGCATTTAAAATTCCCTTTACCAGTGCAACATAATTTTGAAATCTTAATTTGTTTTTATTTATTTTTTCTGCTATGGTTTCAATAGTGCCATAAGAATTTTAAAAGCAGAATCTATTTTAGATCTTCAGGGTCAATGCCTTCTTAGTTAAAAAAAAATTACAAATCAACTCAGCAGTAATTTTTCATTCTATTTTCACTTAGCTAAAAATGACAACCCAAAGCATTTCAACTATCCACCCTTTTTGTGATGTGTGTGTACATTTCAAAGAAAAAAATCTGGGACTAAAGTCATTACAAAAGTAGAACTGGAAAGTCAAGTCATATTTATTTATACTAGAAATATTTTACTATTATTTCTTCAGGCAACAAAAGGTATCCCACTGGATCTGTTTTCCCATCTCTTCTCCATTTTGTTCTTTTCTCCCAGTTTTAGTCTCTTCCCTTATTTCCTTATGCATCCCAGACTCACTTTATTCTGTGCCTCTTAGCCCGTCCTTTGCCTTGCATCCTACTTCAATCCTTCAACCTACCCTCCCCAGACAACTAAGCACCGATGGAGAATAATCACACTGGTTGTACAGATCTGTTCAACAAAAACACAAATTGATAATTTCATCTCTGTCCCCTGACATATTTATCTATCACTGATTTATCTTCAGTGAGAACCCTCTTTATTCACTTTCATGGCCTATTAAAAACTTTTGCCACTTTCCTTAATTACGTAGGCCCCAACGGCCTACTCAATTCTCAGCAGATGACCTGAACTTACACTTCACAGCAAACTGAGACAATGAGATACAAATGACAACTTCCTGTCCACTCTCACTAAGAAATTACTATCTGAATCCATATCCTTGCTTCTTTCCTTACAACTTAGAGAAGGAGTACCCTTCGTTCTATCTAAAGCATCCCATCTTGGATGTTCTTAATACCATCTCCTCTAGAACTGGATATTGTTCCATCATTCATCCTTTCTGATATTTTTCAGCTTCTCCTGTTCATTAGTTCCATCCCATCCTCCCTGAAGTCTCTCCTAATCTATAAAAAACAAAGCAAAACAAAAGAGCTAAACAAAAATTTCCATGACCCTGCATGCCTTCTTCAGTTTCTGCCTAATCTCTCTCAATCTCTATGAAGAATTTCCATGAAGACTAATAATATAAACTCAGTCACTGATTTATACTCGTTTTTATTCAATTAGATTTCTCTTCATCAACATTTTTTTTTCAGTCCTCTCCTCTGTACCTTCTTTACCCACTTGCCCTTAGCTAACACTTTTTCTGAGGTCCAGTCTCTGTGCTCCTCCCACTCTCTTCCCTCTCAGTTCCTTGCATATATATTCAACTGCCTATGAAACCTCCACCTGAATGTCCTGGAGATATCTCAGGTCAACTCATCATTTCTTAAAATTCTCTCTAATCTTAGTAAGTATTCTTATCTCAGTTTGGTGATACCAAAATTTACCAAACTAGTCAGTAACTGGAGGGCATTCTAGAATCTTTGTGTTCCTTGAAATTGCTTTGGATCCAAACAATCAGAAATTCTCTCAATTCACCCCTGAATTTCTTTCTTCATTTCATGTGCTCATGACCACTGCTTAATTCAGGCTTCCACCATCTCTCATGGATTACTGTAACAGCTCCTTCTGGCTATGCCTCCCATCTGATTTCTATGCTTTGGTCTCAAATCCCGGCTCTATATAACATATAACTGTGATAATTAAGTTGTTGGGACAATAAACCAGATCACAACTTCTATTTTCTTATTTAGAACTCTTCACTGAAAAAACAAAAAAAAACAAAAACTCTTCATTGACACTTTACTTTCCAAAACATTTTGTGATTTGACTCCTAACTCTTCAATTTCATTTCCTCCCTCCCTCCAAATACAAAACAATAACAATGTTTTAAATTCTTTTAAACACATACCCATAATATAGTTTAAGACAATTTTATTTGTGCATTTTGTTCCTCTGCCCAGGACAACTTCCCTTGATGCACACAGGAGACAAATTCTTCTTTAACCTTGAAAGGCAGTTCTGGTGTCACTTTTCCAAAAGCCTTTCTTTTGACTACCACTGCACAATGATCTCCTCCAGGTAAAAGTAATTACTTCCTCCTCTGGGCTATCCCAGTATTCTATGCTTAGTCTTCCTATTACTCCATCACAATCTTTAATTGACCCTACTAAAAAACTCAGAATTTTTCTTTTTATAATGGTACCCATGAGTGATTTATGAAGAAATTTACTCCATCTGACATATTACTTTACCCTGATATAAAAGCATTTTGAAGATAAGAGTAGAAAAAAAATTGCAGGGGTGTCTGGGGGGCTCAGTCAGTTAAACGTCTGCCTTTGGCTCAGGTCATGATCCCAGGGTCCTGGGATCGAGTGGGCTTCCTGTTCAGTGGGGAGCCTGCTTCTACCTTTCCCTCTGCAGCTCCCTCTGCTGCTCCCCCGCTTGTGCTCTCTGTCAAATAAATAAAATCTTAAAAAAAAAAAGAAAAAGAAGAAAAGAAATCGTAAATTCTGATAGAATGAATCTGGAAACCTTTATCAGGACAGAATAATATTCAAAAGAAAAAAATCACCTTAATGAACAGAAAGAAGAAAAAAAATTCTCTAAAAAAAGAGGTTAAAAGCATAGGATCACAGAATTTTTCTCAGAATACACATAAAATACTTATCGTAGTGCCTGGAACACAATTATATGTTCTTAAAAGTGAACTGCTATTAACATTATTATTATTAAGTAAAATAACTAGATGTGTATGAATGAAAAGTTCTAAGTCATAGGTACTTTTGGTCTTGGTCCTAAGAATTAGAGATTCCACCAAAACTACCTTGAGATTTCAAGGAAAAAGAAAGTCATTTAAGAGTGATTTCTTATATTAGTAAATGTAATAAATAAGAACTACCTTTTGTTACTTGATAAGTAACTAATTTATAATGGTCCTTTCCCTAATGGAAATCAATATATCACCAAGAAATTCTATTGAAAAGACTTACCAATTTCTTCCTGCTAAAAGTTCCTTTATTACCATATATTAAAACAGATGCATCAAATGATTAACACAGCAAAATGCAAGCCAACTCTTTTCTCACAGAGTTATAAATTCTAAGATAGTTGATAAGAGCTGCCTTACCTTCAGGGGCATCGGCATCACATCTCTTTGGCACAGGGAAGGCTGAATTGTTTTTATGGTCATCATAAGTTATATTGCTCTAAAAGACAAAAATATGGTTAAAATGTAAGTATATTAATATTTGGATCAAAAAGTAATCATATTTTATACTCTGTTTTCTATTAAACTACATTTAGCTAATATTCTTATACAAAATTACAATTAGAAGAGAAAGATTTATGGTAAATTTTAACATTAGGGCTTTTTTGCAACAATTTTAGGTCCTGGACTAAACAACAGAACAACTTCCCAGGGAAAAAGCCTACTTATTATTCCACTGTGAAACCAGAAAATATGTTTTGTCCATGCAAATGCATGATGTCACTTCATTTATTCATAGAAAAAAGTTTAATAAACATGACCTAGTGAACTAGGTGGACACAATAAGGCAAGAAGAAAATAAAAAGATATAAGAAGTAGAAAATAGGATTCAGGTGATCTAGTACTGTGTTTCCCAAACTCAGGTTACTCATGTACCTCTATTATAGTGTGTGTCTTATATTTGTTCCACTTACATTATTACTTAGTATTTGTCAATGAACTAATTTTTCAACCATTGGTAATATTATGTATGGTACTGTTGGAAGGTTTGATGTGTTTGTTAAATTTTTGTTACTAATTACATGTTAAAGTAAAGAAAGAATGAAGGAATACAGTATAAAAAAGGGGTGATCTGGGCAGACTAGATTAGCAATCAAAGACTCCATTAAAGCAAAGCTTGAACTAGAACCTGAAACACATTTGCATTATTAAGTAGAGCAAGAGGTATTTTAGGGAAAGGAAACAAACTACACAAAGGTTGAATCAGATATGGTCAAAATATTTTAAACTGTCAAAAAACTCAAACTAGCTGTCCAGTTACAAGCAGGAGCCACAGCTGGCTTCTGAAAGATCAATGTAAAGAAAGAGTATAACAAGTAATACCCATCATGTTGAAAGAAAGCTCAGATACCCATAAATAAAATTTTGGGAGTGGGGTTTCCTTTTTTTAATTTAAATTCAATTAATTAACATATACTGTATTAGTTTCAGAGGCAGCGTTCAGTGATTCATCAGTTGCATAGAACACCCAGTGCTCATTACCTCATGCGCCCTCCTCCTTCATGCCCATCACCCAGTTACCCCACCATCTCACCCACCTCCCCTCCAGAGACCCTCAGTTTGTTTCCTATGCTTAAGAGTCTCTTATGGTTTGTCTCCCTCTCTGATTTCATCTTGTTTTATTTTTCCCAGTTTTGCTTCTTTTACTAACCAGAATCATGCTGTATTGTTCTTTGATGTGCCTGTTGGAGATGTTCTCAGCCTAGCACACTCCTTTTATCCATTCCATATTCCACAGAATTAGTGTCACTGTTTGGGTTGCTTCATTCTGCTGTTGTAATTATGCCCACTTTTGTGCACAAACTTGAGCACAGGGGCTGGAATTTGAGGGGAAGAGTGCCAGTTTGAGCCCTTGGCAATCTGAGCTGAAGGCGTGTTGACTTGGCATTGAGCAGGTGGCAGGCCACGCATGCTGACTCGGGCAAGAGGGCGGCTGGACTGTGAATTTGGGACCCACAGGCCGATGGCACCGTGTGTGACAGGGACGTGGCTGGTTTTGCTTTTAACTTTTATTTTTCTGAGAAACTCTGTCTCTCCTTCTATTCTAAATGGAAGCCTTGCTGGATAGAGTATTCTTGGCTGTAGAGTGTTTCCTTTTAGCACTTGGAATTTATCATGCTGCTCTCTTCTGGCCTGCAGAGTTTCTGCTGAAAAACCCACTGATAGCCATATGGGGTTTCCCTTGTATGTCATTGCCTTCCTTTGTAACACTACAAATAAAATATTTTTTAAGAATCTCCTGTGGAATTCACAGTACTGATGACCAGACATACTTTGCTCATCAAAACTTTTTGGGGAGCCATATTAATAAAACTACTTAAAATATTATTTTAGGGAAAATAATATGAGTTTTAACAAAGTGCTGAGATAAAGTTCAGTAGCTTAGCATCATGGGATCCATTTAAGGAACTATAATAATAAAATTCAGTGTGTTATTAAAAAAAGAACTTGTACAAAAACATAAATATGCTCAAAAATGGAGTGAAAAACCTGTTTTTGTGATATTAAACTTGATCTGATGAGCTATTATCTTATGCCAACCTTCACAAATTAAAATTTGGTTTTAAATACCACTCTCTTTAAAATATCAAAATAATGAAGTTTAAAATTTTTTACTTACCTCTATTAAGTAATTTTGGCTTCCATACATGACATATTGGGGAGCAAGACTATAAATCATGTAGCTAGTGTGAAGGACAATAAGCAGAAGTATCATGCAAAGAAATAAGAGTGCCTGGGGCCTGGTTCTACCTCTTCTAATTTTATACAGCTGGAAAGAAAAAAGTAACAATATTTCAGCAATATGCTTTAGTTTTAAGGCACTAAGTTCTGCTTGTGTGTTAGAGGTAATGAATACAGTTCAACTATTTCTTTTTCTAAAATAAATATTAAGAATTCTTAATCATTTCAAATGATTATGACAATGACAGACAATTCTTTCTCTGTAAAGCTTTTAGTTTTACATTTATGGTTATTTTAAAATCACAGCAAAGCATCTATATTCAAAGGATCCTATAAATGATCCATGAAAAACTCAAGACCTAGAGAATATATTATATGTTAGTATTCACCTGCTTCGTTTCCAGACAAATCTTCTAAACTTATTATGTAATAGCATCTGTTAGAAGTTTATAGAGCTAAGAAGAATTATGAACTACCACTAATGCTACCTAAAGATTAGAGGAGTGAGTTTAAACTACAAGTATTAGTAATATATTTGTGGTTTTACATATTACTACATAAGAACAGACATGCCATGCATTTATAAATACTCATTTCTATGAGATACTCATGACATCCTATTATACTGTTGTAAGTTCTAGTTTATCATAATTTATATTAATCTGACTGTAAATACTTTCATATATATTTATACTAAAGGGAAACTAAAATGTGATAATAAATACAATAAGCCAGAGAACTTGCTTCATTTCAATGGCAAAGCACATTTTTATTTTAGCAACTAAGAAATCACTACTCTGTTTTATTAACAGATTTTAGTACAATAGAGAGTAAAAGAACTCCAATTCTGGATAGGATGACAATATGAACACCTAAAAATTGAGATTTCCCAGTTTCTCTTACATGTAGTTGTAGCTAACAGTGATAAAATATTAAACATCAAAAGGAAAGAAGTCTGCTGTGGACTTTTGGGAAAATGTTGCTTTATTGATAGTATTTTTTTTAATGGAACATGAACAGGATAAATGAAGCTGTAGCATCCATATTACAATCCTGAGGGAGAAGCCAAGAGCATTACAGAGATGTTGGACTTGACATTTTTGAAGTACAAAGCAATGCTAGATTTTTAAAAATTTTCATAGCAAGAAATCTTTTATTAGTTCAAACCACTATTTAACTGGGTTTTCTTTTACTCACAGGTGGAAGTAATCTCTACCTGAATTATCTTCATTTTGAAAAAAAAAATTTTTTAGATTTATTTATTTATTTATTTGAAAGAGAGAGAGAGAGAGAGAGAGAGCACGTGAACAGGGGGTAGGAGCAGAAGAAGAGGGAAAAGCAGACTCCCTGCTAAGCAGGGAGCCTGATGCGGCGCTCGATCCCAGGACCTGGAGATCATGACCTGAGCTGAAGGCCGATGCTTAATCGATTGAGCCACTCAGGTGCTCCTTGAAATTCTTAATTTATCTCAAAATGAGTGTAGGAAGAAAATAACCCTTCTCCAATCATATAGCAATTTTAACTTCTAGTAGGAAGGGCCATCTATTGAGCTATAGTGTATTCATTTGTACTTCAATGTGTTTCCATGCAGCCAAACACTAAAGAAAATAATGTAACTTCTAAACCAGGGTTTCTCAACCTTGGCACTATTGACATTTTGGGCTGGTTAAGTCTTTGTTATGGGAGGCTGCTCTGTGCAATCCAGAATGTTTAGCAGAATCTCTGGTCTCTACCCACTAGACACCAATAGCACCCACTAATTTTTTGGGTTGTTATTGTTTTACTGTGGAAGGAGCCAAGATGCCCTTCAACAGATGAATGGATTAAGACGTAGTACACATATACAATGGACTATTACTCAGCCATGAGAAAGGATGAATACCCACCATTTGCATCGACATGGATAGAACTGGATGGGATTATGCTAAGTGAAATAAGTCAATCACCCACTAGTTTTAACAACTGAAAATATCTCCAGACACAGCCAAATGTATGCAAGAGGCAAACTTGTCCATTTAAAAACCACCACTTAGGCAAAAAGCACCTTTATGCTAACATGAAGTGAAAAAGCTAGTACTTCGGAGCGTCTGGGTGGCTCAGTCGTTAAGTGTCTGCCTTCTGCTCAGGTCATGATCCCGGGGTCCTGGGATTGAGCCCCGCATCGGGCTCCCTGCTTGGCAGGAAGCCTGCTTCTCCCTCTTCCACTCCCCCTGCTTGTGTTCCTGCTCTTGCTCTCTCTCTCCCTCTGTTAAATAAATAAATAAATAAATAAAATAACAACAACAAAAAAGAAAAAGCTAGTGCGCTTCCTTTTAATATCAAGATATTTACAACTTTTATATTATAAATTTAAGTTAACTTGGAGATGGAGATTATGTACAAAATGATGAAAAAAATCAAAATAATATTGTTATACTTACTCTAACCCAAAAGAACCATATGCCAATATTTCGAATTCCCGCCATTGAAGTAAAAATAAAGTACATAATAATAATTGTTATAAGAACATAATCAAGAGGAAATACCTGAAAAAAAAAAATTTAATTTAATGCACAAACAAGAGGGGTCCTAGAAGTCATATAAAGTTATGAAAATGAAACTTCATTATTCATATTTGACAAATGTTTAAAATATCAGTCCTGATTTTGACAGGCTACTCTGATAATACAAAAAAAAAAAGAATCCTCCAAAAAACAATTACTAAATTGTTACAAATTGCTTAGTACCATTATCCTAAGAAAAATCCTATAACAAATTAAACTAAAATTACATTTATACATGGAATAAAAGAATTCATTAAAAATTAAAAACAGGAATTATTAGAAACGTTCATCTTAGGTATTATAATGTATCCCAAATCAAATTATGTATAAGAATTCACCTATATATCAATATAATCTTTAAAGTAATATATCAATGTGGAAGTTACATGTAAATGAAGAGCCAAATCAGCAGAGGGCACAAGCATATATTGCCAAGTATTAATAGTTTGTTAACATAATAATTTGACAGAGTGTGAGAATGTTTGCTGAAGAATAAAATGACTGATTTTTTTTTTTTTACTCACTGTTTGTAGTACAGGCAAAAGCATATTCAGTGGATTACTCAGGTTAGCTCCAAAAATTATAAAACCAGAATCTATTCCAGCTGAATGAAGGGCTTTATCCAAACTAAAACAACAACAAAAATTATAAGGAGTGAATTTATATGTTATACTAGCATATTTTCAATTAACTTAGAAAAAATATCATAAGTTAAGCATGCAGATTCAACAGAGTCAAAGAAAACCATGGGTAACAAATTAAACCTCACTTAAATATCTTACAGATACTGTTCAATTGAAATAGAACAAAGAAATACTGTCTATTATTGCACATTTTTAGTCATTCTTTGAGTTAATGCTGTAGAATACTTCAAGTAAAATAGCTAAAGATGAATATGCTACACTAATGGAATCAAGTACGGAAAATATATAACATCACAGGATGTGTGCTTTAGAAATTATGTATACTACACTTACTTTGACAGGAAGAGAGAAATTATAAACAGCAAAGCAACTAAGATGAAAAATATTCCCCAAACGATCTAAAAGTAAAAAAAAAAAATTCATTAAAATACAGTTCTAGAAGTTGATATTAAAAGCACAAAACCGTTATGCTCAATATGAATTGCAAGCATATGACAATGATCTAAATAAAATGATCTAAGATATATTTTAATTTAGTATATAATTCTAGACATTTGTCATCTAAATTTTCATTATGAGACTGACTGAAAACACATACTCAGGAGACAAAGTATTTAAAAGTCTTCATTAGTAAGTAAACAAATTAGACTCTGCTAGGTCATATAAAAGGCTTATATTCAGTTACAATGAAATATAAGCTTCAAAGATAACTGAAAAGTACATTAAGGGGCGCCTGGGTGGCTCAGTTGTTAAGCATCTGCCTTTGGCTCAGGTCATGATCCCAGGGTCCTGGGATCAAGCCACACATTGGGCTCCCTGCTCTGCGGGAAGTCTGCTTCTCCCTCTCCCACTCTCCCTGCTTGTGTTCCCTCTTTCACTGTGTCTCTCTCTGTCAAATAAATAAATAAAATCTTAAAAAAAAAATAAATTTTAAAAAGTACATTAAGACCTACACACACATACAAAAAACCAAAAGTCATGAAAGTCATCAGGTCATATAAACCTGTTATTAAAAAAGGGAACTTGGAACATTTCCCACAGAATTTTTAAACACATATACACATACACACATACGTATGTATATACATACATATATATACACATGCACATACATACATACAATTTATAGCTTTTGTCTACATGTTTTGTGTATATGTATGAGACATATATATATATATATATCACATACCATGGCCCAGAAAAGTCTGTATAACTGCTACTATTCCTGAAATATAGAGTATTAACAGCACTGAAGAAAATGTCATCTCAAACAATATTTCTGGGAAGAAATGTATTAAGCACTGTAATTAGTAGAATACATTTCCTTCTACCATATGAACTTTGTATTAGAGATAGTAGAAAACAAGCAAAAATGTTTTGGAACCTGGTGTCTAAGGAATAAAAAAGGGCTGAAACCTACGTTATAGGTTTATATAGGTTTGTAATAACCTAGGCTCTTTTTTTCCCTGACATCTTCCTTAAGTTCTAGCAACGAGTAGGCTGAAGAGTCCACAAAGTCAGAACAAAAAAAAGGAAGATTTTGATTAAGCACAGTTAAGTGTTTTTGGCCTCTCTTTGGACTAGAATTGATAGGAATAGATGGATAATATCATGTATGTGATGGTGTTTTTCATCTTATGACACATAATTGCTGAAGTTTACTTTAGAATTCTGCCAGGATAAATGAAGTAAAATAGTAACACATCATCCTACCCCACATATAAAGATGAATTTTGGAATAAATTTTAGGCTGTGTTCTAGGAAATTCTTCAGTTCTGAAAGAGTACCTCTGGAACCATTGGAAAAGAAAATTGTCAAGAGAGGACCAAAAAGGATATAGTCATTACCTGAAATAGAAAACACTGCTTGTACCAATTTTACACACTGGAATTTCACATGAGAACTCATTTATTTAAAAAGGTATCACTGCTAGTATACCTGGGTGGCTCAGTGTGTTGAGTAGCTGACTCTTGACTTCAGCTAAGTCATGATCTCTGGGTCAGGTCATGGGCTCGAGCCCCATATCAGGCTCCCTGGTCAGCATGGAATCTGCTTGTCCCTCTCCCTCCCCTTCTGCCCCCACCCCCCCACTTGTAGTCACATGCTCTCTCTTTCTAAAAGAAATAAATCTTAAAAAAAAAAAAAAGGTCTTATTGCTAAGGAAATTTGAAGTGACTCTACAGTAACAAAAGTTCATTAGTAGAAGGTATAAAGGAGCTTACACAATCTTTTTCTACTAGATTTGAGCACCTTTATTCAATACCAAGGTGAATCAGAAGACAATATAATTACACTGAGGATCTACAACTAAAACATATTATTTCCTAACAGACTGCTAATAAGAAATAGCTTGTAGCATGAGGACATATAACTGCCAGATGCCAATTAGTACAAAGACCTAACACAGAAATAGCAGAAGTTAAAATTCCCTTTCCCTGATGTCCATTTTGGGGAGAGAATACAAAAGGAAAAAAAATCTGGGACTATTTTCCCAATCTGTTAGGATGAATGACCCACAGTTAAACTGTTTAATCACAGCTACCTAATAGAATACAAAATAAATGTAAAAACTGTAACTTTTATAAAAACCAAGAAAACAACATATATAAATGAGAACTTAAATTAGCGCTTCCAGAATCTTGTCAATGATGACCACCTTGAACTGACCTAAATATTCCACTCTTAGCTATAATGTCAATTTGAAATAAAGATTAAGCTATAGAGATGACGTCAGTAAAGAGAGAGGGATAAGAGCCTCTGAAAATCCTCTCCTCCATAAAAGCAATGAAAAAACTGACATAAATTGTCACAATCAACGTTTTCAACACTAGGGAAATTTACCAAAGCCATGCAACAATCCAAGGACATTTATCCAAGAAAAATGACGGAACGTCAGTAAGAATACAGAGCATTATGGCATTTTAACTTGTTGCAGTCCCAATTGCTTCTCTCTAGTGTATTGTAGCCTTGAAAGATAGCCTGTAAAAGCCAGAAGCCTAGCAGCCACTTGAGGAAACAGAAAGGGAATACAGCTCTTTCAAAGTCTCATTCCCAGAGAACTGTTATTATTTGACTTGCTGGGTAATTCCACAGAAGATCTCACTTGCAAGGCCATCTGTTTGACAAGAACTGGCGCTCATACAATACAAAACTCTTTCTCCAGGACTGTCTGTCAAAAAATTACAGGCAACCAATAACTTATGGCCACAAGAACTGGTCAGTAACAGGCAAAAAATAAACTAACCAAAAAGATTAAATTGGAAACCTAGGAAATGAGATGTCCATAGAGGCTATGAAAAATTTCCACATACTCCTGGGAATGTAGAAGGCTCTATACGTGCTCAGGGCTGTGTGCATACTCAGCAAAGATCTGAGAAGGTTTAAACTCCCACTTCTGATTAACCTTGAGGCTCTGCAAAAGCAGGAAGTGAAGGCTAAGGCATAGTTGCAAAGTGCCTGCCTGAGTGTTGAAGTAGTATCTCAAAACACATACACTGCCCTTCAGCAAAGATTAGGAGGCTTATTGGTTTGAGATTCAATGACTTGTTCAATCATTAACTAAGCTAACCAAGCAGAGACTTCAGTGACCACATACAACAAAGAATATAGACTTCACAGAATTAGTTCACAAAAGTCACAAAACAAACAGCAAAGAACAATAACAGCAGACCTGGGGAGAAGGTGGAATCTGATCTCCAGAGTTACCACAGCATATCATTTAAAATATCCCAGGTTTTAAGAAAAAAAATTAAGAGACATGCAAAGAAACAGAACATGGTTAACACAGAGGGGGAAAAAATCAATAGGCAATGTCTTTGAGAAAACCCATTGGATTTCCAGACAAAAACTTTAAATCCAGTGTTTTAAATGTGTTCAAAGAACTAAAGAAAATCATGACCTAAGAACTAAAACAAAATATGAAAACAATGTCTCACTAAATAAGGAGAAATTATAAAAAAGAAGTGAATTGAAATTCAGGAGTTGAAATGGCCATGAATATTTCATCAGAAGGGTTAAACAGCAGATTTGAGCGGGACAGAAGGAAAAAAAAAATGATCGAACTTGAAGATAAATCAACTGAGATGATCAAGTCTGAGAAAGAGAAAGAAAAAAAAAATGAAATAAAGTGAACAGAGCCTCAGACACATGTGAAACTATGAAGCCTAAGTTCAATGGGATTCCCAGAAAAAGAGGTAAAAGGACAAAAAGAATAAGAAATAACGGGCAAAAGGATTCTAAATTTGATGAAAAATAACCTATGTATCCAAGAAATTCAACAAACTCCAGGAGGAATAAATTCAAAGACATCCACACCTAGACATGCATAAATGTAGGGAAGGGCAAATCAGAGATCTTGAAAGAAGCAAGCAGGAGAGATCATCATGTAAAACAGATTCTCAGCAAGATTAACAGCTAATTTCCTATCAGAAACCATGCAGGCCAGAAAACAGTGGTAAAACAATTCAGATAAACTTAGAAAGACACAAATTACCAAAACTGATTTTTAAAAAAAGAAAATCTGAAGAAATCTATAACAAGAAAAGTGATTGAATAAGTTATCAAAAACTTCCCACAATAAAAGCCCAAAACAAGATGACTTCACTAGTGAAATTTTACCAAAGGTTAAGAATTAACACTAATTGAGAGGCTGCTGGGAAGATGGCAGAGTAGGACGACCCTGGACTCACCTCTTGCCACATGGCTGCCTAGAGAGCACCCACATCGGCAAAAATAACCCAGAAAGCAACTGGAAAGCTGGCAGAACAGACTCTTCACAGCCCGGTATAGATAAGAGGCCACAGTGAAGCAGATCCACCCCCTCCGATCGCTCTCGGATCTTGCCAAGATCCCATCAAAGCGGTGCCATAAGTATGGCAGTGTGCGTGTCGCCCAGACAAGGGTCTAGCACCACTCCAAAGTGAGTCCTGCTCCAGGGAGAGGGAAAGATAACCACATACCAATCTGACAGTGACCCCAGCAGTGGGCTGGGGGCAGGCAGCTGGTCTGACTGCAGGCCCCACCCACCAACAAAAACTTCTCAGGGGACAACACAGGTAAAGTGCCTGCAGTTTGGTGTTACTTCATCTCTGGCAAACACCTGATCTGACTCAACTCAAGCCCAAGGCAGCCCCGGACCACCCAGACTAATACTACAGACACCAGACTGCCCACAATAGGCAGAGAGCCATCACAGGCTGGAATGAAGGCAAACACATCTCAGCCACAACAGTAGGACACCCCTGTAGCAACACACATAGGAAACACCGCCTGATGCACCATTTTCTGGTGAAAAGGAGACACTGCGCTGCAGGACCTTTTCTTCATAAAGCCACTACTTTCAAGTGCAGGAGATGTAGCTGACTTTCCTAACACAGAGAAACAGACACAACAATAGACAGAATGAGGAGACAGACGAATATGTCCCAAATGAAAGAGTGGAACAAAATCAGAGCAGGAGACTTAAGCGAAATGGAGATAAATAATATGTCTGATAGTAATTTAAAGTAATTTAAAGTAATGCTCATAAAGATACTCATTGGACTTGAGAAAAGAGTGCAGAACCTCCATGAGACCCTCCACCAAGAGACAGGAGATGTAAAAAAGAACCAATTAGAGCTACTGGACTCACTAAATGGAACTAAAAACAGACTACCTGGAATAAATAGCAAACAAGACGAAGTAGAAGAACGGATCAGCCACCTGGAGGACAGAGTAATGGAAAGTAATCAAGCTGAGCAGATGAGAGGGGGAAAAATATGCAAAATGAGAACTGACCCAGGGAACTCAGCGACACTGTCAAGCATAACAGTCGCATGATAAGGATTCCAGAAGGAGAAGAGCGACAAAATGGGGCAAATAGATTTGTCTGAAGAAATAAGAGCTAAAAACTTCCAGAATCTGGGGAAGGAAAGAGAAATCCAGATCCAGAAGGCACAGAGAGCCCCCAACAAAACCAACTCAAAGAGGTCTGCATCAAGACACAAAGTAAACAAGATGGCCAAAAGTAGTGATAAAGAGAGAATTTTAAAAGCAGCAAGAGAAAGGAAAGCAGTGACATACAAGGGAAACCCCATATGGCTATCAGTGGGTTTTTCAGCAGAAACTCTGCAGGCCAGAAGAGAGCAGCATGATAAATTCCAAGTGCTAAAAGGAAACACTCTACAGCCAAGAATACTCTATCCAGCAAGGCTTCCATTTAGAATAGAAGGAGAGACAGAGTTTCTCAGAAAAATAAAAGTTAAAAGCAAAACCAGCCACGTCCCTGTCACACACGGTGCCATCGGCCTGTGGGTCCCAAATTCACAGTCCAGCCGCCCTCTTGCCCGAGTCAGCATGCATGGCCTGCCACCTGCTCAATGCCAAGTCAACACGCCTTCAGCTCAGATTGCCAAGGGCTCAAACTGGCACTCTTCCCCTCAAATTCCAGCCCCTGTGCTCAAGTTTGTGCACAAAAGTGGGCATAATTACAACAGCAGAATGAAGCAACCCAAACAGTGACACTAATTCTGTGGAATATGGAATGGATAAAAGGAGTGTGCTAGGCTGAGAACATCTCCAACAGGCACATCAAAGAACAATACAGCATGATTCTGGTTAGTAAAAGAAGCAAAACTGGGAAAAATAAAACAAGATGAAATCAGAGAGGGAGACAAACCATAAGAGACTCTTAAGCATAGGAAACAAACTGAGGGTCTCTGGAGGGGAGGTGGATGGGAGGGTGGGGTAACTGGGTGATGGGCATGAAGGAGGGCGCATGAGGTAATGAGCACTGATGAATCACTGAACGGTACCTCTGAAACTAATAATACAGTATATGTTAATTGAATTTAAATAAAAAAAGGAACCTCCTCCCAAAAAATTAATACTAATCTTTCACAAACTTTTCCAAAAAAAGAAAGAAAAGGAAGGATGACTTCCCAACTTAATGTATGAGACCAGTATTACTCCTACTAAAACCAGCCAAATATGTCACAAAAAATAAAAACTATAGACTAATGTTCCTTATAAAAACAACTGCTAGAGTCCTGAACAAAATATTAGCAAACGATTTATCTGGCAACATGTAAAAAGAATTATGTACATAACCAAGAGCAATTTATCCAAGGAATGCAAGGTTGGTTCAACATAAAGAAATCAGTCAATATAATACAATGTTTTAACAGAATAAAGGTCAAAAACTGCATGGTCTCAACAGACGCAGAAAAACATTTGACCAAATGCAACACTTTCATAAAAAAAGAAATACACACACAAAAAAAACACAACAAATTAGAAATACATGGGATAATCCTCAACCTGTTAAGGGCAACTACAGAACTTATACAGCTAATACTATATTTAATGGTGACACACTAAAAGCTTTCCCATTAAAATCAAGGAAAAAGCAAGAACGTTCATTCTTCTTTTTTTTTTAAGATCTTATCTACTTATTTGAGAGAGAGAGACAGAAATAGAGACAGAAAGCACAAGCAGGAATGAGAGGGAGAAGCAGGCTCTCCACTGAACAGGGAGCCCAACTCAGTGGAGCTCGATCCCAGGACCCTGGGATCATGACCTGACAGCTTAACTGACTGAGCCACCCAGGAGCTCCAAGGATGTTCACTCTTGCCACTTCTACTGAACAGTACACTGGAGGTTCTAGCCAGGGCAATTAGGCAAGAAAGAGAAATAAAAGGTGTCCACATGGGAAAAAAATAAAATTTTATATATATACATATATATATATATATATATATATATATATATTTGCAGATGACATTTTCTTGTAGATAGAAAATCCTACGAATATTGCAATAAAACAATTAGAACAAATAAATGAATTCGACAAGATCGCAGGATACAAGATCAACATACAAAAATCAGCTGTATTCTATATACTAGCAGTGTACAGTCTGAAATGAAATTACAAAGACAATTCCATTTATAGGCATAACAAAATATTTAGCAGTAAATTTAACCAGGAGGTACAAGACTTGTACACTGAAAACTAAAAAACACTGCATAAAGAAATTACAGACTTGAATAAATGGAAAGACATTTCATGTTCATGGATCAGACTTAGTATTTCCAAGATGGCAATATTCCCTAAATTGATCTATATTTTCAGTGCAATTTCCATTAAAATCCCAACTGGCTTCTTTGCAGGAACTGGCAAGCTGATTCTAAAATTTATATGGAAACGCAAGGGACCCAGAAGAGCCAAAATAACCCTGAAAATGAACAACAGAGTGGAGGGCTCACACATCACAATTTCAAAACTTACTACAAAGCTACAGTAATTAAGACTATGTGGCACTGGACAGACATATAGAACAATGGAATGAAACTGAGATTCCAGAAATAAAACTGTACATCTATGTTCAACTGATTTTTGACAAAGGTACCAAGTAAATTCAGTGAGGAAAAGGATAGTTAGTTCAACAAATGGTGCTCAGATAAATGGATATCCACATACAAAAAATGAAGTTAGACATCCTACCTCACACCATATACAAAAATGAATTCCAAATGGACCAAGGACCCATATGTAAGAACTAGAACTATAAAACTCTTAGTAGAAAACACAAGTGTAAATCTCCATAACTCGGGATTAGGTTATGGTTTCCTACACCTAGTACATGTAACAAAAGAATAAATCAGATGCCATCAAAAATAAAAATGTTTATGCCTCAAAGAATACTATCAAGAGAAGTTGAAAACAGAGCTACCCTATGACCCAGCGATTGCACTACTGGGTATTTACCCCAAAGATACAAATGTAGTGATCCGAAGGGGTACGTGCACACCAATGTTTACAGCAGCAATGTCCACAATAGCCAAACTATGGAAAAAGCCTAGATGTCCATCAACAGATGAATGGATAAAGAAGATGTGATATATATATAATGGAATGTTATGCAGCCCTCAAAAAACCCGAAATCTTGCCATTGGCAATTACATGGATGGAACTAGAGGGTATTATGCTAAGCGAAATAAGTCAATCAGAAAAAGACAAGTATCATATGATCTCATTGATATGAGGAATTCTTAATCTCAGGAAACAAACTGAGGGTTGCTGGAGTGGTGGGGGTGGGAAGGATGGGGTGGCTGGGTGATAGACATTGGGGAGGGTATGTGTTATGCTGAGCACTGTGAATTGTGTAAGACTGATGAATCACAGACCTGTACCTCTGAAACAAATAATACATTCTATGTTAAAAAGAAAAAAAAGATAGTAGGAAGGGAAAAATGAACGGGGGGATATTGGAGGGGGAGACAAACCATGAGAGACTATGGACTCTGAGCAACAAACCGAGGGTTTTAGAGGGCAGGGGGTGGGGGGATGGGTTAGCCTGGTGATGGGTATTAAGGAGGGCACGTATTGAATGGAGCATTGGGTGTTATATGCAAACAATGAATCATGGAACACTACATCAAAAACTAATGATGTAATGAATGGTGACTAACATAATAAAATTTAAAAAAATAAATTAAAAAAATACTATCAAGAAATGGAAAAGACAATTCACTGAATGGAAGAAAATATTTGTTTCCTGAATATAAAAAATTCTTACAACTCAACAATAAAAAGGCAACCCAATTTAGAAATGGCAAAGGATATGAATAAGTATCTCTCCAAAGAAAATATAAAAATTGCCAATAAGTGCCTAAAAAGATGCTCAACATCACTTATTAAGAAAATGTAATCATACCTACAAAGAGATACCATTTCACACTCACTAGGATGGCTATAATGAAAAAGATAGTAACAGGTGAAGATGTAGAGAAATTGAAGCCTTCATATGATTCTAATGGGAATATAAAATGATACAGCTACTTTGGAAAATAGTCTGACATTTCATCAAACAGTTTAAAATATAGAGTTGCCACATGACCCAGAAATTCCACTCCTTGATATAATATCTAACAGAACTGAAAACATATATCCACACAAAAACCTGTATATGAATTTTATAACAGTATTATTCCTATTAGCTAAAAAGTGGAAACATCCCAAATGTCCATCAACTGATGATGGATAAACAAAATGTAGTATTACCTATACAGTGAAATATTATTCAGATAAAAAAGAATGAAGTACTGCTATAATGCACAACATGGATGAACCTTTAATAATATTATGCTAAGTGAGGGGCACTTGGGTGGCTCTGTCAGTTAAGAATTTGATTCTTGATTTCTGTTCAGGTCATGATCTCAGGGGCGTGAGATCAAGCCCCGTGTCAGGCTCTGCACTCAGTGCAGAGTCTGCTTAGGATTCTCTCTCTCCTCTCCCTCTGCCCCTCCCCCTGCTTGCTCTCTCTCAAATAAAAATCTAAATAATTATGCTACGTGAAAGAAGTCAGACACAAAATGAAACATACTGAATGATTTGATTTATATGAAATGCCCAAAATAGGCAAATCTATAGAGACAGAAAGTAGGTTAGTGGTTGCCAGGGGCTAGGGGGAATGGGGCAGACCACTAATGAGCACTGGAGTTTCTTTTTGAGGTGAAGAAAATGTTCCAGAATTAGATTGTGATAGCTGTACAACCTTGTGAATATACTAAAAAACACTGATTTGTACACTTTAAAAGGGTGAATTTTATGATATGTGAATTAGATAACAATTAAAGAAAAATAAGTTACATAGGTCCACAATCACTTATCCACAATTCTGAAAAATTATCCGATATTGGGGGAACTTTTTTCCTAACTCATTTGTTGGTAAAACCTGGCTTAAACTAACATGGAGACTTTTATACTCTTTATTTTAAACCCACTTTCTGTGAATATTCATATATTCACTGCAGAATTATTAACGTGCTTGAAAGAAGGAGAGATGCTGCTCAGTCCTGTGGGGGATGTTATTAAGTATATAATAAATATACTTGTTCTAAAAAATGAAAAATTCTGAATTTTGCAGTATTTGACTAAGAATTTTTACAAAGGATTTTTGGTCCATCCTATACTGAACATAATCTGTTACATGTATGTGTATACAAAACCAGAGAAAGGAACCAATTTGGTCCAAACTAAATAATTCAGCTAGAAAATATACAAACCTCTCCCTCCCCATACATATGGAACAGTAAGGCTAGCTTGAATAAAACAAAGGAGATTCAAGGGAGACAAGAAACATGAGAAGTTGGGGCTTCAATACAGGGAAAAGGTCTATTACCAAATGGGGATAGAAGAGAAAGACACCCTTAAAAAAACAACTGGCATTTAAAATTAAGTACAAAGCATGGCTAGAATTTTAAAATTTTAAATAAGCCTCATTACTAACCCCTAAGTCTTCAGTTCCACTCCTCAGTGGTAACTACCATTAATTCTTACAAATCCTTCCCAAAATGTGTATGCTGAGGGGTATGTGTGTGTTTCAGAAGAGTATTTGCAACCTGAAAGTTAGTTTCAGTTAAAATACAACACACATCCTGAAGAATACTTTAAGCTTTTGTTTAAGAAATGATTTCATTTTATATAACACATGGAGCTTCCTTTTAATGGCTGTACAGTATAATACTTCCAAGCATGGAGGTAATAATTCATTAAGCCAATCTCCTACTGATGGACACTAGTTATTTTTACATGTTTATTAGAAACAAAAGTGTAACAAACAAAAAGTGATTCTTAAAAACTTAATAGATTTTTATAACATTTTTGAGTTTACAGAAAAATTGAGGTAACAGTACTTAAGTTCTTATAAACCTCTCGCTCCCATAATAGTTTCTCCTATTAACATTTTGCATTAGTGTGGTACATTTGTTACAACTGATAATACTGACACATTACCTATGGTTCACAGTTTACATTAAAACTTCAATGTTTGCGTTATAAAGTTCTATGGGGTTTGCCAAATTCATAACCTCATGTATTCACCATTACAGTATCACACCAAATAGCTTCACTGACCTAAAATCTCCTGTTTCACATATCCATCTTATTTTACCTCACTCTAACCCCTGACAATCATTGATCTTTTCTTTGTCTTTATAGTTTTGCCTTTTCCAGAAGAGAGCTGGAATCATAAATTATGTGGTGTTCATTGACTGGCTTCTTTCACTTAGCAATATGTATTTAAAGTTCCTTCATTTTTTTCTGTGGTTTAATAGTTCATTTCTTTTTCTTTACTGAATAATATTCCATTGTATGGAAGTACCATAATTTGTCCATTTACCATGAAGGATATCTTGGTTGCTTCCAACTTTTGGCAATTATGAATAAAGCAACTACAAACATTCATGTGCAGATTTTTGTGCAGACATAACTTTTCAACACAACTGGATAAACACCTAGAAGCATATTGCTGGAATGTATGAAAAGACCAAGTTTATTTAGTTTTATAAGAAACTTCCAGGGGTGCCTGGGTGGTGCAGTCAGTTAAGCAACTAATGCTTGGTTTGGGCTTGGGTTGTGATCTCAGGGCTGTAGGATCAAGCCCCATGTCACTCTTTGTGCTCAGCCCAAAGTCTACTTGGGATTCTCTCTCCCTCTGCCCCTCCTGCTTGCATGCTCCCTCTCTCTCAAATAAACAAATCTTTTAAAAAAAAGAAACTGCCAAACTGTGTTCCAAGATGGCAGTACAATTTTGCATTCCCATCAGCAATGAGTTCCTGTTGTCCCACATCTTTGTCAGCATTTGGTTTTGTCAGATAATTTTTTAGATTTTAACCATTCTAATAGGTGTGAAATGGTACCTCATTGTTTTAATCTGCAGTTCCTTAATGACATATTTATATGCTTATTTTCCATTTGCATATCTTCTTTTGGGATGGGTGTCCAAACTTTGGCCCATTTTTTAAAAATTGGGTAGTTTCTTATCATTGAGGGTTTTTTTTTTTTTTTTTAGGATTTTTATTTTTTGAGAGAGAGAGAGAATGGTAGAGAGCATGAGAGGGAGGAAGGTCAGAGGGAGAAGGAGATCTCTGCTGAGCAGGGAGCCCGATGCGGGACTCAATCCTGGGACTCCAGGATCATGACCTGAGCCAAAGGCAGTTGCTTAACCAACTGAGCCACCCAGGCACCCCTTATCATTGAGTTTTAAGAGTATTTTGTATATTTTGGATTGAAGCCCTTTACCAGATACGTATTCTGCAAATATTTTCTCTCAGTCTGTGACCTTTTTGCTCTCTTAACAGTGTCCTTCATAGAGAAGTTTTTGATTTTGATAAGGTACAAGTTAACAAGTTTTTCTTTCATGGATCATGCTTTGGTGATATATTAAAAAACTAAGGTCAGCTAGATTTCCTTCTGTTATTCTCTACAAGTTTTATAGTTTGTTTTTTTTAATATAGTGGGTCCATAATTCACTTTAAGTTTTGTGAAAGGTATAAGGTCTATGTCTAGATTCACTTTTTACAGATGTCAAATTCTTTCAGCACCACTTGTTGAAAAGACTATCCTTTTTCCAATAAATTTTCTTTGCTCCTTTGTCAAAGATCAGTTGACTACAATATGGGTCTATATCTGGGATCTCTATTCTGTTGCATTGGTTTATATGTCTCTTCTTCCACCAATACCATGCTGTCTTGATTACTGTAGCTTTAGAGTAAGTCTTGAAGTTGTGTGGTATCAGTCCTCTGACGTTGTTCCTAAGTATTATGCTGGCTATTCTGGGTCTTCCCCCCAGCCCACATAAGTTTTAGAATCAATTTGTCAATATCCACAAATACCTTGCTGGGATATAGACCAAGTTGGGAAAAACTGACCTCTTAAAAAATGCTGTTTTAGAGCAGTGCCTGGGTAGCTCAGTCGTTAAGCGTCTGCCTTCAGCTCGGGTCATGATCCCAGGGTCCTGAGATCGAGCCCCACATCGGGCTCCCTGTTCCACGGGAAGCCTGCTTCTCCCTCTCCCACTCCCCCCCGCTTGTGTTCCCTCTCTCGCTGTGTCTCTCTCTGTCAAATAAATAAATAAATATCTTAAATGCTGTTTTAGAAATATAAATATATAGAACAGAAACCGAATTTTTCCTGGGTATTAATCAGATATAAATCATGTTACTTTCATTAATCCACAATAAAAAGGTGAAATGTTATAATCTATGAAGAATACCAAGTAAAACATTGCTTTTGTCAGAATAAAAATACTATTAATGCTACTAACTTTATATATGATGTTATTTAAACCAATGATGGATCAGCTGTCTAGAAAATTCTCCATTACCTACAAAGAAAATTTAAGTTCCTCTACCTCATTAATAGCATACCATTCCCCCAAATCTCTTCCCTTTCCCTTTTACATTAAGTTTAAAACCTTGTGTTCTTTTCATTTAAAGCAGTGGTTCTAAACTGGATAACCGCCCTTCAAAGGACATTTGACAATGTTTACAGAAAGTCTGTCATGATTTGGGGGGATGGGAGGGGTAGGGGTGGGTTACATCAAGTGGGTAAGAATGCTGCTAAAGGAATGCTGCTAAACATCCTACAATGCACAGGACAGTACTTACCCTCCCCAACAAAGCATTATTGGGCCTCAAATGTCAAAGGTGCTGAGACTGGGAAAGTCTGATTTAAACTGAACCCTGCATGGTATTAGAAAGCAGCATGAATAAGCTATCATTTCAGCAAAAATAAACTTTTTATCATTCTCTTAAAATCATTTTGTGTTTTGGTTTTAAGATGCTTATTAATAAGCTTAAATCTCTTATCCTAGGATTTAATATCATCTGACAATATAAAACAAAACTCCCAAGCAATACAGAAAGAAATAATATAGGGTGAGTTTTTTTTTTAAGACACACCAGATTTCATAGGTGAATTTCCCATATCCATAAAATAACTTTTGTGTATCCAGGATATAACCAAAAACAATAGAAAGTTACACCTAGAGACTCAAACAAAAGTTATAGGTGTAAAGTTAATTTCTATTGTATTTTATTATTAATGTTAACTTAAATAAAATACCATGTACTGCTTCCTTTTTTGCCAAAAGCAATGGCTGGTGTCGAGAAGGCTTAAAAATTGTGTGTTTTTGAGGCATATTGAAGGATGTGAGCAAGGGAAACCTCTTTCTAGTTTTCTAACTGTTTAATAACAATGAGGTTAGGAAACAGAAGCATTCCCTCTTTAAAAATGCTTAGAATCTTGTGAATCAAAGAGTGGTCATGGACCAGTAGCATCAGTATCACCTGGGAGCCTGTTGGAAATACATACTTTTGGGGCTTAATTCAGGTGTACTAGATCAGAATCTGTATTTTAACAAGATTTCCTCAGTAATTCTTACATTAACATTGAGAAGCTGTGCCTTAAAAAAGTCATCTAGAATGTTAGATGACTACAATAAAAAGACACCACGTCAGTCTAGGTTAAGAGTTTGGAAAGAGCATTTTGGAATGGAGAACGGGATTTAAATTTTAACCCAAACTGGAATTTTCTTCTCTCCAGAGGCCATTTGACATCCTATGTCCAGTATTACATAGTGAATGGCCATGGGTCCCAGGCCCCTAACTCTGGATAGCAAACCAATTAGTCTTCAAGAATTTCCTCATAGGTAGAAGGTAAGAACACATGATTTTCATTATCAAATCATGACAGGATATTATAAGTTACAGTTCTATGAAGAGAATTGTTTTACAGGTGCAAATGTTCTACAAAAGTTTTTTAAAAAGTTAGAAGATCAGTAATATTCAGCCCTGACTATAAATTATTATAAAGAAAATATTTGCAAAATATTGCAAAGAAAATTATTAATATTGCAAAGATTCCCATGGTGATTTGTACCAGCTTATGATACTTGGTCATGGTTATAATTTTCCTTATATTAGAAGCGTTTTCTTCCAGTTCAATACTATTCAGATGAAAGAGACTTTCATAAAAACTGACATTAAAAATGGAAGTGGTAAGGATAATGCCAAAATTTGGGGGTGGGGGAGTAGGGGAGATCTAGTAAAAGTTAGGACTTTAAAGCTTTGTTTTGACATAATTTCAGATATACGAGAAAACTGCAAAAATTGCACAAAGAATTTCAGGTATCCCTTCCAACCAGATTCTACAAATCTTAGCATTTACCTTGTTTTATTATTCTGGCTGAACTATTATTTTTGGGTATGAGTTAAAGAAATATACTTTAATACCTATTCTCTAAAAGCAAATTCTTTCACATTATCACATTTCAACTGTCAAAATCAAGAAATTAATACTGATAGAATGCTACTATCTAATCTATAGACCTTATTCAAGCTTCAATTTTTCCACTAAAGACCTTTACAGAAAAAAGTTTTGTTTTTTTACTGGTCCAAAACGCAATTCAGCATTATACACATTGCTTTTGTCTGTTTAGTATCCTTTAATTTGGAAAAGTTCCTAAACCACTTTTATTTTCATGGCCTTTAGATTTTGAGGAGTCAAGCAGTTATCTGCATTGTCCTTCAATGTGGGTTGCCTATGTCCTCATACTTAATTCAGCTCGTGTATTTTTCGCAAAAATGACAAAGGTACCTATTGCCCCATTCCTGATGAGCTTAATCTGGACTAGATGGTTAAGGTGGGTCTGGTCACGTTTCTCCACTGTAAAATCACTACTGTCCTCTTCAGAATTAATAAGTCTTAAAGGGAAATACTCTGAGATTATGCAAATATCCTGTTCTCACAAAACTCTCACCTTCTAATTTTAGTATTCATTTATGTCTCCTGCAAGAAACAGTATGTGGTGTTTGCCAAACACTGATTTTCTGGTATTTATTCTACATTTATTAGGATTCCACTGTAGGGAGAGCTTTCCTTTCTCCATTTACTTATTTATATCAATATATTCATATATTTTGATACTTAAATGGTCCCAAATTTAGGAACTAGGAGCCCCTTTAAGCTGGTTCCTTTAATCATACCTCAGCTACTCCTCAGCACATCCTCTCCTTCTGACATAGCAGGTGTGGGCTTATATACTTTCCCAGCACCAATCTCAGCATCAACCATTTCTCCAGTCAGTCCTGTTTCCTTTCAATGAAGTTAGTGTTTTATCCATTAATTAAAACATACACATAGAAATTAATTTATGTTTTTCTTCTCTGTTTTCCGCTTTTATGTTTTTTTCCTTGTGTTTTCTTTTGGCTTAACTTTGTTCCTTTGCTAGCCTTTTGTGCTTGGAATTCAGTGTGTATATTTTTATCCTTTTATTTTTATTAATAAATGTGTTTATAGCATTGAATTTCCTGATCACTATTTCCTGATTATGGTTTTAAATATATCCCATAGATTCTAATGATGTTTCCATCAAATTTTTTGCAATTTGTTTTTCTCCTTTCCTTTCACCCGGGAGTTGCTGAAAATAAGGTTAATTTACAAGTGAAAAGTGCCTTAGCTTATTGATTCTGTTATAATTTCTAGGTTTAATGCTGCATTGCAATCAGGGAAGAGTTGTCTGTAATACATCTACTCTGTAGAATTCACTGACAGTTTCTTCATGACGTAATATATGATCAATTTAGTAAATGTTCCATGTGCACTTGGAGAGAAGGTGTAGTCGCTACTATTGGGATGTAAAGTTCAAAAGTTATGATACACCGTATTGATTATATTTAGGTCTTCTATAATCTTACTCAATTTTGTGCACCTCAAATGTCTTACCCTGAGTATGGTGTTATGTTATTCTCGTCCTGTTAACATATTTCAATCTACGTCTCCTTGAATCTCTTCTACTTCTTGCTTCATAAAGTTGGTTACTGCGTTCTTTGGTACATAACTATTTTATCTACCTTGTAACTTGTGAATTTTCATATTAATAAGTATATTAGTTTTCTATTGCTACACTGACAAACTACTACAAATTTAGTGGCTTAAAACAACATCTACTTCTTATTCGGTAGGTCAGAAATCTGGGCACAGCACAGTTCTGCTAGTTCTCTGCTTAAGGTCACACAATATCAAGTTGTCAGCAGAGCTGTATTTCCTTCGGGAGGCTCTAGGGAAGAACCACTTCACACTCTTTAAGATTGTTCACAGAATTCGGTTCCTTGAGGTGACAGGGCTAAGGTCTTTATTTATAGTCTTTGCTGGCTATCAATTGGGAGTCTTGTTTCCTTAAGCTGCTTGCATTCCTTTTCACACTGCCCCCTCCATCTTCAAATTAGTAATGGCAAGTCAAGTCTTTCTCACATTTTTACTATCTCTCACTTACCCTTTATAGTATATTTCTCTGACTCAGGTCAAAAAAGTTCTATGATTTTAAGGGGCCACCCAGATAATCTCCTTGAAGTCTGTAACCATAACTGCATCTGCAGAGTCCCCTTTGCCACTTCATTTAACATACTAAGGGTTCTACGGATTAGGGAATGGAAATCATTGGGGAAGGAGGAAGAGATTCTATCACAAAAAGTATCCTTTGTTGGATTTAATGTTCTTAGGCTTCAAATTCTACTTTATCTAACATCAAGATCACTATATGTTTTCTTATTATTTCCATATGCCTAGCATATCTTTCAATACATATTTTTAGCCTTCGTCAATCTGTTTTAGGTGGCTCCTTTAAACAGCATATAGTTATATCTTGCTTTGTGAGGAAAATTAAAATTTTTCTTTTAATAGTGTTAGGTCCACTCATATTTATTGATATGCCTGAAACATTAATCTCAACAATCTTACTGAGAATTATGTGTATATTTCTTGTGTTTCTTACTTAATATGTTTTTCACTCTTTTAGTTCCTTTTTGTCAAGAAGATTTATACTTTTGTTTTAGTGTACTTCAATTTTCAAATGCCCTTAGCCCATTTTCTTGTTTAGCCCTTTGGTATAGAGTTGTTTAATTTTTATGTATCCAATTCCCACCTAATTCCGCACATAGTAATCTATGAGAAACCATACTTCTCTTCCCCCTTCTTAATTGCATGATTTGTTTCATCAGAACATACAATGTTTATACATAGTCTCACCCTTGCCCACATCTTTTCTTCACAGATCTGCAATATTAAATATTCACCTTTATTTCTTTTGCTGATGTTTTCCCCTCTCACCTCTTGGCTGATTAGAGCTTGGCAACTAGTGGATTTCTCAAGAGCACATGGGTACAGAATTCCCTGAGTTTTTAAATGTTTAAAAATTGTTTTTCTAAAAGATAGTTTGGCTAAATATAAACTTCTGGCTTCATACTTTTTCACTGAGACTTTTTTAATGTTCCCCCCATTCTTGCCTTGCTTTATCATGTTTTTTAAGAAGTCTGATTCTAACTATGTTGCCCTTGTAAAGTCAGTTGATTTTTTAATTTGGAAATCTTCAAGGCTCTTCTTTAATTTTGAAGTCAGTGTTACTAGGAAAATGCACATAAATTCTCCCAGGTACAAGGTGGCTCTTTCAATACGTAGATTCATGTCTGTCTATTTTTAGGTGGATTTTTTGGGAATATGGCTTTAAATATTAGTTCCTCCTAATTTGTTTTGTTTTACTTCTGTGTGGATACCAATTAAACCTATGTAGTTTCTCTTCCATTTCAACATTTTTTGATCCTTTTTATTTCACCTTGTTTTCTTTCTCCTTTACCTACCTTTATTCAATGCCACTTATTAAATTTATTTGAGTCTATTCTCCTTTGGACACCCTATAATTTTGTATTCATTTCTGAATTTAACTGTGTTTTCCTTCCATTTTTTCCCACAGTCCAACTCTTCATTTCTCCCTGGTTTTTAGCCACTTGTTTTTTGTTTCTGTTTTTTAAATAGTGGTAAAAGATATATAACATAAAGTTTACATCTTAACCTTTTTCTAAGTATACAGTTTTGTAGTGTTAACTACATTCATATTGTTGTGCAACCAATCTCCAAGAATCCTATCTTGCAAAACTGAAACTCTGTACCAATTCAACAACAACTCCCCATGTTTCCCTCTTCCCAACCCCTGGCAACCACCATTCTTTCTGTTTCTATGAATTTAACCACTCTGGATACCTCATATAAGTGGAATCATACAATTTTTTTGTGTGTATGTGACTAGCTTAGTTAACTTTTAGGGGGATTCAGATCAATCTCAGGCCCACCTCCAAATCTCCTCTTCTCTCTCCCAAGCAATTTTCCCCAAATTATCTTTGTTTAAACACAAAGTTTTACAGTAAAAGCTGAAGAGAACACTTGCTGGATTTGGGGATTTTTGTTTTGTTTTGTTTTTACTTATAGGTACAGTTGATTCTCATTTGCAGATTCTGTATTTGCAAATCCATTTACTCACTAAAATTTATTTATAACCTTAAAATCAATACTTGGGGCACTTGTGGTCTTCTGGGATATGTGCAGAGTAATGAAAAAAATCTAAGTCACCTGATGTGCAAGTTTCCAGCTTGCACAACAAGGCAAACACTCTTTCTTATTTCAGGTCTCATACTGTAAACAAGTATCTTTTGTCTATTTAGTGTTCCATTCTTTGCATTTCTGTGCTTTTGTGTTGGCACTTTTGCTCTTTTAAACAGCCCCCAAGCATAGTGCTGAAGTGCTGTCTAGTGTTCCTAAGACTAAGACGGCTGTGATTACTGAGAAAATACATGTGTTAGGTAAACTCTGTTCAGGCATGAGTTATAACTGCTGTTAGTCTTAAGCTCAATGTTAATGAATCAACCACATATGTTAAACAAGTTGTTCTTCAACACAAACACAAAAAACAAAGTTATGTATTGATCAGTTACTGATTAACAAGACCCAAATCCAAGCTTTTCTACACACTTAAGTTTCATGACTGTACTAATATAAAGATGGATTAAGTCGCTTACAAGTGTTTATTCTTATATGAACTTCAGTATCCATATCATAAAGTTACTGGCAATCTTCAAAAGACACTGTAGGTTACAGGAACTCTAACACACAATTACTACCAACCTAAACTACCCGAAACACATCTTAAGAAGCACCTAAAGTATATATCTCAAATAGTGATCAAGTAAAACTCTGGAATGCACACTTATACTTCCAGTAAAACATTTAATAAGACTTCTTTAAAGTTAGAAAGTGCTAGTCTTTGTCTTTAGACATACTCAAACAGTATAGCCTAAAACAAACCACCACCACCATGTAAAACATACATGCTTTAAGTGTTATTCTGAGAAAGAAAATCTGCTACATCTTTAAACATAATTCATAGTAAATTTCAAAGGGTAAAATGACATGACAAAAATACTAGTAAGGAAACATAAAAATATTTCCACACACCTTCAAAACAATGCACTGTGTATGATGAAATTATTTTTCACTGTTTGCTCACCTTATGAAATTTAGTTGGTTTATGTTTGTGTATATGTTGGGGGGTTAGGAGATTAGTGGGACAAGCAGAAATAAAAATTTTGCTAGTTCTTTATTATGGGTCTGATTCAAATAAACAGAACCAAAAATAATAAAATGCTTAGGAATAAATTTAAACAAAGAGACAAAAGACTTATACACTGAAAACTACAAAACACTGCTGAAAGAAACTCAAGTAGACATAAGTTAATGTAAAGACACGCCATGTTAATGGACTTAAAGCCTTAATATTGTTAAAATAACAATAACACTGAAAGTGATCTACAGAATCAACACAATGCCTATGAAAAGTACAAAGGTATTTTTTGGAAAGGTGTTTTTATGCAAAAACAAAAAAACCTATCCTAAAATTCATATGGAATTTCAAAAATCTCAAATAGCCAAAACAATCTTGCAGAAGAAAAACAAAGTTACAAGACTCATATTTCCTATTTCAAAACTTACTACAAAGCTACAGTAATCAAAACAGTTTGGTACTGGCATAAAGGCAGATATATAACCAATGAAACAGACCCCAGAGATGAACTCTCCCATACATAATCCAAATTTGTATAATGTCTTCAAGATTCATCTGTGTTGCAGATGTACCAAAATTTCATTCCTTTTTAAGACGGAATAATATTCAATTATATGTATATTTCACATTTTGTTTATCTGTTGGTGCACATTTGGGTTGTTTCCAACTTTTGGCTTTTGTGAATAATGCTGCTGTGGTAACTGGTGGACAAGTATCTGTTTGAGTCCCTGCTTGCAATTCTTTTGCAAGAAGCAGGCTCCCCGCTGAGCACAAAAGAACAAATACAGAATAATTCCACTTATATGATACCCAGAATAGGCAAATATATATATAGTAAACATATATATAGTAAATATAATAATATATATATAATAAAATAAAAAATTATATTTAAAACCTAATGAATCTATAGGTTACCCAGGCCAATTAGCTGTAAAAGCTCATAGTATGCCCTTCTGTCAGGGGAGAATTTATTCAAGTGTTTAATTAACATTAGACTGTATGCTTAGAAATGTATTCAGTATTATATATAAAAGTTGTTTTAAGGAGCCATTAACTTATTTTAATTAGATGCTTAGTTTTATAAATGTCTACAACACAAAACTGCTTTTTTCCCTTGAGTTCTCCGGCACCATTTAAGAAGTGGAAAAATCCTATATATAGAACTATAACAACAGCAGCTGCAGTTTTCTGAGCTGTTTACATCAAAAGGCACTAACACTACATACATTATTTCTTTTAATTCCCATAACAAAAATAAGGTAAGTATGTAACTCCATTATAAGGATGAGAAAAGGTTTAGAAAGGTGAAGTAACAGGGCACCTGGGTGGCGCAGTTGGTTAAGTGCCCAACTCTTGATTTCGGCTGAGGTCAAGATCTCAGGGTCGTGAGACCAAGCCCTGGGTCAGGCTCCAAGCTCAGCAAGGAGTCTGCTAAAATTTATCTCTCCCTCTGCCCCTGCCTGCACTCGTGCTCTCTCTCCCCTCCACCTCTCAGAAGTAAATAAATAAATCTTAAAAAAAAGAAAAAGAAAGGTGAAGTAACAAGTTTACATAGCTGGTGAGGCTCAGAACAAGTATTCAAAACCAGATGTATGTGACAGCAAAATCCCTGCCTCTGAAATGAGGTATGCAGGGATGCCTGGGTGGCTCAGTTGGTTAAGTGTCTGCCTTAGGCTCAGGTCATGATCCCAGGGTCCTTGGACAGAGCCCCGCATCAGGATCCCTGCTCAGCGGGGAGCCTGCTTCTTCCTTTCCCTTTGCCCCTGCCCCTCCCCCACCCTGCTTGTGCTCTCTCTCAAATAAATAAAAATCTTAAAAAAAAAAAAAAGAAGAAATGAGTTATGTATACCCCGCAAAATACATGGTAATGTGAAATCACAAGATCAGTAGGTATCTCAGGGGATCTAATCTTAAGGAAAAAAAATTATATTTTCTCAAAAAAATCACATAATCATCAAACTCTGAACTTTTGCATTTGCAAAAATTTAAATCTAATACATTTTATAATAAAATAAACATGGATTAGAATACAGAGTAAAAGTCAATACTAGCACAAAATTTTGAGATAGAGCATAACTTCAAAGAAATTTTGTATCAGGAGCTTCTCACAGGTCTTAAGTCACCTCCAGCATGTACTGAGCAATGCAGAGGAATGAGTGGGCCTATCTCTACCTTCTTCCACTAGGACTACTTGGATGATAATGTTTAAGAAGCACTTAGAGCATGTGACTTCCCATTTCTGATTATATCAACTGTGCACAAACACACTGAAGAAAAAATAATTTTCATATTTCATCTGAATAAAAAAAGCAGTGCTTATCTCTTCACATTCATGTTAAACCCTCAATTATAGACAGTAAGTTTATATCCCCAGAGTTTTCCTTCAGGCATGCCTATTACTCCTAATTATTCCTATTATTCCTAACAGGCCCAGAAAATGAAAGATAGGTAAGCACTTAGATCCATATTCAAGAATAATACATATATATAACAAAAAGAGTAAGTGGTAAATTGACTGGATGGGAGGTTTTAGCCGGTACAATAAGAAAAAAAAAGCACCTGGAACTCTTAGATTGAAAAGGAAGAAATAAAACTGTCTCTTAGCAGCTAACATGTTCATGTACATAAAAATTCCTTAGGAATCTATAATAAGGCTACTAGAGGTAATAATTTAGCCAGGTTGCATGATATGAGATCAATGTACAAAAACAAATTTCTACATACTAAGAAGCCAATAACTGAAAACTGAAATTAAATAAAATCATGTGTAACAGTATAAACAAAGATATAGATATATTTATCACAATATTTGAAAGACCTCCATGCTGAACCTACAAAATACTGCAAAGAGAACTTTCAGATGTCATGAATAAATGGAAAGATCTCATGTTCATGGACTAGAAGATTCAGTATTAAGATATTAAAGCCAGCATCCATCTTGTCAGTTCAGATGAGAAAATGAATACCAAAGGGCCTACTATCCTTGGGCACGGCTGGACTGGCCAGGGAACCTGTAGGAATACAACCCCACTAGCTTACAAGTAAAGATATAATCACCAAAATGTACTTAATGAAATTTCTAACATATAGAATAAAGGTATTTTTAAGATTCCAAGTCTCTTGAGATGGAAAAGATCTCTGAGGCACCAAAGCAGTACTAGAGTACCTGCTAACATGGGCCTCCAATCAGTGGGGCTGACCTTCTCAGGAGGGCCCCTGCCCCAAAATTTGCCTTTAAAAACCTTCACTTGCAAGCCATCAGGTAGTTCAGGTCTTTAGAGCATTAGCTCCCTGTTACCCTGGGTGGTGCCACACCAGTATCATTGTTCACTGCAAAAGACTGGTGTCAGTTTTTACTGGCTTGATGTTCATCAGGTGGACGAACTCTCATTTGGTTCAAGTTTACAATATCAATTCTCCCCAAATTTGCCTACAGATTCAAAGTAATCCCAATAGAAATCCCAATGGGTCTTCTGTATTGATTCTAAAATTTATATGGAAATGCAAAGATCTAGAATAGCTAAAACAATATTGAAAAAGAAAAACAAAACTGAAGAATTTATACTCCTTGATTTCATGACTGATTGTATAACATACCAGTAATCAAGTTTTAGCATAAGGACATATAAATCAACGAAGCAAAAAAGAAAGTCCTGAAATAGACGCACACATACACATGATCAATTGGTTTTGAAAAAGTACCAAGGGGGGCGCCTGGGTGGCTCAGTTGGTTAAGTGACTGCCTTCGGCTCAGGTCATGATCCTGGAGTCCCGGGATCGAGTCCCGCATCGGGCTCCCTGCTCGGCGGGGAGTCTGCTTCTCCCTCTGACCCTCTTCCCTCTCGTGCTCTCTATCTCTCATTCTCTCTCTCTCAAATAAATAAATAAAATCTTTAAAAAAAAAAAATTAAAAAAAAAAAAGTACCAAGGAAGTCAATGAGCAAAGAACAGTCTTGACAAAAATGCTGCTGAAACAACTGAATATCCATATGGAAAATAAACCCTTAAGTTATACCATCCCACAATATTAATTATATCGCAAACCTAAAATATAAGAGCTAAAACCATAAAATTTCCAGAAGAAAACATATGAGAAAATGATTGCAATAAAAATTTAAGGAACATCTCTTTGAATGACAGTTTAAGAAAACATAAAGGCAATCTATAAAGTACGAGACAACATTCACAATACATATATTTCACAAAGTACTTAATGCAGCATATATAAAGAATTCTTGTAACTCACTCATAAAACAAATATTTAATTTTAAAAAAAGGACAAAAGATTTACACAAGCATTTTAAAGAAAATACACAATAAGAATACTAAAAAATGCTCAGTATCATTAGTCACCAAGGAAATGCAAATCAAAACCATAATAGTATTATAAATTCATCAGAATAACTATTACAAAGTTACAATATAAGAGTTGACAAGGATGTGAAGCAATGTGAAATCTCATATTGCTGTGGGAATGCAAAATGGTACAACCACTTTGGAAAATACATTGGCAGTTTCTTATAAAGTTAAATGTACATTAAACATTACACTCAGAAATTCTACTCCTAGTTATTTACCCAAGAAAAATGAATGAAATGAAAACACACATCTATACCAGATATTCACAACAGCATTATTCATAATAATCTCAAACTGGAAATAACTCAAATCTCCACTAAAAGGTGAGTGGATAAACAAATTGTGACATAGACAGACACATCAGGATGCTACCCAGCAGTAAAACAGAATGAATTACTGAAAGAAAACATGCAACAGAGACAAATCTCAAAAACACTTTGTTGCACCAAAAAAGCCAGAAAAAAGATTATACTACACTCTTATGATTTCATTTACATGAAATTATAGAACACAAAAAACTAAACTATAATGACAGAAAGACATCAACACCCAGGGTCTGAGTTCCATGGGACAGGGGAAGACATCAAGTAGCTTTTTGGAGTGATGTGGATCTTCCATATTTACATATCTGTATTTGGCAAAATCAATCTGCACACTTATTAAAGTTGATTTAAAAATCCCTCCAAACATAGGTTCAGTGAAATAGGACAGAGTGTGTTTAAATCAAGGCAGCCCATGTTAGACCAGTTTATAAATATTTATAAAGAAGCCATATAAAAAATACAGAATTAAGATAAGGTTGAGGAGATTAAAAAAAAAAGATTGAGGAGGATTTCATCATACTTCTGGTATTATAAAGACAATCACCCCGCAAAAAAGGAGTGGTGAGTCTTCAATAAAACTGATTCTAACAGAAGGTTTAAAAATACACAATAGGGGCACCTGGGTGGCTCAGTCAGTTAAGCATCTGCCTTCAGCTCAGGTCATGATCCCAGGGTTCTAGGATCGAGCCCCGCATCGGGCTCCCTGCTCCGCGGGAAGCCTGCTTCTCCCTCTCCCACTCCCCCTGCTTGTGTTCCTTCTCTCACTGTATCTCTGTCAATAAATAAATAAAATCTTTAAAATAAATAAATAAATAAATAAATAAATAAAATAAAAATACACGATAGCTCTGATTACAATATATTTTTGAAGAACTCTTTCAAAAACCAGGTTTTTAAGGTGAGCAGTCAATGCATTTCCTGATTTCCTTTCTAATTACAAGAGGAAAACAAAGCAGAACTCAACCTGACTAACCATTTCATGAGGCTCTCTAAAACATTTTTTTTAAACTTAGCCAAAACCCACTTTATAGCTTTATCTTGCTTAACCTTCCTTAAACCAGTCTATTCACTGCACTTTCTAAATTACAACTTACACACTATTATATACAAAGCTTGGTGTTTGAAATGCCAGATACAGAATAGACAATATAGAAGTCTGTGGCCAGCAGCAGTTCTAGCTACTTTTTAGACTCAGAGTTTTATTATTATGCCCTTAGTTCAATGTAGGTACTTAAGTTTAGGTACCACTGTCTGAAGAATTCATGGCTAGCAAATGATACTTTCAAAAAAGAAAAGAAAGAAGGAAAAGAAGGAAAGGGAGGGAGGGAGGGAGGCAGTAAGGATTAATTAATGGTTTTCTGTACTAAATAATACCTTTTTACATACTTTCAGAAACATACCATCTAACAATGAAGCAAATTCTATTACTTTCAGTTAGGGTTCCTGAATTCTAATATGGGTCCCAATTCTCCTAGTTATGGAGAAGTACAAACTTGCAAAATGTGTTAGCAACACACTACATTACTTTCTTATATTTTAATTTAAATTCCCCAACATCTCTGTTATAATACTTGCTTTACACATGAGTAAATGAATGAAGCTCAGAGAGGTGTGTAACTGGCCCAAACTACCAAATGACAGAGCTATGATTCAAAATCACTTTAACTCCGAAATTCATGCTCGTAAGTACCATGCTGTAATTCCTCACAAAGAGAACTCAATTACTCTAAGAGGTCTACATAAACTTGGGAAAAGAGTGACAAAGATAATTTTTTTAAAACTCCATTTACCTTCAGGGGACGCAGAGCACCACAAAATTTTGTCCACCAGCTGTTTTCAATGAATTCTAAGTGCCTCTCTCTTTTCCTAAGTGTTCGTAACCTTTCTTCAAATTGTTTTAAGGCACGTTTATCCCTTGCTGGCAAAGGTCGACCATCTTTGCTCTGCAAATTCAGAACAAAATAAAACAGTTTTTTACCATTAAGGTCTTAGTAAAGTACCCATCAGATTTATCAAATCATGCAACAAAACCTTTTTTAGGTTGGATACTCCTTAGGCAAATTTACAAACTGAAAAAAAAAAAATGACATCTTTGTGACAATACACATCTCTGAACCAAGATCAGCATCAAAATATAGATGTGTGTACATTTAATACTGAACTTCTTGATTCCTATTTTCCAAATATATGGTAAAGTTATGTGGAAAGGAGATAAATATCTTTAAAAATGCCCTTTTTATGGGGTACTTTATTCAATTTGTTCAATTACTCTCTCTCACCTCCAAGCTCCTCTTTCTATCCCTTATCTTAGTATATTTGGTTCTACCCCTTCTCTCCCTTTGGTCAGCCCCCGATTCAGATACAGCAGAGGGATGTAATACCAGTATGTGCTATGCAGAGGTATTTATAACAATTGCTAAGAAATGTCACTTTCTTATTCTCCAAGGACTTTTGCACATAAGTTATCTTTTCTTTGGCCAGCCTACTGAGAGGTAACTTTCATCCATCTATTTTTATCTGATGCTTACTATAATCATAAGCAGTACCTTTCTCAATGGTGGTTCAAAGATAACACTTTCCTGCTTGAACTCCCCTGCCCACAAGTGTCTTCAATTGGATACAATAATTAGTTACAATAAATGACAATTGCTAAAAATAAACAAAAAAAGGTAACATAAATTTGTTTGCTTTTATTGGAAGCAACAAGAAAAATATTTACATGGAACTGCATTTTTAAAATGTAAAGACATCAGGGGCATCTGGGTGGCTCAGTTGGTTAAGTGTCTGCTTTTGGCTCAAGTCATGATCCTAGGGTCCTGGGATTGAGCCCTGAATCAGGCTCCCTGTTCAGTGGGGAATCTGCTTTCTCCTTCTCCTCTGCCCGCCCCCCCAACTCATGCTTGTGCTCGCTCTCTCAAATAAATAAAATCTTTAAAAAAATAAAATGTAGGGGCACCTGGGTGGCTCAGATGGTTAAGCGTCTGCCTTCGGCTCAGGTCATGATCCCAGGGTCATGGGATCGAGCCCCACATCAGACTCCTGGCTCAGCGAGGAGCCTGCTTCTCCCTCTGCCTCTCTCCCTGCTCATGCTTTCTCTCTCTTTATCTCTGTGTCTCAAATGAATAAAATCTTTAAAAAATAAAAAAATAAATAAAATAAAATGTAAAGACATCAGATATTAAAATGTTAATATCCCTATTCAGATTTAAATAGGTTCTTAAGAGAGAGACAACAAAATTGCTCTCTAGCATATGCAGTGCAGCCTCATCTGAAATCATAGCTATAATGAAGACAATATCCAAATATCCTTTAATAAAGATACCTGCACAGTAATAATGATCTCTTTACATAATGGCACTGCCATACTCTTCTGGAACCAGCCGTCGTCTTCCATACTTTATCAAACTGCTTCTCAAACTTTATCATGCATAACAATTACCTTGTTAAACACAGATTTCTAGACCCTATAACTAAAATTTAGTTGGTCTTGGGTGGGGCCTAAAATGTGCATTTCTACCAAAGTCCCAGGAGATTCTGGTGCTACTGGTCCAGAGGCCATACTCTGCATACACTAGACTATATTTAATTATCTTCATTCCTTTAAGTACAATGGGTACTATCGAACTTCTTCCCAAGAAAAAGGAACCTCAAGGAAAGGTATTTTTGGAAGGACAAAGGAATAAAACAAACATTCCCTTCTAGAAGATAGATCCAGGCAATAATACTTCAAGTGTGTGGCATGAGAAAGGTACAGTACTTTGTATCGTAAACATATAATTTTTCTCAGAAATGCCATTCTAATATCCAAAGGATACCAACAATGAGGTAGTTTTATTTAACTAGCTTTCACTATTTCAGAAAAAAAGTTAATAAACCAATTTAAGGGTCCACTAAAAATAAACCCAAGTTATATATCTGTCTACTTGGTGAATATTTCAGTGGAGTAAGGGCTTTGCCTCTGCTTTGCCTATTGACCAAAACAATATAAGAATAATTTTGGTCAGAGAAACAAACACCAGGATAGAAACCCAGCAGCTAACTAATTATCTCATCTGGAAAAAAAAATGTAATTATAAAGCATATGAATACATACCTTTTGTTTTAAAAAAAGTAAAACGTGAAAGCTTCCCTTCATACTATCCCAGAGTACCACTGCCCTTTCCTACTGTTACCTCCATTAAGCAATACAACATCCTTCTAGACCCCCTGGGGGTCTATGAATATTTCATATTTTGTCTTTTATAAATTTCCACCTAAACTTATGAAAAACTGTCATCTCTACAATATTCAGTCTTCCCAATCAGGAACTGATGAAGTTCTCAATATATTTCAGTCTTCTATTATGTATTGCAATAAATTTTATTTAATTTCTACCAGGACAATTCTGACATTTCTTATTATTTTATAGTCTGCAGCTATTGTGAATGAGACCATTTTTTACTCCATCTTCCAACTGTTTAATGATTTCTATATGTTTGTATCCAGGCACTTTGATGAACTCTTATTAGTTCCATTAATTTGTCGATCATTCTTTCAGATTTTCTTGGTAGATGATATGTGAATAATAAGTATATTTCCCTTTTCCTCTCTCTCCCTCTTATGTTTATACTTGCATTCTTTCTTATCTGACAAGGACCTCCAGGAATATGCTAATGAGCAGCAATGATACTGGCCACACTGACCTATGTGTGACTTCAATGGGAATGTTCAATTCATCATTAAGTATGACACTCATTATAGATTTCCTTTCCTAAGCACTCTCTTCTCTTCTAATCTGGTAAGGCTTTTTTTCAAAAACGTAACCACAATTGACTTTTACTAAATATTCTTTAGCAGCTATTAAAATGCTTATATTTCTCATTAAAATGTTAATATCCCTATTACATTAAACTCAATACATTAAACTACTTTAGTAGATTTTCTAATGTATCATCCTTGAATTTCTAGGATAAACCTAATCTGATAATTATAAAATATTCTCTTATTACAACACAGGTTTGAATTGCTAATATTTTTCTTTATATTAAAACATTTGCTTCTAAGAAGTTCATGAGAGACCAGTACATATGTAGTCTTTTTTTGTATGCAATTATCATCTGATTTCTGTATCAGGATTATGCTAGTTTAATACAATTTAGAAAACTTATTTTCTAAATAATGCTTAGAAATGTTCTATAAATAGGTTTTATGTGTTCTATAAGTATTATTTATCTGTTCTAAATATTTTCTATAATATTTATCTGTTACTTGAGGTGACAGAGGAAAAAAACTTCATTGTGTTTTTAGAAGTACATTCAATTGGCAAGTGATGACATGGAATTTTTAGCTTATTCCACTAGTACATAAAACTTGAACATAAGTGATACAGTAAAATCTGATGTTACACATAAAATCAACATACCTGGGAATAAGCAAGGTCTTGATCATACCTGAGCAAAACTTTTGCTTTTACTTGTTAGAACACTGATAGAAATTCTCAAATTGTCAGTGTCTTGCATTTCACAGAGGACAAATTTTAAAACCATGGACATAGTTTGTTACAGATATGTTGCAAAAAAATTCAACTGATGTCAAATATATGGGATTGCCAATGTCTAAGTCATACCAGAAAGTAGTGCAAAGACAATGTGCTTTTATGCTTCCCAATTGCAATAAAATAACAACTCACTTTTGATTTAATCGTTTGAATGTGCTGCTCCACTTCCTCAATGTCTTCAGTGTTTTCTAAACGTTCATAAGCAGCACTTCTGGTGCCTTTTATTAGATTTAAAGGTAATGCAGACATGCCATAGGCCTAAAAGAAACAAAATTAAAATGTGTTTTAGTACTACTATTTTATACATATAATTTTGAGGGAAAAACGTCCTTTAAACTTTAAAGCAAGTGCAAGAGTAAGCAGTTGTGAAGGATTATAGTCACTGAAGAACACAGTACATGGAAATGAATCATGACATACTGCCTCATAATTCTCTTATTTCACAGTTATATAAACTGACATCTGTAATACTAACTATTCACAGAATAGATAACATGTATTTTTCAAAGGAAAGTTGCAAAATTAGTGTAAAAAGAATACCAAAGTAATAAACTGCAACTTCAGATTAATGAGGGGTTAAGATAGTGTGAATTAGTAGAAACACTTTATAAAATTATTTTCTATGGAAAAAACAATTTTATCCAACAATATATATAGTAAACCCTGACTAAATTTTTAATACATACATATTATTTAATTAGCATACCAATTATCTGTATACAGTTTATTATAAGTTTTAAGTATAATTAATCATTTTGCTAAGTATTTTAAGTATTTTCCTACAAGTATTTTCTAATGTTAATCAGCATTAAGAATAAACATATTTTATATTTTTCTATATTAGCCAGTCCCAAATGATGATTTTTAATTGTAACCATTAAAAACACTTAATGACAATTGCCACATGACCGTTATTCTAAACCATTAAATCTTTAGAAACAAAACTGACAACTATCACTTCCTGGTTGCAGCAACAGGCTCTAAAGCAGACACATTACATATTTTAAATCTTTTTTCATTTTCCTCCTGAGCACACAGCCAAACTACTTTAGCCAGTCTCCCCTGAAGTTAAGTAGGCTCATGAAATTGAGTTCAAGACAATGAATGTAGGCAGAAGTGATAAAGGCTATTTCTTAGGCTTAATCCCAAAACTTCAAAATATCCTGGGTGATCTTGCATATTGTCTCTCAAACTCTCTACAACCTAGATGTCAACTCCAAAAAAACTTTAGTGACAATTTTAATTATAGTTGACCTTTGAATAACTTGGGTTTGAACTGCAAGGGTCCACTGATACATGGATTCTTTTCTTCATAAATACAGTATAGTACTATAAATGTATTTCCCTTAAGATTTTAACAACATTGCCTTTTCTCTATTTTACTTTTATATTAGTTTTATTTATTTGACAGAGAGACACAGTGAGAGAGGGAACACAAACAGGGGGAGTGGGAGAGGGAGAAGCGGCCTTCCTGCTGAGCAGGAGCCCAATGCGGGGCTCGATCCCAGGACCCTGGGATCATGACCTGAGCTGAAGGCAGACACTTAACAACTGAGCCACCCAGGTGCCCCTTCTCTATTTTAAGAATACAGTATACAACACATATGATATATAAAATATGTGTTGATTGACTGTTTAGGCTATCAGTAAGGCTTCTGGTCAACAATATCCTATTAATAGTTAAGTTTGGGGGGAGTCAAAAATTATATGCAGATTTTCACACATGCAGGGGGATCAGCACCCCTAACCCCCATGTTGTTCACACATGCACATCAAATCTTTATCCATTCAGTGATGGACACATAGGTTGCTTCCATATCTTGTCTATTGTAAATAATGTTGCAATGAACACACAGGTGTTCATTCGAATTACTGTTTTCGTTTTCTTCAGATAAATACCCAACAGCAGAAGTGCTGGATCATATGGTATTTCTATTTTTAATGTTTTGAGGAACCTCTATACTATTTTCTATAGTGGCTACACCAATTTGCATTCCCACCAACAGTGCATGACGGTTCTCTTCTCTGTATCTTCACTAAATGTGTTATTTCTTGTCTTTTTGATATTAGCCATTCCAACAGGGGTAGTATCTCATTGTGGTTTTGATTTGCATTTCCCTGATAATTAGTGATGTTGCATCTTTTCACGTGCCTGTTGGCCATTTGTATGTCTTCTTGGAAAAATGTCTGTTCAGGCCCCATTTTTAAACAGGTTGGGTTTTTTCTTTTTTGTTTTGTTTTTATTACTGAGTTGTACGAGTTCTTTATATATTTTGGGTATCAACCCCTTACTGGATATATCATTTGCAAGTATCTTCTTCCATTCAGTAAGTTGCCTTTTCCTTTTGATGAGTTCCTTCACTGTGTATAGTCCCATTTATTTATTTTTGCTCGTTGCCCTTGCCTAAAGAGACATACCCAAAAAAATATTGCCCTAAGAGCAATGTCAAAAAGCTTACTACCTATATTTTCTTCAAGGAGATTTATGGTTTCAGGTCTTATATTCAAGTCCTTAATCCATTTAGAGCTTATTTTTTTTTTTTAAAGATTTTATTTATTTATTTGACAGAGAGAGACACAGAGAGAGCAGGAACACAAGCAGGGGGAGTGGGGGAGGGAGAAGCAGGCTTCCCGCTGAGCAGGGAGCCCGATGCGGGGCTCGATCCCAGGACCCTGGGATCATGACCTGGGCCGAAGGCAGACGCTTAACGACTGAGCCACCCAGGCGCCCCTAGAGCTTATTTTTGTATATGGTATAACAAAGTGGCTCAATTTCATTTTTTCTCTTGTAGTTGTCCAGTTTTCACAACACCAGTATTTAAAAAGGCTGCCTTTTCCCCATCATCTGCTTTTGCCTCCATTCATGTAGATTAATTGACCACATAAATGTGGGCTTATTTCTGGGATTTCTATTCTATTCTGTTGATCCAGGTGTCTGTTTTTGTGGTACCATACTATTTTCATTACTATAGCTTTATAGTATAATTTGAAATCAGGGAGCATGAGTCCTCCAACTTTGTTCTTCTTTCTCAAGGTTGCTTTGGCTTTTTGGGGCCCATAAATATTTTAGGATTATTTGTTCTGGCTCTGTGAAAAATGTCATTGGCATTTTGAGAGGGATTACACTGATTCTGTAGATTACTTTGGGTAGTATGAACATTTTAACAGTATTAATTCTTCCAATCTATGAGCATGGTGTATCTTTCCATTTTGAGGGTGGCCTTCAATTTCTTTCCTCAAGGTCTTATGGTTTTCAGGGTATAGATCTTTCACATCCTTGGTTAAATTTATTCCTAGGTATTCTGTCCTTTTTGATACAATTATAGATGGGATTGTTAATCTCTATGCTACTTATTATTAGTGTATAGAAATATAATGGATTTCTGTATATTAATTTTGTATCCTGCAACTTCACTGAATTCATTTAGTAGTTCCAATAGTTTTTTGATGGTCTTTAGGGTTTTCTCCATATAGTATCATGTCATCGACAAACAGTGAAAGTTTTACTTTTTTTCAATTTGGATGCCTTTTATTTCTTTTCCATGCCTACCAGCAGTCACTAAGCCTTCCAATATTATGTTGAATTAAGATGGCGAGAGTGTGCATTCTTGCCTTGTTCTTAATCTTAGAGGAAAAACTTTCAGCTTTTTACCATTGAATATGATGTCAGCTGTGGGTCTGTCATGAATGGCCTTCATTACTGTGGGTCTGTCATATACAGCCTTCACTATGTTAAGGAATGTTCCGTCTATACCCATTTTGTTGAGTGTTTATCATAAACAGATACTGAATTAAGTCAATGCTTTTTCTGCATCTACTGAAATGATATGATTTTTACACTTTGTTCTGTTAATGAGGTGTACTACACTGATTGATTTGCAAATGTTAAACCATCCTTACATCCCTGAAATAAATCTCATTTGGTGATGGTGTATGATCCTTTTCATGTATTGCCGACTTTGGTTTCTTGAGAATTTTAGCCTCTGTGTTCATCAGGGATATTGGCCTGTAGTTTTCTTTTTCCACAGTGTCTTTGTCTGGTTTTGGTAATGGGGTAATGCTGGCCTCGTAAAGTGAGTTTGGAAGTGTTCCTTCCTCTTCAATTTTGTGTAATAGTTTCAGGCAGATAGATATTAACTCTTCTTTAAATTTGTGGTAAAATTTATGTGTGAAGCCATCTCGATCTGGCCTTTTATTTCTTGAAGTTTTTGTACATGATTCAATTTCATTACTAGTAATTGGTCTATTCGGATTTTCTATTCTTCATGGTCAATCTTAGAAGACTGTGTTTCTAGAAATTTATCCAACTCTTCTAGGTTGTCTAATTTGTTGGCATATAATTGTTTACAGTATTCTCTTATGATCCTTTTTATTTCTGTGGTATCAGTTGTAATTTCATTTCAGATCTGATTTTATTTGGGCTTTTTCATTTTATTTTATTCTATTCTATTCTATTTTATTTAGTGATGAGTCTGGCTAGACGTCTATCAATTTTGTTTATCATTTCAAAGAACCAGCTCTTTGTTTCATTGATCTTCTCTGTTTTTTTATTTCCTATTTCATTTATTTCCACTCTGATCTTTAATTTCCTCCCCTCTACTAACTTTGGGCTGGTTTGTTCTTCTTTCTCTAGTTCCTTTAAATGTAGATTGTTTATGTAACATTTTTCTTGTGTCTTGAGGTAGGCTTGTATTGTTATGAACTTCCCTCTTAAACCGGCTTTTGCTGTATCCCAAAGATTTTGGAATGTTGTGTTACATTTTCATTTGTCTCAAGGTATTCTGGATTTCCTCTTTGATTTCCTTGCTGACCCACTGGTTGTTTAACATGTTGTTTAGCTTCCACATGTTAGTGTTTTTTCCAGTTTTCTTCTTGTAACTGATTTATAGTTTCATACCATTGTGGTTGTAAAAATACTTGATATGATTTCAATCTTCTTAAATTTACTGAAACTTGTTTTATGGCCTAACATACGAGCTATCCTAGACAATGTTCCATGTGTATTTGAAAAGAATGTGTATTCTGCTGTTTTAGGATGGAATGTTCTATATGTATCAAGCCCATGTGGTCTAATACGTCATTTAAGGTCAATGTTTCCTTACTGATTTTCTGTCTGGATGGCCAATTCACTGATCCAAGAGGGTATTAAAATCCACTACTATTACTGTATTTCTCCTTTTACTTCTATTAATATATCTACCTTATATATTTAGGTACTCCAAATTGGGTGCATAAACATTTAAAATGTTATATTCTCTTTATGTGGAAAACTCAAAACACTTCACCCCAAAACTGCTAGAACTCATACATGAACTCAGTAAAGTGGCAGGATATAAAAATCAATGCACAGAAATCAGTTGCATTTCTATATACCAACAACAAGACAGAAGAGAGACAAATTAAGGAGTCGATCCCATTTACAATTGCACCCAAAACCATAAGATACCTAGGAACAAATCTAACCAAAGAGGCAGAGAATCTGTACTTAAAAAACTATAGAATACTCATGAAAGAAATTGAGGAAGACACAAAGAAATGGAAAAACATTCCATGCTCATGGATTAGAAGAACAAGTATTGTGAAAATGTCTATGCTACCTAGAGCAATCTACACATTTAATGCAATCCCTACCAAAATACCATCAACTTTGTATGGAACCAAAGACCCCGAATAGCCAGAGGAATGTTGAAAAAGAAAAGCAAAGCCAGTGGCATCACAATTCCAGACTTCAAGCTCTAAAAAACAGACACATAGATCAATGGAACAGAACAGAGTGCCCAGAAATGGACCCTCAACTCTATGGTCAACTCATCTTCGACAAAGCAGGAAAGAATGTCCAATGGAAAAAAGACAGTGTCTTTAACAAATGGTGTTGGGAAAATTGGACAGCCACATGCAGAAGAATGAAACTGGACCATTTCCTTACACCACACACAAAAACAGACTCAAAATGGATGAAAGACCTAAATGTGAGACAGGAATCCAACAAAATCTAGAGAAGAACACGGGCAGCAACCTCTTCGACCTCAGCCGCAGCAACTTCTTCCTAGAAACATCGCCAAAGGCAAGGGAAGCAAGGGCAAAAATGAACTATTGGGACTTCATCAACACAAAAAGCCTTTGCATAGCAAAGGAAATAGTCAACAAAACCAACAGACAACTGACAGAATGGGAGAAGATATTTGCAACTGACATATCAAATAAAGGGCTAGTATCCAAAATCTATAAAGAACTTATCAAATTCAACACCCAAAGAACAAATATCCAATCAAGAAATGGGCAGAAGACATGAATAGACATTTTTCCAAAGAAGACATCCAAATGGCCAACAGACACATGAAAAAGTGCTCAATATCACTTGGCATCAGGGAAATCCAAATCAAAACCTCAATGAGATACCACCTCACACCAGTCAGAATGACTAAAATTAACAAGTCAGGAAATGACAAATGTTGGTGAGGATGTGGAGAAAGGGGAACCCTCCTACACCGTTGGTGGGAATGTAAGCTGGTGCAGCCATTCTGGAAAAAAGTATGGAAGTTCCTCAAAAAGTTGAAAATAGAGCTACCCTACAACCCAGCAAATGCACTACTAGGTATTTACCCCAAAGATACAAATGTAGTGATCTGAAGACGCACACGAACCCCAATGTTTATAGCAGCAATGTTCACAACAGCCAAACTGTGGAAAGAGCCTAGATGTCCATCAACAGATGAATGGATAAAGATGTGGTGTATATATACATATACATATATATATATGTACAATGGAATATTACGCAGGCCTTAAAAAAATGAAATCTTGCCATTTGCAATGAAGTGGATGGAACTAGAGAGTATTATGCTAAGCGAAATAAGTCAATCAGAGAAAGACAAGTATCATATGATCTCACTGATATGAGAAGTTGAGAAACAAGACAGGATCATTGGGGAAGGCAGGGAAAAATGAAACAAGACAAAACCAGAGAGGGAGACAAACCATAAGAGACTCCTAATCTCAGGAAACAAACAAGCTGGAGTGGAAGGGGATGGGAGGGATGGGGTGGCTGAGTAATGGACATTGGGGAGGGTATGCACTATGGTGATCGCTGTGAATTGTGTAAGACTGATGAATCACAGACCTGTACCCATGAAACAATAATACATTGTATGATACTAAAAAAAATTTTTTTAAATGTTATATCCTCGTTAGATTGAGATCTTTATCAATATTAATGCCCTTCTTTTTCTTATCATCTTGGTTTTTTTTAAAGTCTACTTTGTCTGATAGAAATATTATTACCCCAGCTTTCTTTCCATTTCCATGGTGTATCTTTTTTCCATCCCTTCATTTTCAGTCTATGTGGGTCGTTACATTTGAAGTCTCTTACTAGCAGCATGTAGAAGGATTTTTTTTTTTTAAATCCATTCAGTCACCCTACATCTTCTGATTGGAGAATTTAGTCCATTTACATTTGAAGTTAATTATTGAGGGGCACCTGGGTGGCTCAGTCGGTTAAGCATCTGCCCTCAGCTCAGGTCATTATCTCAGGGTCCTGGGACTGAGCCCCACATCGGGCTCCCTGCTCAGCAGAGAGCCTGTTTCTCCCTCTGTCTCTGCCCCTTGCCCCTGCTCTCGCTCTCTCTCACTCTATCTCAAATAAATAAACAAATCTTTAAAAAATAAAAAAATAATTATTGACAGTTATGTATTATTTTGTTAGTTGTTTTCTGGTTGTTTTTGTAGTTTCTCTTTGTTCCTTTCTTCTCTTTCTCTCTTCCCTGTGATTTGATTTATTTTCTTCAGTGTTATGTTTAGTTTCCTTTCTCTTTTCCTTTTGTGTATTTACTATAAGTTTTTTCTTTGTGGTTACTGTAAGGGTCATATATAACATCTCATGTATATAACAATCTCTTTTAAGTTGATAGTAAGTTAATTTGGAACACATCCCAAAGCTTTATATTTTACTTCCCCTACCCACATTTTATATTTTTGATGACACATTTTACATCTTATTTTATGCATCCCTTCACTAATTATATATATATATTAGAAAGAGAAGAGAGCATGCACGAGCACATGTTTAGGGGGAGGGGTAGAGGGAGAAGGAGTGAGAGAATCTCAAGCCTATGCCCCAAGGAGCATGGAGCCCAACACAGGGCTCAATCTTATGACCCTGAGATCATGACATGATCTGAAATCAAGAGTCAGACACTTAACCAACTGAGCCACCCAGGCGCCTCACTAATTACTGTATTTTTAATTTTACTGTTCTTGTCTTTAACCCTTCATACTTTAGTGGTGATGAACTCCCTCAGCTTTTTTCTATATGGGAAACTGTTACCTCTCTTTCAATTCCAAATGATAATCTTGCCAGGTAGAAAATTCTTGGGTGACAGTTTTTCCCTTTCAGCACTTTAAATATGTTATGCCACTAAATAAATTAGTTAGTTATGTCACTCCCCTGTCTGGCCTGTAAAGTTTCTACTGAAAAATCTGCTGATGGCCTTATGGGGTTTCCTTTGTATGTAATGTTACTTTCCTCTTGCTGTTTTTAAGATCCTCTCTTTATGCTTAACTTTTACCAATTTAACTACAATTTGTCTGAGATTGTTTCTTGTTGAGTTCATCTTGTTTGGAACTCCCGGGGCTTCCAGACCTGGATGTGTTTCCTTCTCCAGATTATGGAAGTTTTCAGCCATTATTTCTTCAAATAATTTTTCTGGCCCTTTCTCTGTCTCATCTCCTCTGGGAACTTTTATAATGCAAATTTATCCCACTTGATGTAGTTCCTGAAGTCCCTTAAGTTGTCCTCCCTTCTTTTAATTCTTTTCATTTTGCTGCTCTGTCTGGGTGTTTTCCATTGCTTTGTCTTCAAGCTTTGCCTTCATGCTCCCGTTTTATCCTTTCTGCTACTGAACACTCTACTGTATTTTTCAGTTCAGTTATAACTTCTAATTGATACTTTCTTACATTTTCTGCAGCTTTGCTAAAGTTCTTGTGTTCATCCATTCTCCTGCCAACATTGCTAAGTAACTTTATGACCATTACTTGAATTCTTTATCAGGTAGGTCACTATCTCCCTTTCATTAAAGTTTTTTTTTTAATGGAGATTTGCCTTATTCTTTGGTTTGGAACATATTCTTTGATCTCATTCTGCCTCTCTGTTTGTCTTTATGTATTAGGTGAAACTGCTATCTCCCTCAGTCTTGAAGGGGTGGTCTTGTCTAACAGCTGGTTCACATGGGCCTTTAGAGCAATCTACCCTGGCCATCAGAGTCAGACACTTCATACGGGCAACCACTCGATGGGCTGCATGTGCCCACCAGGTGTGAAAGAGCCAGCACTGCTGTTTAGGAGATCAGGGCTCAGGCACTCACTCTGCCCAGTTGTGGCTCAGACACTGTGCAGGGAGAGTGGGGTTCCAGCTGCTTGCCCATCACAGTTGTAGCTCAGTCTCTATGCTGATTAGGTGGGGCTTAGGGTGTCCCTGGAAGCTAATTACAGCTTAGCTGCTGCTAAGGGAGAACAGGAGTCAGGTGTTTACCAGCCCAGTTGCAGCCCATATGCTGCACAGGAAAGGTGGGACTTAGGTCACTGGACCAACTAGGTTGTAGCTTGGGTGCTGCACAGTGAAGGTAGGGCTCAGTGCACTCTCCCCGCCCAGTTACAACTTGGTTCTCTGCATAGGTTGGGCAGGACTCAGGGCTCCCACTTGGACCAACTGCAGCTTTACTGCTACATGGGGGAAGTAGGGATCATGGTGCTCATCTGGCCCACTGGCAGCCCAATCACTGAGTGAGGAGAACAGGGCTCAGGACACTAGCCTGGCCCTTTGTAGCTGGAGTGCTGTGTGGTGTGAGGTGCTTGCCAGCCAGGTTAAGGGTTAAGTGGGCAAAATATGCCCTCTAGTGCTTGCATGCTAGAGGAAGAGCACTAGAAATGGCACTCATCTGCTCTGTCACCAGCAAGTTAGAATGAGATTCCAAAAATGGACTCCACCAATGCTTCCATCACCAGATAGTGTCTATGGGTCCCTGCCTTTGCCACAGCCTCCTTAAAATTAGTAAGTGGTTCTCCCTCATTTACAGTGTAGGCACTGTTTCTTCTAGTAATTCCATGATTTTTTAAAACAATGAAAAAAAGTAACATAATACTTGAAGACTCTGATGAATAGGCAGTATTACATAATGATTATTTACCAATTATCCACATTCACATATAATTTTAACACACCTATGTTGTGTCAAACCAAATTCCAAGGCAAAAATATTTTGCTAAACACAGTTTATGCCCACATAAATTCCCTGTCCTCCCAAAGACCTCCAAACAAGCTTATTTTACCCCAAAGCTTGTTTAGATGGATTTGATCCCTAAGTAGAGAACCTCAGTATTCAATATTATTTCCCAAGGAATCTGTTGCTCTAGTCATTATCAACAATGTGGCCCTTATTTAGAGTCTACAGTTGAATACAAGGTCATCTAAATTCTCCTTCCTGGTCTGCTGGTCTCACTTTGTATAAATCTATCTTCTACACTGTTTCCAAAGTAATCTCTAGGATCCACGTCAGATTATGTCACTCCCATAATTAACATCCATTAAGATCTCCAGGACTAATTAGAATAGTTTTCAAAGTGCTTTGAGAGGATATCCTAGGATTCAGGGTGGATGCCTTTAAGGCCACTACAGGAGATAGGAAGACAAGTAGCCACACAGAGACCTGCTACTACTTCAACCAGAGCAATTCTATGTTGTACATCTAACTTTTTTGTATATCAGAATTTCATGTAAGATTGTTCAAAAAAGTTTTGTTACTTTTCAATGAAAGGTAGAATTACTGTTATGAACAGACTGCAATTATCTAATCCAGGCATACAAAACCCTTCAAAATCTGATCCCTACCAACCTCATCTCATGCCTCACACCTCTGAATTTTCACTGTTCTTAAAACACTGGTTTTATACTACTTCTGGCTTTGTCCAGTTTCCATACTTTAGTACATGTAGTGCCTTCAACTAGAATGCCTAACTTCTTAACACTATTTCTTCAGCAAATTTCAGTGCCCTTCACATCTCATACACCATGTCTGAGAAATATGCCTTGACTTGTAAATGTGCCTTGCTTTTAACTCAATTATAGTACAAAACTCTGTACGTTAACATTATTGGTCTTCACATTTGTTTCACTATATCTGCCAAACTTGGCTAATCAGAATCACTCAGAAAATTCTTAAAAACACAGATTTCTTAGCCAGACTAGTAACAAGTGCAGTAGACTATTTGGTATGTAAAAACCAAGTCTCAATTATTTTTTTCTCCTAATAATATTTAACAATTGTTTTAAAAAAGAAATCTAAATTCACATGAACTTATTTCCTTACATGGAATTTAAATATTTATTAGAAGAGCTGAAGTAAATTCCTAAAGAGCTTAATATAAAAATCTTAGAAAATAAAGACGTGTTCTTGGTAACACCTTGTGGTAACATGGGACCAGAACACAATATCTTCTTGTGAATTTTTAAGTCTGAAAAGAATAGTAAAAGAAAGTTGTCATTGTTTTGGATTAGCTAGCTTTTAGCTTTTTTTTGGATTGCATGTTTAAGTTTTAATGATTATCAGGAAATTTAACTGTAATATTTAGATTATGATAAAGCTGATATAAGACATTACATAAGACATTTAATCATTACAACTTTAGGTCTTTAAATAATAAACTTTTGAATTTAGCCTCAGACTTCTTTGAAAAAAAAAGTATAAAAAAGCTATCTTTTTCAGAAACAAAGCTTTTATTGCTTACTACTGCCCTCTAGTGAATTATCAGAAAATCAACAAGGCTAAAGAGATTATATCCTTTAAAATGCTTGGTCATAATTGCCTCCAATTTTATTTGTTCAAGTTCCAAAAATAAATCACCATATGTATTAAAACCTAAAATGTTTGAAAGAATACATACAAACTACATTTTTTTTTAAGGATAATTTTTTTTAATTTATTTATTTATTTGTAGAGAGAGAGAGCACAAGCAGAGGGAGCGGCAGGCAGAGGGAGAAGCAGGCTCCCCACTGAGCAGGGAGCCCGATGGAGGTGGGGCTCCATCCCACCACCCTGGGATCATGACCTGAGCCCAAGGCAGATGCTTAACCGATTGAGCCACCCAGGCGCCCCAATACTTCTAATACCTTCTTACATTGCCCAGTTTAGAACAGCACCCTATGCATCTCTCTGATATCTAGAATAAAAATTTCCAACCTGTGATCCCTGGATTACTGTAAAGGTGCAATACCAAGCACTACTTGTAGACTGCATAAATGGTTGGCATATATTTGTAACACCTATTATTCAAGGACATGTATGAGCTTATGACTAATGAAACAATTCATTAAACACATAATTAAGATTTCTCCTTTAAATATTCATTGAATCCAAGACATATATTTTCTCACATTTAACATTAGTGAAATTTGGATGCATCTTATAATCATCGACTACACAGAAGTCATGACATAGCTGTCATTACCTGCATGGTCACAAATTTGGTCACAGCTGGTTACATTACAGTTAGTCCTCTATTTGAGTTACATGCATTCTTGCTACCACTATTGAGTTTAATTGCACTTACAATGTCTTTAAGATAGTACTGTGATTTGACATTGAAACAAAAAGTTAATGTGTAAGGGGAAAGAAAGGAGCAAATAGTGAAGCAAGTATTTATTGACAAGGAGCAGGGGCACCTGGGTGGCTTTGTCAGTTAAGCATTTGACTTGGTTTCGGCTCAGGTCATGAAACCAAGGACGCACGGGGCTCCGCACTCAGCATGGAGTCTGCTTGAGATTCTCTCTCCCTTTGTCCCTCCCACGTGTGCCTGCTCTTGCTCTTGCTCTCAAAATAAATACATAAAATTAAAAAAAAAGAGCATAATTCCGCATTTTCTTACAAAGCAACAACCAAGTGCTTTATGAGCTTAAAGGAACATACCCAAAGTAAAAGCCATTCTCCATTTGCCCTTCACATGGCAAGACAAGAAACAACAAAAACAGCTTATAGTTAACAATGGGTATGTTAGCAGCTTCAAAGAAAATTCCAGAGACAAGAGTGGAGGACTTAGTAAAAGCTGCATCATCAATTCTCTTGACAGCATAAAAGACAGTCTTGTATTTAAAAAAGTGATTCAGAAGACTCAGATTCCAAATGTGAAGTTTTAAGGAACACCTTTCCAATTTATTTCACTTATATTCTCCTTATTGTATATGAAGAATGATATGGTTTTTTAAAAGTATTTATGTAAGTCAAAAAATAAAAAAAAAGAAGTATTTATATAAGTCTAAAAAACTCACACTAAACATAAAACAAAAATTAGAAATGATAAGAAAGCATAGGCAGGTACATCTTACAATCAGTGACATAGATTCAGTGAAACACAGTATCACATGGAAGGCTGAAAAATTTGACTTTTAAAGAGCATATCTCTCTTCAAAGATTACCAAAAGTCAATGCTCTATTTCTATTTCTGAATCCTTAATTTATCACTTTAATTTTCTTTAATCTATTACTTTATATTTTATATTAAATGTATCTAGATTAGCATGTTATGTGTGTGTATATAAGTGTGTGTGCATATTATATATATGTATATACGTATGACATGGTAAAGTTTTTACTGATATGTATATATAATAAAAAGTTCAGTAGTCACTGTTTCTATAGGCACTTCATCGGTCCATAGGATACATTTTGTATGAAAGTATCATTATTCAACATTTCCCCACTTGGTGGCACCAAAAAATTAAAATATCTACATAGTGTGTCTAGAGGTTTCATTTTTTGAATTTAAAAGTAGCAGCATTCCCTTTCAATTTAAGATGAAAACAATAGGCAAGGTGTATGTTGTTTGACATTCTTCTAATATTGAATAGTGCCTAATTATTGGGTTACCCCTTAAGACATGGTAGAGTAGATATGATCTTGGTAAAATTTAAATAATCAACTAGTTTCTAAACTAAACAATAATGGGTAGCTAAGAAAATCACATTCTACTAACACATTATAAAAACTTTTCTGGTCTCGAGGGCGCCTGGGTGGCTCAATCCTTAAGCGTCTGCCTTCGGCTCAGGTTATGATGGGATCGAGCCCTGCATCGGGCTCCCTGCTTGGCAGGAAGCCTGCTTCTCCCTCTCCCACGCCCCCTGTTTGTGTTCCCTCTCTCACTGTGTCTCTCTCTGTCAAATAAATAAATAAAATCTTAAAACAACAACAACAAAAAAAGCAAAAAAACTTTTCTGGTCTCAATACTAACAGTTACAGAGTCTATAGTAGACATGACTTTACATTTAATAATTAGTTCTTTGCACTCAGGGTCAAAGTACTCTAAATATTAACTTCCCACTTTGGGAGCTTTAATTAAAATTAATCTCTTGGGGCACCTGGGTGGCTCCGTTGGTTAAGCATTTGACTCCTGATTTCAGCTCAGGTCATGATCTCAGGGTCATGAGATTGAGCCTCATTTAGGCTTACCACTGAGGGTGAAGCCTGCTTAAGATACTCTGTCTCCCTTTCCCCCGCTCCTTCCCCTGCTTGCACATGTCCTCTTTCTCTCTCTCAAAAAAATAAAATAAAATAAATCTCTTCTACATCCCATGAATATATACGGTACCCTCTTTCCATGTTCTACCATGTGAAAAGCTCAATTCTCAAGCTTTTCCGTAACAAGTTAGGACAAAATTTTATATCTGCAAGCAAATATGATAATTAGTACTATTAACCACCTCTCTATAACAAAACCACCTATCTATAAACAGTTGATTTTCAACTAGCTTTTTAATAAAGATTGAGTTTTAACGGCCCATTTTTACAGATGGGGAAGCTAGGGTTCAGATATGAGATTTTACATAAAGACTTTCACTCATGACTAGCTCTCAGGTATAAACGCCATGCTCTCCCCTTAAACAGGGTCTTCTCTATATATACTTGATAGTAAAACTGGCCAGACTGATTTGGTGGCTAAACATCCTTCCACTGAGTTCTGAGCATATTCTGTGCTATTTAAAAGTTTGTCTATCCATCCCCTCCCCCAAGTAACTACCACCCAACTTTGAATACCTCCTTTGACTTACTCATCTTTTCATAAACCACTTTTTCAATGATGTTGATACAACTGCTATTAGCATCTGGTTTACTTTCACTGCAAGATGTGGAAAGAGCTGTGAGTTATAGTTTAAACCATACTAAACTGTGAATATTCAACAATTTGAGCTACTAGTGACTATTGGGTGACCAACAAATTCCAAGACTGGGTAAATTTCTTAATTAAATCTTCATAATCTTATTAAACATTATTCCCAGTTTAGAAATTAGTAAATTTAGACAGTAAAGTAGTTCAAGGGACCCACAGACTTAAAAAGAATCTACATTTAAGACTTTCCACCAAGGATCACATTTTATTGCTTATGCTACTTAAAGAAAAAATATAACTCCTAGATAGTATGATCTTACTATACTGTTAAATTGGACCCTCTCCCCTGGGCTTAGGACTTAAGGGACCCCTCCCCACCTATTCAGTATACCTTCTATGTCTTTCAGGTTCCCAACCTAGTCCCCATCATAAAGTCCTCTGTTTATCAATGCCCTCTGCATTCTAAAATCGTAAGGTTCTTCTAAGGATCTCTTAACTAAGTCAGTTATGATTATTTTATTTGGTTTCATTATTTAAATGATTATTTAATTTTCACAGCTTGAGTTAGAGTAATATAAAATATTAGTTCAAAATATTTACTTTACAATACTATCATTCCTACAGGGAAGCTCTCTTTCGAAGAATTTAGTAATTTCACAGATTTTTCCCACTCCCACTCATCACTGCCACAGCTTACATAATTCAGAGCCACCAGAGTAATAGTGTTAAAATGTTAGATCCTATCACTTCTCCATTTAAAACCTTCCAATGGTTTCTAATCTCAATCAAAATAAAATTCAAAATCCTAACCATGATGCATAAGGCTCTATATTAACATGGCCTCTGGCTATTTCTCATCTAAACTTCAGCCTTCCTTCCCCTGTTAACCGAGCTCCAGCCACACTGGCTTTGCCTCTTTGCTACTATCTGAACACTGCATACATGTGCCTACCTCAGGATTTCTGCGCTTACTCTTCCTTCATGGCTGGCTCAGTCACTTTAGTCATCAGGTCTCTGTTCAAATGTTAGAGAAGTCACTCCTGACCTTTATAGTAGAACCAGTCTCCAGTATTGTCTATACCATTACACTGCTTTATTTTTTTCATAGCAAATACCATTTGACTATTGGAAGACAATCTTCCATGGGTCTCTCATTTCTTCACACCTTGCAAACCAGGCACAAATGCTCATTTTTTTCTATACTATCTTTTCAAGGATGTTTATATAGAAAAATAGCCTTGGAAAACAAAGATAGCATCTTCCTCTGGAGCAAAGGGCAAGCAGACTTACTGTCCATTATAAAAGCTTCAGCTTCCGTAAGTTCAAAGGTTCCTCTTCTATATGAAAGTATCATCTGGTGCACTTCACATTCCCCCATGGGAACTGGAACTGAGGAAACCAGCAAAGGAAAATGCTAATGCTAAGGCTATTGTTACTGCTGTAATACAAAGGTCTCTCCTAGACCCAGAAGTCTTGCATCTTCAGCCAACAACCAAAGAACTGTAACAGGCTAAAACGAGGGTAAAATCTTAGACCTTTCACAGTTCTTGATGTTGACCTTACATATTGGTTTCCTCTTTTTCCATTTGTTTCTCCTAACTAATCTTTTTATCAACTGTTATATACTCATTTTCCTATAGTTTTCAAAGCACTTTTACACAGTATCATTTGACCTTCAAAAAACCTCTAAGAGGCATTTTTTTACTCTCATTAAATGGGAAAGACCCTGACCCAGGAAGGTTAAAAAACACACAAAATCACCTTAACACATCAGTCACAGAATAACAATTAGAGTTCAGGTCGAACTCCTAATTTGTTGTTAATTTGTGACTGCTTCTTAAAAGAAAGAGGGGTGCCTAGGTGGCTCAGTTGGTTAAGCGTCCAACTCTTGATTTTGGCTCAGGTCATGATCTCAGGGTTGTGGGACCGAGCCCCCTGTTGGGCTCCACACCAGGCATAGAACCTGCTTAAGATTCTCTCTCTCTCTTCCCCACTCTGGTCCTCACCACCCCGCTCACATTCTCTCTCTCTCTCTCTCCAAAATAAATAAATAAATAAATTTTAAAAAGACAAATAAATAAAGATAGCACACATATATTCTGTGAGATGGAAGGATAATTACCACTAATAGTATGACAAATTCCTTATGTAGTAATCCATGAAAAAAATGGCAATAAATAAAACAGAGTATCCAAATAAGCACCTGACATATTAAAATGCATGTATTTTAGACTGCTTTTATTCTAAATGATGACCCTTGAATAATTATGTAACAAAATTAGATTCTGCTATCACACTAAAAGCCCATTTCTTTCATGTCTAAAGAAAGATATATTGGAACAATATCCAAAAATGTTTTCTTTATAACCAGTATTTCCCATTTCTGCAAGAATTAAGAATTCTGTAAACATAAACTCAATTAATCTGGAAAGGTTCTAGATAATTTAAAGCTTCCTACACCACTCTCTTTCAAGAGGTAGGTAAGAAGTATTTATTGTTGGTTTTTCCTCTATAATTTGAGCAAAAAACTCAAAAAACAGACTGTACACAAGTTTGGCAGGCTATAACTCATACCTTACTATCGCCAGAAAGACTGAAAAAAAAAAAAAAGTCTCTCAGAGTATAAGATTAGATTCTATACACTAAGGAAATATCATATTATATAAAATATCTAAATTTAAAAACTCTATATACCCAAGTAGGATGAATCTACTGCATCAGTAATAGATACTGATCTACAGTTCAGAGTTCTAATATGCTTATAAATCACTAAATCTACTATGGCATAACATATAACCATCTTCAAGGTTCACAAGTTATAAAATTTGTTTCTGAATATTAAATTTCAAAAATATAGATAAAATGATTGTGACTAAGTAGTTAAAAATTTACTCTCCTCTTCAGTAAAGAAAACTTAAGAAATGAAGAAGCAAGCACTAAAATATTAAAGAGGAAAATATAATTAATTGAATACATGACTAAGGTAAAATGAAAGTGCTTCATAAAGTAATTTCTTAATTTTAACTCCATTATCACCATTACACTTACTGTGTAAGTTATAGCTGCCAACATTCCAATCAAGGTCAGAGAACTAATAGAAAATGACAATGCAGCTAAACCATCTGCAAAGGAAGCAGAACTTTGTTAAAAATGTACACATATACTATTCAAATGTTTATATTCAAAAAATCAATATAAAGATATAAAAACTGGGTTTCTTATACATTCTTTTTTTTTTTTTTAAAGATTTTATTTATTTATTTCAGAGAGAGAGAGAATGAGAGATAGAAAGCACGAGAGGGAAGAGGGTCAGAGGGAGAAGCAGACTCCCTGCTGAGCAGGAAGCCCGATGCGGGACTCGATCCCGGGACTCCAGGATCATGACCTGAGCCGAAGGCAGTCGCTTAACCGACTGAGCCACCCAGGCACCCTCTTATACATTCTTAAGGAATAAACCCAATGTATATTACCTCATCTTTGAAGTGCCAACTCCAAGGGGAGAAAATCTCTACACCCAACATGGGGCTCAAACCCACAACCCTGAGATCAAGAGTTGTATGCTTTATTGAGCCAGCCAGGTACCCTGAGAAAAGAGTTTTTAAAGGGATCTTCACAAATTCATTTGCAAAAATCTTTCGGACTAAGATTTTCTTTCTTTCACTTCTTAAAATTAAAGTCAAAAATTGTCTAATTATTGAGCCTAAAAAGAAATATTAGATGCTCAAAAGGTGGCAAAAAAACTGTCCTAGACTTTCTGAATGGCAGTCCTTGAGAAATAACATTACATAGGAAAGCCACTGACATTGACTAATTCTCTCCCCTCTGCCCGCAATCCTGATATTCTTAGTTTCTTTCTTAATTTTCAAATAAGTTTTCAGCATATAGCCTAAAATTAAATCTTAAAGAGTTTATTTCATTCTTTAATTTGAAAGGAGCTAGACTGCCCATCTGGCAGGAAAAAAACAAAACCAAATAAAAAGCAAACACAAACAAAAAATAAATTCAAACAAAGTACTAACACAGGAAGAATATTATGTTAACAAGTCAGACATAGTAAATTATTTAAGGGAAGGCCAATAATTCAGAGGCAAGAGTGACACTATTAAATAATTATACTAGATTATACAATGAAACACCCAAGCAAATTTGAATATTCATAAATGGGAGTAATACTAATTTTTTCAGTTTTAATACAGGTCCTATTGAACCTGTTTTGATCTAGTTAAAATGCAGGTCCTGTGGAACCAAATGTAATTTTAATTTAATGTATATTAATCTTGCATGAATAACAATAAAATCAGAATCGTTTGTCTTCTTAAAACTCATGTCTCAGTTTTATATAACACCTCAAGAAAGCATATTAAACAAATTCATAAGCTACTATGCAAGCCTAATTTTTAAGCCTTCATTTTATAAAACTAAAATATTAGATTTTATTAAATCAAAGACATTCTGATGCTATTACCTTCTTGATCTTACTAGAATTATCAACAGAAATTGTTCATAAAACTAGGAGAGGTGTGCCTGGGTGGCTCAGTCAGTTAAGCATATGCCTTCGGCTCAGGTCATGATCTCAGGGTTCTGGGATGGAGCCCCGTGGTGGGCTTCCTGCTGGGCACAGAGTCTGGCTCTCTCTCTCTCCCTCCTCCGGCCCCTCCCCCTGGCTTCTGCACTCTCTCTCTAATAAATAAAATCTTTAAAAAAAAAAAACCCAAAACTAGGAGAGATCTGGTATTTAGCTGATAGCAATTTTAAGGTACTATCACTTATAAAACACATCCCAATATCAGAAATATAAAAATGTGGGGAAAAATGTACCCTACAATTGATAAAATGGAGTATTATATTAACATATTTGGCCAATCAAAAAAGTTAATATTACTAATACCATTAAGCAAAATGTACTCTAGGATGTGGTGTTTAAGATTTTAGATAAAAGAAATAATGTTAAGACTAAAGAGCATGAGATTACAGAAATTACACTACTACTACCTATATAATTACTGATTCAAGTTATACCAATACTCAAAGACTAGTGTATAACTTAATGTTTAAGGCAGAGGAGTAGTTACTCAAGAGACCTGAAGGAGTTAACTATGAGAAAAGAAGCAATTTATTTCTCAGTAATAGGATTAGGTGCATAAATCCTGATAATTCAGTATTAATACATGCCAGGACTGCTATCCTAGTTCTTGCTAGTATCAGCAAGATATTAATGGACCACAATCTACATGACGAAATCTTAAGTGGAAAGCAAAAAAATTAAGAAGTTGTACAGCAAGGACTCTAACACTTAATTTAATCATCATTTAATATTATATCTGGATAAAGAAAAAGAAATGCTGATCAAGACTGTATAGTACTTACTAAAAAGAATACAAAAGCAATAAACATCTTTCAGGTTTATAAAATAAATATTGTAGGTTTCTTTGAAAATAAAATGATTACTAAGTTCAAATGCACATGAAATTCTGAGGAATAAGATACACATTCTTATTTGATATCTCTAACCTAACTTCCAGTTTCTAATATCTAATATCCAGTTCTCCAACCCAACTTCCAACTCCAATATCTAATATCTAATATCCAATTCTCCAACCCAACGTCCAGTTTCTAATATCAACTGTACTTTTCAATGATTGAGCATCTTTCTTAACCTAACCTCCTTAACCTATTTTTTTCCTTCTAAAAACCTAAGTCACACTGATAAAGTTAAGGGAAACTTCTGGAAAAGCAATTCCAAAATGTTTTGGTGAGGTAAATTTATAATAAAATATTATTTCATTCATATGAAACCTCTGTAATTTATATTCCACATAAAAATTACTTAATGATGATCAAACAGCAATATGTAGTTCTTTCACTGGCTAAAAGTTAAAAATAAAAAACACTATATCAAGCACATTTCTTTAACATATTCTATATAATCCCAAGTCAATTAACAAACACATAGAAATTATAAGACCTTCACTGCTAAAATACTTTGGAGATTATATTTTTGTTTCGACTTGGTAATTGTATGAAGAGACTTAACTACATCATAGCTAGAAGTGAGTCTTAACACAAGGCTCCCAATTTTTCTAGCACACTTTTAACCACAAGTCAAAAGAACTGTGAGGTTAAATTCTTAACACTGTAGAAACAGACTACTCAAAAAAAGTCCCAAGAGTCATAAAACATGAACTATTATGAATATTTTTTAAAAGAATACTTACGACTACTTCCAAGTTCTTCAAACAGGAATTTCACTTTTTCCCACTCTGTAGAATTTTTATTATTAGGAACATTCAGAGGAACAAAAGCACTACAAAAAAGAAAATAAATCTGGTTAATGGCTGTAAAGATAAAAATTTAAATAAAAGGAAATGGTCTAAAACTCAATTCCTTTTTTTTTTTTTAAGATTTTATTGATTTATTTAAGAGAGAGAACAAGAGAGCACAAGCAGGGGAAGTGGCAGAGGGAAAGAGAGAAGCAGGCTCCCTGCTAAGCAAGAAGCTGATGAGGAGCTCAATCCTAGGACCCTGGGATCATGAGAGAAAGAAAAGGGAAGGAAGAAAGTAGATATTACTTTACTTATCTAGTCAGAAACAAGATTAAAGTAAAACGCTGGGTATCCCTTAAATTGTGTATGTGGAGAATCAAACAAATACAAGAAATAACTCTAATACTACCTCCTTTCTAACCTAATTTTAATTGTAAACAAAGCACAAAGATCTATCCTCTTTTGTAAAGAGGAAATACTAAATGAGTTCAACAATAAGTTGAACAGTATCTAATAATGTGTGCAAGTAAAATGAAGTAATCATTCTATTTTTTTTTTAAACCTTTACTCCTTGGTACTACTGATACTTATTATTCTTACAAAAAAATAAATGGTCAGAGCACGTCAGGAGGTTATTTAAATTTCTAACTATTTGCACTGATGTGCATTTACTACACTCTTAATCTTGGAGACTTATTTCACACCACTTTCAGAAAGAAAAGTGATTACTCACACAGAGAGCAATAAATGCAAAAAGTTCATCATTGCTCTGGTCATAAGATTAAAAAATAAAAGCAGTAAAGTGGAATCAAAAAAAAAACAAAACAAAAAAACTCTTGCAAATTATACTTCTATAATGATATTAACATATTTATCTGCATTTGAACAAATGTATAAACCAAGCAAGTAAAAACTACCTATATAATATTCCTCTATTTCATTTGGATGGAGTTTTTTTCCCGATATATGTATTTTCTGAAAAGTTTATTTTGAATTTGTTAGTTGGGAATGACCAACTCTGTAAGTATGGGAAAAACTTCTAAGTTGTATATAATATCACCAAGAACTTTCTATGACAAAAAAAAAATTTTTTTTTAAGGTCATATGGCCCAAACATTGGCCCAAACCCCAAAGCAGGTTCTCCTCAATTAGGAGAATCCCGTCACCAGGTTGTATAATCTAAGAAACAGATGTGAAATATTTTCATATAAACTAAGAGAAACATGTGTAGGCTGAATTCAAGAGTTAAAACTAAATTCATCTATACATCCTGAACAATAATATTCAAAACATTTCACAACCAATTTGGCAAAAGCACAAAGTAATCAACAGACACACGGGCCTTAATTCTGGAAGACCCTGCTGAACCAGGCTTTACCCTTTAAACAGGCCTAGGATGGAGTAAGAAGACTCAGGAAGGCTGAGCAGCAGCTGACTGATATGCAAGCATTTCAACCTCTTAACAACCCGAAGGGGCAAACTAATGTTCACTGGCCAAATGTCAGCCTGTAGACAAAGATCTATAAAGAGAAAGGAATACCTCCCAACAGATGCAAAGGCAACTAAAACTAAAGTCAGATGTGTCTTGAATACAGATACATCAATTTTGATGAGGAGGCAGCATTTAATAAGTTTATCAACCATTTACTAAATGATGATGATAGTAAAGTAACCAGGAGTAAGAGTATAATGAGATTTATGTGGTAGAAAGTACAGATATTTTCTTAATCTCAATCTCTCTCAAAATAAAAATGCATAAGGAGAACCTTAGCTTCCAAAAACACCCATACTAGATCAAGATAAGACCTGGAGCCTCAAAAGGTTATAAATTTCTCTTACAATCTTAAAAACAGTAAAACTGAAAACCCACTCAGTAAAAATACTTTATACCCAATCTGACTCGCTGTTATTAGTTTAATACAGATTCTCTTTTACGGAAAAGATAAAGGAAAGGCTAACGAATTTCAGTAGCTATGAAACTGAAATGATAAATTCAGTAGAATAGAAAATATGATTTTCACATCTTACACCCAATCACCAGTCATATTTATCTTCCAAATAGCTTATCAGTTTCTTTTCCTCTCTGCTCTCTTTGTAGCTACTCTAGTTCAGACCCTCATCTGTCACCTGAACTATTACAATGATTACATGATTAGTCTTCCCATCTACCATTTATATTTCAATTCTCCAACCCAACTTGCAACTGCCCCTTTCAAATGCATCCTTCATGGTACTGTAACTCTTAGATAAATTCATATATAATTACTTTCATGCATTCACACACACACAAATGCATACACATCTTCACTGTCTTTCAATTGTTCAGCAGGATAAAACTCAAAATTTCTTAAATGTTGTTTATGAGACCCAGTCTACCTACCTGGCTAATCATAGCCTGTCCCCTACCTACACAAACACCTGAAACATCACATCATACTTTTTTTTTTTTTTGTACGGAGGAGGGTGAGAGTTAAAATTCACATTATATGTAGGGTGCCTGGGTGGCTCAGTCAGTTGATGCATCTGACTCTTGATTTTGGCTCGGGTCATGATCTCAGGGTCATGAGATTAAGCCCTGCATCCAGCTCAGCACTGAGTGAGGAGCTTGCTTGGAATTCTCTCTCTCTCTCCCTCCTTTGGCCCCTCCCCTGCCCTCTTGCACACTCTCTCTCTCTCTCTCTCCCCAGTCAAAAAAAAAAAAAAAAAATAGGGGCGCCTGGGTGGCTCAGTCGGTTAAGTATCTGCCTTGGGCTCAGGTCATAACCCCAGGGTCCAGCTCCCAGCCCCACGATGGGCTCTCTGCTCAGCGGGGAGCCTGCCTCTCCCTCTCCCTCCTGCTCTGCCTACTTGTGCTCTCTCTCTCAGATAAAGAATCTGTTTCTTGGTTTCTCTCTCTTTTTTAAAAAAAATTCACATTATATGTTTTATATCATTCTTCAAATATTCCATGTTAACTGCAGCCTCGCAAGTTACCATAATGTTATGGACTCAACTCGTCCCTCTAAAATTTGTATGTTGAAGTCCTAACCACCAGTGTGATGATATTTGGATACTGGGCCTTCCAGGAGGTAATTATGGTCAAATGAGGTCCTAAGGGTAAGGCTCTAATCCAATAGGATTGGTGTCCTTATAAGAAGAGGAAGAGATACTAGACAGTTCTCTCTCCCTGCTAGCAGAGAATAAAATAAAGGCCATGTGAGGAGACAGTGAAAAAGCAGCCATTTATAAGCCAAGTATCTTCAGCAGAAACCAAATTTACTGAAACCTTGATCACGAACTTGTAGCCTCCAGAACTGTAGAACTGTGAGAAAAGAAATGTGCACTGTTTAAGCTACCCAGTCTGTGCTATTTTGTTATGGCAGCCCAAGTAGATTGATACAGATTTTGGTACCGTTAAGTGGACTGCTACTGTAACAAATACCTAAATATGTGGCTGTCTCTTTGAAACTCAGTAATGAGCAGAGGCTGCAAGGGTTTTAAGATGCAAGCCAGAAAAAGCCTAGGCTGCCTTGAAAGTGAAAAGAAAGGAAGGAAGGAAGGCAGGCCCCAAATGGAGTCACCTGTGCTAAGCCCCACCAAGATTTAATACCTAACCTCAGAGCAATTTCAGCCTCTCCCAGGAGTAGAATTTTAAACCAATCAGTCTGGAATTTCCTAGTAAGGTAATCTGCCTGATAAAAACCCCCTGCTTTGGGCACGTGGGTGGCTCAGTCATTAAGCCTCTGCCTTCAGCTCAGATCATGATCCCAGGGTCCTGGGATTGAGCCCCACATCGGGCTCCCTGCTCCGCGGGAAGCCTGCTTCTCCCTCTCCCACTCCCCATGCTTGTGTTCCCTCTCTCACTGTGTCTCTCTCTGTCAAATAAATAAATAAAATCTTAAAAAAAAAAAAAGCAGCTAGTTCAGTTCTCATCTTGAATAATCAGACAATTGCTTAAAAAGAAAAAAAAACCCTGCTGTGCCCTCAGGGAAGGTGACCTTGCTTGAAACAATTCCCTCTTTGAACTTCCTTATCTCACCTCCTTCTACTTATAAAAATCTTCCATTTTGCATAACTCCTTAGAGCTCCTTTCTACTTGCTAGATGGGATGCTGCCCAACTCACAAACTGCTGAATAAAGCCAACTAGATCTTCAGATTTACTCGTTTGAATTTTGTATTTTAACAAAGAGACTATTGATAAAAATGTGGATGTTAAAGGCAAGAGGGAGGACTCAAAAAGAAGAGTTACAGAGAAAGCCTCTGTTGTCTCAGAGAAGACATATATCATCATGAATAGAATGGTGGTAGAAGTATGGACACTGAAGGTCATTCTGGTGAAATCTCAGCTAGAAATAAAGAACATGTTATTGGAAACTAAAAGAAGATAACTTGTAATACAGTGGTAAGGACTTTGGCTGAACTGTTTGTGTTTCTGTGGAAGGCAGAACTTTTTAAAAGATGAAATTGGGTATTTAGCTGAGGAGGATTCTAAGCAAAGTGTTGAAGGAGCAGGATGGTTTCTCCTTACTGTTTACAGTAAAATGTGAAAGGAAAGAGGTAAGGTGAAGGAACTACTCCATCTGTATTGTAAAAGAATGACGAAGCCTGTGTTAAGAGTGTGGCTGAACAACCATCTGATAAGGAGAGGAGTAAGGGTGGAAACCATGGGTTTAATCAACATCTCAGCAGAAGCCAGGAATAGTGGTAGGATGATACTAACAGGGACACTGCCAATTTGAAATAAAGGGAACAGAGATGGGACAAAATAAGGTAGGCTATGAGATTTTTGGGATTCTACAGGACAGGATGACAGAATTACTTAGCTGAGAATATGCTTTATCCTTCAAGAAAAAGTATCCAAAAGCAATTCAGTTATCATCAGGGCTGCCACTCCCACCACAGGCCCAGGGGGCAAGGCTGCTTCCTCCCGGGTTTCCTCAGTTGTGGCCACCAGGCAACTGCTACAAAGAGTCGAGGGAGCAGGACCTAGGCACAGAACCAAGAGGGCAGGGCCACTACCTAGGGCCATGGTGGTGACCCTACCACCTACCCTTCAGTGGGCCTGGAGAGCACAGCATCCAACCAAAGATAATTATTCTTGAGTCTTAAGATCTAATATAATTTGCCTTGCCTTGACTTGCTTGGAACCCATAATCCCTTTTTTTCTTTCCAATTTCTCCCTTTTAGAACAGAAATGTCTGTCTACCCTATTCCTGCCCTACTATTCTATTTTTGAGGCACATAACTTGTCTGGTTTCAATGGTTCACTGCTAAAGAAGAATTCTGACTCAGGATGCATCATATTTCAGGTCTCACCCATACCTGATTTATGTGGTATTTTGATGAGATTTTGGACTCAGAATTGATGCTCAATTAAGACTTTGGGGGCTGCTGGAATGGGATGAATGCATTTGTACATAGTAAGGTCATGAATTTTGGGGGGCCAGAGAACAGAATGTTATGGACTGAATTTGTCCCCACAAAATTTTTATGTTGAAGGCCTAACCCCCAATGTGATGGCATCTGGATATAGAGCCTTTAGGAAGGTCATCAGTTAAATGAGGTGGGACCCTAGTCCGATGGGATTGAGTCGCTTTAGGAAGAACTGACACCAGAGAGCACTCTTTCTCCCAGTGAGAACACACAGGAAAGATAATGTAGGACACAGAAGGCAGTAGCCAGGACGAAAGTTCTCACCAGAAACCAAACTTGCCAACATTCTGACCATGGACTTCTAACCTCTAGAACTGTGAGAAAATAAATGTCTTTTACAGCACTCTAAAAAGATGAATACACTTCACATGCTATTTATCTTTTTTATTTAGTCTGATGACAAATTTCCACTCCTCAAATTTCAATTCAAATATTATTCCTTATTAGGTCTTCCCTGATTCTTCAAGGCAAGGCTAGGAACTTGCTACTCCATCATCAAAACCTAGTATTTATCTCTTATTAGAGCACTTAAATATCATAGACCAAGTTATGTATTTATGTCTCTCCCCACTGTGAACCTTGAGGAAAGAGACAATGACCCTCCACCTTTATCCCCAAGACCTTGCACACTACATAACAAAGTGCTCCAAATATGTTAGCTACATGAATTAGTTAAACCTCAACTACATTTGTACCATAAAATTATCTACTGTTTTAAAAGAAAAACATACATCACTTAACAAAAACTAGGAGTAGGTTACCCTCAAGAAAATTTCAGGCAATTTAGTCAATCAATTAATCTAAATGTATACCTCATTCAAATATGGTAATGAGAAGAACACTACCCTGGGTAACAAAAACATTATTAGTCTTTCATTCACAAATTTCAGGCTTGTGAAATACAGGAGTCCACATACTCTCCCCTCTATCAGTGCCCTCAGCTAATGACCTCAAATATCAGTGAGAAAATAGAGGCCAATCAGAGAAGAATTCTTTCATTTGCACACAAAACCTAAGAACCCACTTGCACATCTTTTCATTTTTATTGCTCTTACAACAACAGAGGAAATACCTGTCCACCTTAATCAAAGCCTCCCACCTGTATGGGTGCCTTCTATGCCATTCCTTCTCACCTATTATCCACCTGAGAGCCAACATCATCAATTCAATTACAAAAGGACCGCAATACTGAGAAAGGCGGGAGGTGGCACGGGGAATAATATTTAGCAATCCTTCAGCTTATCTTTTACATTTTACAAAAGAAAAAACTCATTTTCTCATTGGAGCTAGATATTGCTATTGCAAGAGCAGAGACTAAACTCTGACTTCCCTAATGCCTGATTTGGTGGCTTACTCATCATTTCTTCCTGACTGCCTATAAAACTTACCATGAAATAAACTGAGATTCCAATACTCCCCCACCAAACCTGCTCCTCCTTCAGATTTGCCTATCTAAGTTGATGACAACTTCACCCGTTTCTGTGTAGCAAAGAATCTGGCTTTGCCCAAGAGAGGTGCAACTTTTGCCCACAGTTCTGGCAGGTACTCAATGCCTTTGTTTAGGGCAGGAGCTGACAACATCTTAAGTGGTGAGCCAGAAAGACCAACCATGTGATTTTGGGTGAGAACTTCGGGTCATATGGAGTCCACTGTCCTGGAGGCTGAGATAACTATGTGAGCAATCAATCAATCCAAATTGCCTAAATAACAGTCTCAATAAAAACTCTGTGAGAGAAGTGTTCCTAACTAAGACTTTGCAGTCTGGCCAACTGCAGGTACATTCTCAATTCCTCTTTCTCTCACACCCCACCTATGTATCCTATCAGAATATCCTGCTGGCTCTTTCTCCAAAAGGTCGGCAGAATCAAATCACTACTGCTACCATCATGCCTTGCCTCGGTTACTACAACAGCTTCCTCACAGATCTCATATTTCTACCCTCACCCCCATAAAGTCAAATCTTAAAACACCATCCAGGAATCCTGTTAAAATGTCAGATTATGTCGCTTAATGACAAAAGTCCCTGACAGCTCCCCACCTCTCTCACAATAAATGTCAAAGTCCTAACAATGGCCTATGATATCCTACTCAATCTGGCAGCACTAGTTACCTCTGGCCGTATCTTCAGCTACTCCAGCCTTCATTCGCTCTACTCCAGCCACACTAGTTTCCTCGCTTTGTCTTAAATATGCCAGATAATTTCTTGCCTCAGGACTTTCCATCTGTTGTTTCCTCGGACTGGAATGCTCTTCCCCCCACATATATTCATGGCTCCCTCACTTCCCTCAAATATCTTCTCAAATACCACCTTCTCATCAGTGTCTTCCCTAACATTTCACAACCTCAACACAACCCATTTTTTATTTTCTTTCTCTGCCCCTCTAAACCTCTCTTGAATGCATGCTCCCTGAAGAGGAGTTGTCTTTTCTGGTAACTGCTGTCTCACCAGCACCTTGTACGGTATCTGGAACATACCTAGTACATAATAATATTTGGAAAATAAGTGAATGTTATATTGTTCAAAATGGCTGGTCAAACTGTTGCTTCTTGTTACTAGTGTATTTGCAAGGAAACATTTGCTTAACTTTAGTATATTGCTTCTAAATAAATAAATGTCATCTAAAGAATCTGTTAATACTTTATCAGAATTGTGCAAAATGTAACTCTAAATGAGGACTGAAGATAATACGCCATGAAAAGAACAAATAAATTCACAAATATATCCCCAGACACCTTTTGTCTGGGACACATACTCTGGCTGCTATAAAGATTTGTGGTTTTACTGATGGTTCTCAGCCACATTCTAAATCAGGAGATTACAAACTACATTTATAAATAAAGTTTTATTAGAACTCAGCCATGTCCCTCTGTTTGCATCTTGTCCATGACTACTATCAAGGTACAAGAGAGTTTAGTAGTTGCCACAAAGACCATATGGACCTCTAACTTAAAATATTAACTACCCTTTAAGAAAAGTTTACTGATCTCTCCTCTAGATAATTTAGGTTTCTAAATGAGAGACCTTCACATTAACTAAAGCAAATTCACATAACTGTCTTTCTTAAAAAGCCAAAAGAGAATTAAAAATATACTCAATAGCTAAATAGAAAAACTACTAAAAAAAATTGTCCTTTCAATAAGTACTCTTTTTTCATGACACATAAAGGCAGACAAAGGGTACTGGGAATATGCCTTGATTATAAAGCATTTGTATTCCAAGAAGTCCTAGAACCACAAAAGGTTACTGACCAATTTTATTCCACCACAAATTGTATTCAATAAATGTCATTTTTTTATTTACTGAATTTCTGAGACCAAATTATAAAAAGAACCTTTTAAAAGCTTATTAGCACCTCACATATTTCCTAACCTAAAAAAACAAAAGAATCAAAACCTATTTTAACAAGGAGAAATGTCTTCCATTAACAAGGACAAATGTTTTCCAAAGAGAAAATGTTAAATGTATAAAAAAATATGCAAAACTTTATTGATATTAGTATAAAACCTTAAGGAAGAAGATTTAAGAAAGGAACTCACTGACAAAGATTAATTCAAAAATTTAAAGACTGATGCACCAAATCTGAAAAGATGCACAGAAAGGTTTCATCAAAGAGCTGTTTATAAAAATGGAAAAACTGCAAACATCATAAATGTCCAAGTAATCATCACTAGAAGATTAAATAAACTGTGGTATGCTAAAAGGAAAATGCAAAACAGTCAAAAATTGATGAAACTACATTTACTATTTCTAAAGAGATGCCTACAGTATGTCAGCCAGTAGATTATCAAGAATTCATAAAATAAAATCACATTTCTGTAAAATTATAACATGGAGGGTATATGTATGGGGGAGAGCACTCTGCATGTATCTGGTCACATAAAATGTCTAGGTAGAACAACATATACAAAAAAGGTTAACTGTGGCTATTGCTTGGTGGCAATATAAAAGGTGGTTCATTCTTCTTCTTACATTTTTTTCTAGATTTTTCTAAATGAGCCTTTATTATTATCATGTTATTTCCATTTTCAGGGGCAAAAAAAATCAAGACTTACCCAACTAAAAGAAGAAGTGCACAAATTACAGCAAATCCCAAAGTATACTTGAATGCTGTTTTAATTTGCTGGAAGTCAAGGGAAAAAAGTATACCATTTACTAAGACCTTTAAAATATAAAATATTCTTAAAAAATAAAATATAAAATATTCTTGCTACAGTGGAAGAGTACTTTCACATCAAATGTACATTTATGTGTAAATTTGTGTAAAATTTCCTTGTTGAAAAATAATCTTAAAATTTAAGGAAAAACAATGTAATGCCACATCATAAGTGTTATCTTTGCAAACCATACTAGACTTTAAAAGTCTTTTCAATGATTAGACCTCATGGAAATCAGTATTCAAAAGCATAACCAATTCTTCAGTGGGCATAATCATTAGTAAAATTATCAGAATATTTACTAATATATTCCCCCAAACAGGAAGCAATCAGAATCTATAATACCCCTCCCCCAATTCATTAAAATGGGTTATAATAATAAGTACAATAAATATTCAATATGCATGCATGTGTGTATACATGTACATATTTTATATATAATGTATATATTTATATAAAATAAAAAATATATATATAGAACACATATATAAATATATAAAACATTTATCATTATCTTTGTCCAAAGACAAACACAAAGCTGGATATTCTAAATATGGAAAGAAAAGTTAACCTCAAAAAAAGGTTAAATCAGTAAAAAAACAAAAAAAACCTATTTGTCTCTCAGATTAATGAAGTCTCTAAAAGTCACCTTTTAAAATTTAAATTCATGCTTCATATGACAAATTCTTCACAAAGGAGTTAAGACAATCTTTAGGAAAAAACCTAAAATAAAGGTTGAGGAGGATTTTAAGATCAACCAAAGGGTTGGGAAAGATGAACTTCAGAAGTGAAAAGAGAAAGCATGTATCTCATTCCATTTTTAACATTAAATTCCTAACCACCCACTTTACCTTACATACGTTGGGTTTACAAATACAGAGTTACATAAGTATCTGCAAATAATTAATTTTGACTTTCTTTATAAATATTTAAACATCTTATTTTTTCTCTAATAAACTGTACTGATTACCACTTGGAATCACTTAAAATATTGTTATGTACTTGCTCCTGATCTTATGCAAATACTTTAAGGTTTTAATAAACATGATTAAGAATAATGCTGGCTTTTAAGTGAAAGCTATATATATATATATATTTTTTTGTATTTAAATACAAAACATAAAAAAGGTATAAAACAAATTCCTATAACTCAATAAAAAGACATTCCTTTTATGCTGCTTTTTCCCCTTAAATTAGAAAAAATGTTCAATTTTAGCAAATACCTTTCAACATACAATTTCTTCTTTGACCTATCAAATGACTATATATTAACAGATGTGCCGATTCTAAACTGCCCATGCAGTCTAGAGATAGGCCCAACTCAGTTATACTATATTAATATATTTTTAAGATACCTCTGAATTCAATTTGCTAATATTTCAGTTAAGATTTGTATACCAATATTTAAGTGATGTTGGTCTGAAGTTTTGGACATACATGTATGTTATATTTATCAGAGTTTTATATCAGTGTTATCCTGGATTAGTAAAAATAGTCTGCAAGTGTTCCTTCTTTATGCCCTACGATAGGGGTCAGCAGACTGCCCTGTGGACCACATGTAGCCCACCTCCTATTTTACTGGATCACATCAAGCTCATTAAGTATTATCTCTGGCTACTTTCACAGTACAACAGCAGAGGTGAGTAGCTGAGAGAGAAACTATATGGCCCACAAAGCCTAAAATGTTTACTACCGGGACTTATAGAGAAAAAGTCTGCCAATCCCTGCTCTAGAATTGCTGTCTAAACAACAGTCACAAGTCACATGTGCCTACTGAGCTCTTGAAATATGGCTAGTTCAAACTGACTCTTTGAAGTGATAATACTTGGAATATATTACATTAAATGCAATGTATCATTAAAAATAATTTCAACTGCTCCTTTTTACTTATTTTAATAAGTAGAAAGAAAATTTAAAATTTCACATCTGGCTCACATTGTATTTCTATTAGACAACACTGCTCTAGAATGAATTCAAAGTCCTGTCATTCTTTAAGAAAGGAAATAATCTTTCCTCCTCCCCCTAAAATAAACATACTTACAGTACATTTACTAGTATCATCATCATCCTTTTCTTCATAGTAGAAGTAGACAAAAGGGATCCAGAAAAACACACAGAATAATATAACAGAATATAAGGCTGTGGAAAGAAATAATAAGCTGAGTTCTACTGAATACATATAAACTTAATAACTGTTATATTCAGTTCCATATTCAGCTATACAAAACCACCTATATATATATGTATACTTACGTGTGTGTATATTAACATACAAAATAACTTACCAAATTCACATTTACATACCAAATTCACTCCCCCATCTGATCCCTATACACATAACTCTTTGTTTATATGTAATATCCCAATCAGCCTTTTCTGATCCCTGCCCCAAGAAATCAACAGCACTATTAGATAGATCATAATTCAAGTTAACCATGGGGCAATTTTCAGCAATAATGATAATAATTATGCCTATAGGGGCACCTGGGTGGCTCAGATGGTTAAGCGTCTGCCTTAGGCTTGGGTCATGATCCCAGGGTCCTGGGATCAAGACCCGCGTTGGGCTCCTTGCTCAGCAAGGAGACTGCTTCTCCCCCTCCCTCTGCTTCTCCCCCTGCTCATGTTCTCTCTCTCTGTATCTGTGTCTCGAATGAATAAATAAAAACATTAAAAAAATAAAAATAAACCAATTATGCCTATAACAAGTGTAGCAGCTAATACCTGAGCTCTTACTACATACTCAACACAATGCAAGAACTTCCTGTGAACCAACTCATTTAAATGAACATTAACTTTTGGGGCGACTGTCTGGCTCAGTTAGTTGAGTGACTGACTGGACTTAGCTCAAGTCATGATCTTGGGGTTGTGGGGTCGAGCCCCATGAGGGACTCCATGCCCAGTACGGAGTCTGCTTGTCCTTCTCCCTCTGCTCTTCCCCCTGTTCGTGCACATGCACGCTCACTCGCTCTGACTCTCTCTAAAAGAAATAAAATCGTTAAAAAATAAATCAATGAGCGTTAACTTTTGTATTCCTTCCAACTTAAAATCAAGTGAAGTTAAAACATTTTCCAGTCACTCAAGTTAAAGAAATAGTTATATATACAATACTATCCTTTTGGTACAAATAATTTCCCCAATCTAAGTTTAAAATATGTAGTGTTATAAAACTGATCTTATACAAATCAAGACCAAGAAAAGGTAAGAATGGTAAAAGAGTAAAATCAGATTCAAAGTTAACTGATACGAATTCCTACTTATATGCTTTAAAATAATATTAGAGATACTTTGACCCAGTAGTCAAAATATTTTTTAATTCAATGTATTACTTAAAATTTGAACAGCCAAAGTATATTTAACAATAAAAAAAGAAAACAGAATAAACAACTTTTTGAGGCTTCACAAACCTAAAAAAAGTGCTTTTAAAATCATCTGTGAAGGGGCACCTGGGTGGCTCAGTCAGTTAAGTGACCGACTCTTGATTTCCGCTCAGGTCCTGAGATAGGAGCTCAGGGACCTGAGATGGGAGCCCCACCTTGGGTGTGGAGCCTGCTTAAGATTCTCTCTCTCCCTCTACCCCTCTCATCCTCACCCCAATGCACGTGCTTTCTCCCTCTCTCAAAAAAAATAAATTAAAAAAATTTTTTTAAATAAAAAAAATAAGGGACACCTGTGTGGCTCAGTCGGTTAAGTGTCTGCCTTCAGCTCAGGTCATGATCTCAAGATCCTGGGATTAAGCCCCACATTGGGCTCACTGCTTAGAGTGGAGTCTGCTTCTCCCTCCCCCTCTGTTCCTCGCCCTGCTTGTGCTCCCTCCCCCTCTCTCTCAAATAAATAAAATCTTTAAAAAATAAATAAATTAATAATAATAAAATAAAAATCTCTGAATTTACATTTATTTGCATGTGCCTAAATTCATGGAATTATATAATGTAATTATATAAAACAATCACAGGATAATAGTTATTATACTCCTTTGTAAAAAAAAAAGCATTTGTTAGTAATGTATAACTTCAAATACTTATTCTGTTAGAAGGAATGATTATATAAGTTATAGAATTTTTAAACATGATCTTAATACTTGCTAGTACTATCTCACTTATCTGGAGGCCACTCATGAAACAGCCCCCATGAAATGCAGCATAGCTACAACTCAGCAAACAAAGCCCTACAGAACCAATAGAAAGGTAAAAGGTAATTTTTATTGACCAATCATAAAATAATTGTCAGCAAACTGAATTCTTGCACTACACATATTTAGTGAAATGCATGCAGTCTTTTAATATTATGAGAAACCAATAATGACAGTAAATCTTTAAAGGTAATGAATATTGTGTTCCTATACAAAACACAGAGTACAGTTAACCCCTGAAGTTGGCTAAGGCACTAAGTCCCTGCAGAGGTAAAAATCTACATATAACTTTAGACTCCCCTAAACCTTAACTAACAGCCTACTCTTGACTGGAAGCCTTACCGATAATATACAAAAACAGTTAATTAACATGTATTTTGTAGGTTACATGTATCATATACCATATTCTTTTTTTTTTTTTTTAAAGATTTTATTTATTTATTTGAGAGAGAGAGAGAATGAGAGATAGAAAGCACGAGAGGGAAGAGGGTCAGAGGGAGAAGCAGACTCCCTGCTGAGCAGGAAGCCCGATGCGGGACTCGATCCCGGGACTCCAGGATCATGACCTGAGCTGAAGGCAGTCGCTTAACCAACTGAGCCACCCAGGCGCCCATATACCATATTCTTAAAGTCAGCAAGAGAAAAGAAAATGTTAAGAAAATCATAAGAGAAAATACATTTAGACTATTATATTATAGTATTATAAACCAATATTATACTGAATTTATTAGAAAAAAATCCACATTAAGTGGGCACAACAGTTCAAATTTGTGTTGTTCAAGGGCCAGCAATAGTTAGTATTAATATTTCTAAGTCTAACAGCCAATGGAAATAAACATATATTAAAAAATGTAACCAAAGTAAGTTTTTAAAAATTAAAAGTAAAAGGGACAGGACTATAAATCACTCTAAATACCATTCTAATATTATGATTAAAATGATTAAATAATTTGCATAGAATAGGAGAAACCCTAAATCAGCATAACAGAGTTTAATGAGCTGATAGCCATACCCCAGAAATTTTGACCCAGTAATGTCTGGCTTCACTCTCAGCATGCTGCTTATGTCTACTACCTGATGGCCTAGGCCTTCATCTGGCCAAAGAGCCTATGGCTATTTCATAAACATTCCTGGTATTCAGGAACTTGCGTGATCAATGATCTTGTAAGCTTCAGAGTTAACATCATAGTCAATTAGCAGAACAGGTATAAAAATAATTCCTATAATTCAAAAAATACAAATAATCCATTTTTTAAAGTGGACGAAAGACAGATACTTTACCATAGAAGATATTGGCCGAAGATACAAAATGGCCAAAAAGCACATTCCAAAAGATGCTTATCATCATTAGTCATGAAGATGTAAACTAAACCTACAATGAGATACACATATCCAAAAGAATGGCTAAAATTAAACTGGCAATACCAAGTGTTATCAAGAATGTAGAACAACTGATAGTCCCATACTTTGCTAGAGGCAGTGTAAAGTGGCACAACACTATAGAAAACTGTTTAGTAGTTTCTTACCAAGTTAAATATACAACTACCACAAGCTCCAACAATTCTACTCCTCTGACAATGAAGAGCAGCAACATATGCAAAGGGTTTCTGCCCAAAGAAGCCTGCCTGAGTTACAGAGTCCAGGGCTTTTACTGAGGACTTGTAAAATACGCACATTTGCCTGAGTGACCAGCTGTGATACCAAAACTACTGACCCAAAGCAGGAAAGCAAGTATTGACTAAAAATCATACGTTTTGCACAACTGAACAAGCTGGTACTGCAAGGTTCCATATTCAGCTATACAAAACCACCTTATCAATTAGTAATACAGGGTACATCCAAGGGCTAGGTTCACAGGAGTTAGTCAAGGGTCAGCCACACAACCTGAAAGTATATGGTAAGTGAACAAGCTCAGGTGTCTTGCATTAACTCTTTCTTTTCTTTTCTTTTTAAAGTAGGCTCCACACCCACTGTGGAGCCTAACGCAGGACTTGAATTCACAACCCTCCTGAGATCAAGACCTGAACTGAGATCAAGAGTCCGCCGATGCATGGGGCATCTGGGTGGCTCAGTCCATTAAGCGTCTGCCTTCGGCTCAGGTCATGATCTCAGGGTCCTGGGATCGAGCCCCGCATCCAGCTCTCTGCTCAGTGGGGAGTCTGCTTCTCCCTTTCCCTCTGGCTCCTCTCCCCCACTCATGCTCTCTTTCTCTCTTCTCTCAAATAAATAAATAAAATCTATAAAAAAAAAAAAGTCAGATGCTTAACCGACTAAAAAACCCAGGTGCTCCCTGCATTAACTCTTTCATAACAAAAATGTTCTTAGCAACATTATTCACAGTAGTCAAAAACTGGAAATGATCCAAACGTCCATCAACAGGTGAAAAGATAAGCAAACTAAATGGTATTATATTTATACGAATGACTAGTATACAGCAATAAAAAAGAACAAACCATGGTTACATGAGATGAGGATGAATCGCACAGACCTTATGCTGAATAAAATATGCCCAAACACAGGAGTACATTTTCTACAACTGAACTTCAGGAAGTTCTAGAACTGGCAAAACTAATTTATTACAACACGAGTCAAAAAAAGTGGTTGGGACAGCTACTGACTGTAAAGAGACATGAAGATGTATGGCAACCAAAACTCCCATTATGTTGCTGATAGAAATAACCAGGAAAAGGCAGTTTCTAGCAATCAACACCTGGGGGAAGGAAATGGGGAACACACACAATTCTGAAAAGACTCTATAATATCCCCTCAGCAGTCTATGACTCAAAATAGGTGTAGAACAGGGGCGCCTGGGTGGCTCAGTTGGTTAAGCAACTGCCTTCGGCTCAGGTCATGATCCTGGAGTCCCGGGATCGAGCCCCATATCGGGCTCCCTGCTCGGCAGGGAGTCTGCTTCTCCCTCTGATCCACCCCCCTCTCATGCTCTCTCTCATTCTCTCAAATAAATAAATAAAATTTTAAAAAAAAATCCTTAAAGAGTATAAACTCATTTAAAAAAAAAATACGTGTAGAACAACTGCTCTAAATCTTTGTTTTGCCAACACCACACTCTATAAACTATCCTCTGGAAGATCTCTCCTGCATCTTTATGCGTCTTCTCCCTGCTTCTCCCCCTCTCTCTCTGCCTGCCGCTCCCCCTGCTTGTGCTCTCTTTCTCTCTCTCTCAAATAAATTTTAAAAATCTTTTTAAAAAATGAATAAATAAAGATCTTTTCCTTTAGCCCATAAATGTTAATCTATAAAGAAACGTAAGTTAATTAATTAACATTTTTGTGTTTTGGATCAGTTCTAATGTCCAGTTGGGTTTATATATCTGTAAATGAAAAAAAAAAGTTGCTGTTACCACGATTATGAAACTGAGAAATTGCTTCTTTTACAGCTCTACTTCATATTGATAGCTATTTTCAAAGGAAAATTATTCTTAACCCAAACAGTGATGACACTCTCATATCCTGACATCTTTATAAAGTATGCTTTTACTTGTAAATGTTTTTGTTAAAAGATTGCTACTAGCAGGTGAAAGATAAACAGACTATTTGGTTTAATAGTCCCACTAACATCAAAGAAAACATACTAAGAACAAATTTTAAAACCTCATGTCCACAAAAATTGGCAAAAATTAGACTCATAAAACAAGTTTTTTTAAAACAACTTAGCAAGAACTAGCAAAAACAAGTGGACAGCCATCAACTCTTAAAAGGACATAGACAAAAACTGTGGCAAAGAATATATGATAACTTATGATCTTTTCATATACACAAGCTACCTTTTAAAAACTGTATATCATTACATTATAATGCACATGAAAATTAACTTGGATTAATTAGGCTTTGGGATTTTTAGACACTCTTTATTCCTCTCAACTACTGATGAAAACACCAAGACAAAGAATAACTTGGTCAATATTGTGATAGTATAATTAATCATTACAAAGCTTTTTTTTAAGAGGGTCAAAGTATAAAGATATTCTGGGAATTCTAAAAACCTTCTAAAATTATCCCATTTACCCAGCTGAAGATATTTGGGGTCAAGGCTGCTAGCCGTATAACCAGATACCCATTTTCATTTCAGCTGGCATTCCCCTTTTTGTCCTTCCGCTTTCCTCCTGCTTCCTGCCTGAAATGGATATGTGATAGCTTAAACTCTAGCCATCATTTTGGACTTTGGTGACCTTAAGATGGAAATCATGTACTAAGGATGGAGAGCAGATGAAAACAAAGGAAAACAAAACACAAGTTTAAGATCCTCATGATGCGGGGCACCTGGGTGGCTCAGTCGTTAAGCGTCTGCCTTCGGCTCAGGTCATGGTCCCAGAGTCCTGGGATCGAGCCCCGCATTGGGCTCCCTGTTCGGCGGGAAGCCTGCTTCTCCCTCTCCCACTCCCTCTGCTTGTGTTCCCTCTCTCGCTGTGTCTCTCTCTGTCAAATAAATAAATAAAAAAATCTTAAAAAAAAATTAAAAAAAGATCCTCATGATGCCATAACGCTGCCATCTGAACCCTGGATAGCCCAATTCTAGACTTACTTTAAGTGAGATTTAAAAACCACTATACTGTTTTAGTCAATGTATTTCCAGTCTGTTAATGCCGTCAGGTGTAATTCCTAAAACAGAATCTGATATGAGAAATGGGGGAACCCAAACATTCACTCCTGAACTATCCTGAGCCATTAATGGTCCTGCCTGTGAGCCATGAGTGTAATAGATCTCAATTAACTTTTACCATTGAACATGGTAGCATCATGAGGTGCCACAGAATCTCCTGGGTTCAAGATACAGTTCTTGCCTTCACAGTGTAGCAGCAACTCTATTTCCCTTAATAACCAGCATCAATCACTCCAGCCCACACGGTTAACTATTACTGTGTGTTCGTTCAATAGAATAAGGCAACCAATGGTCAAGTGGAAATAATACCACTAATTCAACAAAACTACTGTTTCATCCTTGCTGGAAGTACTCTCATATGGCTATTAAAAATTCTAACCAGCAGAACTCAGCTACAAGAAACAAGTTTTGTGGTTAGTTCATTAGGACTAAGTGTACAAACTGCCATGCTCACTTCTATCCCTTAGTTATCAGACATGGGTACAAATTATAGGACAAAGAGACCCATGTAATGCTCACTGGTCCACAGCATTCTCTGAAATAAAAAAAATAAACAGGGCCGCCTGGGTGGCTCAGTCGGTTAGCATCTGCCTTTGGCTCAGGT
>NW_027397084.1:23283748-23429044 GCF_003265705.2 Callorhinus ursinus
AAAGAAAGAAAGAAAGAAAGAAAGAGAAAGAAAGAAAAAAAGAAAAGAAAGAAGAAAGAAAGAAAGGGAAGAAAGGAAGAAAGGAAGAAAGAGAAAGAAAGAAAGAAAGAGAGAGAGAGAGAGAGAGAGAGAAAGAAAGAAAGGAAGGAATACTTCTCAGTTCATTTTATGAAACTAGCAGGGTCTTCATACACAAGCCTGACAAGAATAGTTAAGATAAAGGAAAGTTACATACCAGTCTCACCTAAGACGATTTTTAAAAGAATCCCAAATAAGATAACAGCAAATCAAATCCAGCAAGAGCTGGATTAAACAAAACAAAAACCACCGTCATGACCAGATGCTTAACAACTGAGCCACCCAGGCACCCCTGAAAACAAGCAAGTAATTTCATATAAAGTTCAAAAAATGTAAAACTAAAGATACAGCCTGGTAGAACTATACGGCAAAAACAAGGGATTAACAGAGACTAAATTAAAATAGTGGTTACTTCTAAGGGGGTTGAAGAAGAGATGGCATCGGGGAAAGGCCCACAAGGGACTTCAAACTTCATACCTTGCATGCTTAATAGATATATTACAAGTATAAAAGTATTATATGTTGAATAAACATCAAAACTGTCAATACTTGCAAGACTGCTATAAAGTTAGCCTCTAAAATGGCTCCTGTTGATCCCCACACCCTTGTGCAATCCCCCAATTTGAGAATGGATAAACAAGCCATGGTATATTAATATAATAGGTGTGGGCTAGATCACTGACTCACTGTTGATGAAAAGAATGTGACTCCTAAGATTAATTACTAAAAGACTCTGCCTTCCATCTTGCTTGCTCTGAGAGACCTTAGCTGCCATGTTGTGAACTGCCCTATGAAAAGGTCCCTATGGCAAGGAACTGATGCTGCTGGCAACAGGTAGCTAAGACGTGAAGCCAGCCTAAACCCACGTGAGGGAGCCTGGGAGCCAACTCTCCCCAAGTGCAGCCTTAAGATGAATGTAGTCCCAACATACACAACTGCAGCCTTGTGAAGAGAAAACCCGAGCTGAGGACCCAGATCAGCTACATCTGGATTCTTGACCCAGAGAAACTGGGAGATAATGTTTGTTCTAAACTGCTAAATTTGGGGGTAATTTGGTACACCACAGCAGATAACTACTACCACTGCTGACAGTACCTCACTGACTGAAACATTAAGGGGCATGATCTGACAATATACAACTTGGGAAACAAAACTGTTTACAGTCTTTAACTGAGAATATGTACTCTGAAGAACAGTCATTTCCCTGAAGGATTTTTTTGGTTGCTTGTTTCCTCTAATATTTCTACTTGGAAACAAATTCTTAGGCCACTTAGTGTCATGGAGTCATTATCTAGAGAATTTCTTGAGCAAATGCAATCAGAAACCATTTAGGAAACTCCCCCAAAGATTAAGAATACATCGTCAGGTAGAATACAGTCTTTTAAAAAAGGGGGCGGATCAAAAGGAATGAGATCTTGCCATTTGCAACGACGTGGATGGAACTGAAGGGTGTTATGCTGAGTGAAATAAGTCAATCAGAGAAAGACATGTATCATATGACCTCACTGATATGAGGAATTCTTAATCTCAGGAAACAAACTGAGTGTTGTTGGAGTGGTGGGGCGTGGGAGGGATGGAGTGGCTGGGTGATAGACATTGGGGAGGGTATGTGCTATGGTGAGCGCTGTGAATTGTGCAAGACTGTTGAATCACAGATCTGTACTTCTGAAACAAATAATGCAACATATGTTAAGAAATAAGAAAAAGGGGTGCCTGGGTGGCTCAGTTGGTTAAGTGACTGCCTTCGGCTCAGGTCATGATCCTGGAGTCCCAGGATCGAGTCCCACATCGGGCTCCCTGCTCGGCGGGGAGTCTGCTTCTCCCTCTGACCCTCTTCCCTCTTGTGCTTTCTATCTCTCTCATTCTCTCTCTCTCTGAAATAAATAAATAAAATTTAAAAAAAAAAAAAAGAAGAAAAAGAAGAAGATAGCAGGAGGGGAAGAATGAAGGGGAGTAAGTCAGGGGGAGACGAACCATGAGAAACAATGGACTCTGAGAAACAAACTGAGGGTTCTAGAGGGGAGGGGGGTGAGGGGATGGGTTAGCCTGGTGATGGGTATTAAAGAGGGCACGTTCTGCGTGGAGCACTGGGTGTTATACGCAAACAATGAATCAGGGAACACTACATCAAGAACTAATGATGTAATGTATGGTGATTAACATAACAATAAAATTAAAAAAAATAAAAAGGGGGCGGGAAAGCAGGAGATAGGACACAACTATATCTCATCAAGAAGAACTTTACAGAAGTCCCCCAAATTATTCTCAATCTTTTTTAGAAAAGCAATTATATATATTAGAGATGTTTTCAAAACAATAAAGAATCAAAAAGATATAAATTTAATGAGATGTTAGGTCAATTCTTTCATATTAATCTTCTCCTATCATTGCACTGAGGTTTACTTTCCTTGTTCTCTTAGCTAATTTGAATTAAAACAACAGCAGATCTCTGCTATTCAGCACTAATCACACGTCTCACATTCCTAATACCATGAAGTAGATATTACTTTATCCACCATTTCACAAGTGTTAAAGTCATAAAGAAGTTAAATGACTTCAAGGTCTCATGGTACTCTTCTCAAATTAGACACTAGAAGGTTGTAAACCCTAAGTTCAAAATTCATAGTAAAGACTCCAAGTACAATTTTTCAGCAACTAACCAATGGGGAGTAAGGAAAAACTTCCTAAGAATTCTCTTAGGTGCGCTAAAAGGCATGGCATAGAAGAGTCTGAAAGTTTCTTGATCCATCTTTATTCTTCCTTAGTTCCATAACTTACCTTACCCAAATATGCATAAATCTATTTTCACTACAGAAATGCTGGAGAGCAAAAAGTAAGAACTTATTAAACACCTAATAATCTGGAATTCTTTGAATAAGAGCACCCATACAATGGAAAACAATGCAGTAAAGGCTTTTTTTAAAATATATACTAGATCCTCAAAGCAGCAGTATTTGAAAGAGCCAAAAACTGAACCTAACTGATCATCAATTTTATTTTTTTAATTTAATTTAATTTTATTATGTTATGTTAGTCACCATATAGGACATCATTAGTTTTTTTTAAATTTATGAAATTTCTGCTTAATATTTTTTTTATTATGTTATGTTAATCACCATACATTATATCATTAGTTTTTGATGTAGTGTTCCATGATTCATTGTTTGTGTACAACACCCAGTGCTCCATTCAATATGTTCCCTCTTTAATACCCATCACCAGGCTAACTCATCCCCCCACCCCCTTCCCCTCTAGAACCCTCAGTTTGTTTTTCAGAGTCCATAGTCTCTCATGGTACATCATTAGTTTTGATGTAGTATTCCATGATCATCAATTTTAGAATGGATAAACAAGCCATGGTATGTTAATACAATGGAATATTCAAAGCAATGACGATCAATGAAGTACCGTTACCTGCAACAATACAGATGAATCTCAAATACAATGCTGAGCACTACAGCCAAACAGAAAACAATGTATACTATATGAATTCAATTTATATCTACACAAAAAATGATAAGTCTTGAATAATTCCTGCTTATGGTTTGAGCTCTCTCCATTTCTACAACCCCTGTACACATGCAAAATCAACACAAAAAGTTAGAAAAACAAGTAAAATGAAAATTCACTTCAAGTGGACAGTGAAAGAGTTAAAACTAAAAATTTCAAGAATGATTAGAGAAAACATTAGAATAAACATTTATAATAAAGTACAATAAACAGAATGTAAAAATTTAAACATAAAAATAAATTTGAAACATAAAAATAGAACTCAGATAAAAGGTTAAACACAATATATAATAAAATCTTAAATAGGTTCCAACATAGGATTAAAACAGAACGGAGAAGAAAAGTCAGACAAGAGTAGCTTTTTAAAGGAAAATATCAAAGAAGTTTAAAGATATAAATGAAGAAACAAAGACATTCAAAAAGGACAAAAGGACTGAAATGTTTCTGGGATGCATACAACATCCTCAAATGAGGGGATCTCCTAGGGAGAGGGTCCCTATGACTATAGAACAAAAGGGCAGAATTAAACAACCTCACTCTCTCATCCTTTGACAAGCTCCAGGAACTTGTATTTCCTATGCAGTCGGTTTCAGGTAACAGGACTGTTAATAACCAATTAAGAGCTAGTGGAGAACCAGTAGGTAGAAGCAGTAGTTCTCCTGACTTCTACAAATTGTCCAAAAAAAAAAAAACTACCCAAAGTTCCATTAATGTAACAAGGATTTCAAAAGTGTAGTTTCCAGACCCAAGGATTCACAGGGATCATTTCAGGGTACCCAAAACATGAAAATTATATTCACATTAATACCAAAATGTTGTTAGCCTTTCCACTAGCAGTTATTAAGTTTTTCACCACCAACCACTCACCAATGGGGAGCACTTTCATTCAGAAAAGTCCCTTTTGAAGCAGTAGTAATTCCATTAGATGTCTACTTTTGAGTACACATCTTTTTAATATTCTGTGAGAAAGGAAGTACTCATAAATTTTACTTGTGAGAAGCACTGTGCTATTTTACTTACGAGCTATACTTAGTCACTTTCTTTCAAAGAACACCATTTTTTACTTGAAAGAACTGAGAGACAAGCAGTAATTATCTAGGCTTGAGGATTAGATGGACTCTTTCCAAAATGAATAAAGTGACCCTGTCATTTCAAAGAAAAAAGGTAATAGTATTTGCTGCCAATGATAAAACCTAAACTTTCAAAAGAAAATTAGGATTTTTGGAAAACTTGAATTCACCACCTTGAGCCTTACATCTTCCCAATACCTAAACACATTTCTGATAGAGCAGTGGTGACACTAAAGGGATAGGGAATTCATTAACAGAAATCAGAATCTCTCCGGATATAATCTAGCATTCCGTATTATTTAAAAGGTCCCAGATGATTTTGGGAGCTGCCCTGGGGGTTCAGTGCTGCTAAGCATTCTCACAGGAAACATCCCCAGAACCATTAAAAGGCAGCTCACTTCATGCCACAAAGATCCAGCTTAGGAAATAAAATCCACTTCAAAATGCCACTCACTAACAAGGTGATCTTTAATATCTCTTAAATATAAATTTCCTCCATCTGTAAAATGTAGAAAACACTTCCCAAAAAATGACATTCATGAAAATTAAGTAAAATGTTGAATGTGAAAGTCTCGTACAGTTCTTGGCAAGGTTAGACAATGAAAATGTGTTATGTTAGGAGAGATTAGATGAACTATAGAATCTCAGAGGGGATGTATAAAAATAGTGCTTAGAATTACATGGAGTCTGTGCTGTCCTCAGGATCCAGGAGGAGACAGCTAACAGGCAGTTAGATAATATCTAGCATTTCTGGAGAAACAACTGGGCTTGAGGATAGTAACTATTTCAGAAGCCATGCAATCCTTTTAGGCTCCTTGCTGTAGGTCAACACCTAAGTTAAAGTCAAAGGATTAGCCACAGCTAAAGTGGATATGACTACCTTTCTGACAACAACCATTAACATTATTGAATAAATCTTGCTTTGAATCCATAGTCATCAAGAAATCTATCATTTGGCTTCTCATGCAAGTTCCTTCCTTAAATCAGTATCTCAACTATCCTATCCCAAGGTAGTTAAATTTCTTTTTTTTTAAGACTTTATTTATTTGAGAGCGAGCGAGCATGAGCAGGGGAGAGGCAGATGGAGAGGGCGAAGCAAACTCCCCATTGAGCTGGGAGCCCAACATGGGACTCTATCCCAGGACCCTGGAATTATGACCTGAACCAAAGGCAGACACTTAACCAACTGAGACACCCAGGGGCCCAGTAGTTATATTTCTAACTACAACTCAAATTCTGCAGAAAATCAAGCCCTAAATTCCTAAGTCATCTACTGTTTGTAATGATTAACTTATCTCCCATGCATTTAAAATACTAGGGACATACTATCCTTAGGAGAACTGACAAAAATACTAAAATCATTTTGGTAGACTTAATTCTCTCCATGAAACAACTGAAAGGGCTGCATGAATTAACATTCCTGTTTAGAAGTCTTTGTAACCTTGGTTACAATGGATTAATCCAGTAGCCTCTAGGTTCAGTGATAAGATATGGCTCATGGACCTGGACTACACCAAGATAAAAGCTGCTTTATCTTGTCACATGTTCTAAAGCACAAATACACTTTAGTGTCACATAGGAGAGGCTCTCCTCCCCCAAAAGTTTTTTTTTTTTTTTAAAGATTTTATTTATTTATTTGAGAGAGAGAGAATGAGAGATAGAGAGTACGAGAGGGAAGAGGGTCAGAGGGAGACGCAGACTCCCCGCTGAGCGGGGAGCCTGATGCGGGACTCGATCCCAGGACTCCAGGATCATGACCTAAACCGAAGGCAGTTGCTTAACCAACTGAGCCACCCAGGCGCCCCCAAAACAGTTTTTGAAGTGACTTATATCCCCCCAAAATTTGTATTGAAAGGCAACATTCTACTTAATATAGCACCATTTCAAAGGTTTTAACTTAAGAGGTCAAATTTATAGTTTAAAATAATGAATTCTACATTAAATACCACAAAGTATTTCTAAAATACACACCAAAGGGAGAGAATTTCATGGGTCTGTAGATTTCAGATCAGGAGAAAAGGCAAAGGTAGAGCCAAAGCAGCTAAATTAAAATTCAATGAAACCCTTGAAAAAACTATCCCATCAAGAGAAACTTCTATAAGCTGGTTTTTCAGTTTCCAATTTAGTGTCCTACTGAAATCTTACTCAACATCTTAATTGCTGAAAAAAAATGACATCCCTTTCTTAACTCAGCACTTACACATTTATTTTAAGATTTATTTATTTGAGAGAGAGAAAGTGAGCGAGGGAGTGCGCACAAGCGGGGGGGGGGGGAAGGAAGACGGAGAGGGAGAAGTAGGCTCCCTGCTAAAGCAGGTAACCCGATGTGATGCGGGGCTGGATCCCAAGACCCAAAGATTACGACCTGAGCCAAAGGCAGCCGCTTAACTGACTGAGCCATCCAGGCACCCAGCACTTACACACTTTTTTAAAGACTTACTTATTTTTATTTTAGAGAGTGAAAGAGAGAGAATGCATGGACACGCATCTGTGAGCAGGAAAGGTGGGGGCAAAGGGAGAGGGAGAGAGAGAATCCAAGCAGATTCCCTGCTGAGTGTGCAGCCTGACACAACTGAATCCCAGGACCCTGAAATCATGAGCTGAGCTGAAATCAAGAGTCTGATGCTTAACCAACTGAGCCACCCAGGTGCCCCTGCAAGTACACATTTTTATAAAAACACAAGTCTTATGCAAATTTAAAGAGAAAATCTGGGAAACACTTAGGTGTTTATTATAAAGCTTTTATAATTGAACATTCGAGAAGGAAGAGAGAGGGAAGGCCCAATCAACCAGAATCCCTTAAACTGGCTCTGTATAGTACAATAAAGTTGATGTTACAAACTCCCCTGAGTACCCTTTACTAGTGTCAATACTTAGGAAAAATGTCCAGAAAACTAAGATTTTTAAAATCAAGACTGCAAGTAGGAAAATGGTAATGTTAACAAAGGAAGACACTTGAGATTTAAAGTAACTTGACTGAAACTCCAAAAAGACATAGTACAAGTGAACCTAAATGAAGTAAAGTAGGTTAAAAGTTTCAAGATTATGAGAATGAATGCTGTATTTCTTACTCCTGGTGTTGAAACAGTCATCACAAATGTGATATCAAAATTAAATGTTTATACACAGCTTAATTCTACATCTTGGTTAGCAGCGCAGATAGGAAATGAAACTGAAATACTTACTGTAGTAACCATATAACACAGTGTCCTCGATCTGTCTGCTGACATTAGCATTGGCCCAGTCCTAGGATAAAAAGGAAACAATAGAAATATTAATGAAACACCCATCTGTTTATAGCAATTATAATTAAGTTTTAATATGACTGAATGTCACTTATAAATGTATCATCAACCCAACCAAGTATGATCTGTGCCTTCAATAATTGAGAAAACAGGTAAAGTAAGTAAGCACACAAATTTCAAAAGGTAAATGCTGAGATAAGATGACAATATAGTTCTAGGGAAAGACATAAGCAGGAGGCACCTAACTCAGCCTGAAGATCAGGGATGGCTTCCCAAAATGACTCTAAACTGAAAAATGAAGGAAGAAAGGTCATTCTCAGAGAAAAGGAGAAAAAAAAAAAACAGCAGGAAGGACAGAAGAGAGAAGAAACACACAGAGAAGTTTGAAAAAAAAAACTGCAAGAAGCTAAATATAGATTCATTAGAGCTTTTGGGAGGGTAAGAAAAAGCCAGTGGAGCAAGGGAGGGAAGGACATAAGTTTAAGGGACTCATGAGTCATGCTAAGTATTTTGGACTTTGTCCTAAGGGCAACAGAAAATAGTGATGAATTTCTATACAGAGAGTTGAAATATGATTTGCATTTTAGAAAATATTTGAGCATATTTTTTAAAAATACCTAAAAGAACAGTCAATCTAAACTTCTTTGCATTCAGCCCACACAAGTATTCTTTAAATTAGTAATTTTAGAAAATATAATTCAAATTAATCTTTTCAAATAGAAAAAATCTATACACTAATGAATCAGAACTCAATCATTATAATGGCAAGTCTTTTTATCAAATGTCCTAAACTTTATGCATATGAAAAATTAAACCTGGAGAGTCTAAGTGACTACTGCTATTAAGTATTAGTATCCAGATCATTTCTTTCCAATAAACACTTTTAAGAGCTCAAGTCAGTATCAACATCCCACTACACTGGCATTTAAGGAAGGATACCAACATTTAAATCTCCTCAAATAATTGGGTTTTTCTTTTTTTTTTCACCTACAAACACCTCTAGCAAGGAACATCTATGAATTTCTTACCGACAAATTTCTAAAAGAACAAAAATGTGGAAAATCCAAATTTAGCACTACAAAAGCAAAATCTTGACACACAAAGTACAATAAAAATAGTATTTTTCCAACAGCAATAAAGACTATAAAAAACTTAATAGGCTAAATAAAAATGTTATGTTAACTATATAAAGAAAACTTAATTATAGAATATTAAAAAATCTAAATAAATGGAAAGTCACATGTTCCCACATGAAAAGATTATAAATACCAAATCCCTCCAAATTACTTTATAAAAACTATATATACTGTCAATCCAAATCCCAATATACTAAGAGGTAGAGTATTTTGACATGCTGATTACAAAAATCATCTGAAAAACATATAGGCAAGAGCTAGGAAATTTTTTCAAGATGACCAACAATGAGAAATTTACCCAATTACTAGATTTGCTTAATAAAACATGAAAATCTATTATAGTAACCTTTCATTTACCTAAGTGGCAAAATTTAAAACATTAGTGGCAAATGTAGAGGAAAAGTCATCACCTACATAGTAATAGTAAGGAAAATCGTCTATGATCTAGACATTCTTTGTTGGAATCTATTCCTAAAAATATTCACACAAATCAGGACAGATATCAATATACAGATAAGTTTTAAAGACAAAGTAGTACTGTCTAATGAATGACCTCAAGAGCTCTTACTGGGTTGCATGACAGCAAGCTACCAAAATGGGGCCTCCCCTTCCCATACAATAGGAGGAGTTACACCCCATCTCTATTACTCACAGGACTAAAGGGGCCCAAAGTCTCTAGGTGTTCAGCAACTGGAATGTCCAAGCACCTCATGAACACCTCGTATCTAAGTTCACACTACCTGGCACCCAAGTCCATCGTGTTTACCTATCTGCAAGGCCATTCTCTTTGCCTTACAAGAAGGGAGAACAAAAGAAGGTAGAGGTACCTCTGGTGAAGCACCTGCACTTTGGGAACGCTCACTTTATTGCAAGAATGTCAAGGATTTAAGAACCTATGCACTTGCTGATCCTTACCCCCATAAATTCCAGCCTACACCAAATAATGTTTATTGTTCCCTTTGCTCCTTACTCAACAATATTCGGTGCAGTGTTGTTTAAAAAAATTTAAAAAATCAATAACTAGAAACAATCTATATGCCTAAGGAGAAACTATATAGACATTAAAAACAATGAAATCTGTATAAACAGGTATATATAGATATCCATGAAGTACTTTTGAGTGGGGGGGGGGAGCCACAGAACAAATTACAACTAGTAGTTTTAACACATGCAATCTTTGTCTAAAAAATAAAACACCCATACATATACAAAAAAAAAAAATGGAACTCTTTTACCACATGGGCATGGCAAAGCACTGGGGATATTTCTGTGCAATAACTGGACATTTTTTCATCAATGATTCAAGTATCCAAATGGATATGTACATAATCAAAACTTGAGTTCCTAACAGTTTCTTTAGTTACTGTTTATGAACAAAATGGAATTTTAAAAAGATTTTTGAATCTTGAAGATTTTTTGAAACGGAGGAAAATTCACCTATCCCTGCACAAGCTCCCTTCCAATTTCCAAAATAATCCCATAAGGTATTAATGTACCCATTGAGAATTACTTACAAGTTAAACTTTAAAATTAAACAAGACCCCAAACTCAGAAAAAAGTTAAAAGAAGAAAGAATGTAGGTAATTTAAAGCCAAAGATTCATTGACACTTAGAATCTTTTACCCTGCAAGGTTCTTTTAACCAAATCTTATGGCAATAAGAAAATATTAACATCACCATTTTAAGCCTATAAATAAGCATAAAATATACAACATCATTCAAATACTATTAGTGCATTTGGCTCTTATACCCTGTCTTGCCTCCAAGGTACATACTGTCAAAAGAGCTTAGTTTAGGAAACCTTCCTCCATTTACATTTTGAAAACCACTCTACCCTTGATACATTTTATAGACCATGGCCTCCCAAAGCAGAGACCAAAAGAAACTAGTTATTTAAGACCCAAAAGGTTGGAAGAAAAAGAATACTAGAGAATATTAAAGAGCATTTCAGATGAAAGAAAAAGAATATAAATTCCACAGAGCAGAGATGGAGTGGGTCATATACATAAAATTTCCTTTCCTATTCTTCAAAATGACATTTAGAAATGCTCAGCCCAACCCCAAAGTATACAACTCTCCTCCATTTTACCTGAAATTCTCACCTTAGACCAGTGGCTTTCACTCAGGGGTGACTTTGTCCCCCATGGGAATTTGGCAATGGAGCCCCAGGAGGTCAGGAGAGTGTTGGTGTACTAGCAGCATCTTGTGGGTAGAAGCAAAGATCTGCTGTCTATGATGCACAGGACCTCACCCACAACAAAGATTAATCGGAACAAAATGTCAATGTCTAAGAAACACTGACTTTGAGGTCCCTAAAATAATTTGGAACCAAAAGACAGGAACTCACTCAACTTACTACCAAATCTAAAACCGACCTCCATCTGTATTCAAATGTTAGTCCTTCCTTCTGCCAAGTACCTGTACTCCTATTTATGGCCAATCCTTTCACATTAAGAATCCCAACCCTTTTGCTTTCTCAAAGACACTGTACCTGCAATAGTATCTTCTCTTCCCTCTAAAAATCCTCCTACCCCACTGAATCCTAAAGTATACAAACCCTAGTAACTTCCAATAAGCACAGAGATATACACACAACCACCTCAAATAAAAACACCTCCCTTGACCCCACTTCTTACTCCCTTAGAAAACAAAAGCTCTTGAAAAGTTTTCAGCATTCCCTATCACTGCTTCCTCACCTCCCTGTCCAGTTAACCCGCTCCAATCTGAGCACCCAAATGCTCCACTGAAACTATCTTCTTGCTCTTTGGTCACCACTGACCAAAGCCAGCAGCCACTTCTCTACCCCTCTCACTACACCTCTTAACAACACTTCCAACTCCCTACTTGACACCTCCACTTGAATATTTAGGATAGGCACCCTGAAGGTAATTTGTCCAAAATACAGCTCTTTTAACATGACTTAAAAGTCATAAACAATTTGGCTCCCGTCTTCCTCTTGATCTCAGCTAGTACCAAAGTGCAACCCCCAACACCACACTTCAGCCAAATAGGCCAAACTCATCTCTATCTAAAAGCTTCTGTATTTGCTGTTCCCTCTCCCTAAAGGCTTTCACCTCTGGATCTTCACCTGACTGGCTCTTCCTCATCCAGGTCTCAGCTCAAGTAACCTGTTTCAGCAATTGGGCCTTCCCATGCCCCTATGTGAATTACCCACAACTTAGACTTTCATAGCAATCTGTTATATTTCCTCATAGAATGTAATGCTGTGAAGTCAGCTTGTTTTGTTTACTGTTGGCCTGATCTTAGCGAATGTAAGCTCCATGAAAACAGCAGCCTCATTTATTAATCTCCAGCACCCATGTGTGTCAGGTACATACTACATGCTTAATAAATATTAAGCAAATAAATGTATTTAAGGTACAGTGAAGAATACAAAGTTCTAAAACAAAATCTGAGAGTACAAATGAGGCAGTACTGGAGAGTTAAACCCAGACATCTAAGAGAGATTAATCACTGGAGGAGGGGAGTAAGATATGAACATTTTAGCAGCCAAAACACAAAATGTTCCAATGCCATATCTTAATTACTAATTTTTAAAAAAAAAATTTTATACATTGGTATAAAATAAAAAGTGTTTATGTTAGTGTCAACTTTATAGTACTCACTAGGAAAATATATATATATATATATATACACACAGATATATATATAAATATATATAATCTAGTGAACAAAGAGTTCTGAAGCCAGAATGCAGAGTTTCAAATCTCGGCTATAGCACCTACAAGTTGTATGACCTTAAATAGGTTACTTCACCTCTCCAGACTTTGGTTTCCTGCCCATAAAATCATGGATAATACTATACCTCACAGGGTTGTTTGGGAGGTTAAACAGTGTTAATATATATTAATCATGAGAACAGGATCTGACACAGTAAATATTCAACAGATGTTAATTACTATCTTCATACAGCACTTGGCACATGCTAAGTGCTCAATTAATACTTGCTAAATAAGTGAGTGACCAGGGTGCCTGGGTGGCTCAGTTGGTTAACCATCTGACTTAGGCTCAGGTCATGATCTCAGGATCCTGGGACTGAGCCCTGCATCTCAGGCTGCGTGCTCAGTGGGGAGTCAGCTTGTCCTTCCCCTCTCCCTCTGCCCCTCCAACCATTCATGCTCCCAGGAAGGGGAGGTATGCATTCGCTCTCTCCCAAATAAATAAAATCTTTTAAAAATAAATAAATATGTGAGTAAGTGACCTACAGTAAATAATTAGTTTTCATAGCAATCATAATGTATCTAAACCTAACTACAAAAATGTTTTCACATTATTTAAGTCCAGTTGGCTCAATTCAGAAACTTATTTTGGAAGCATGCAATACTGAGTTAACTGTAATAATATTTCATTCAAATGCTGAAGTATCTACTCTGTGCTAAACACTTGGGATACAAAAATAAACAAGACACAGTTCCTGCCTCAAGAAGCTTAACTATTAAGAAACTTAAACATATGTTAATTGAAAGATAACTCAGAAACCCTCCAGTCCAACACCCCTCATTTTAAAAATGAAGAACCTGAAGTCCAGAAAACTTAACTAAGTTGGCCAAAGAAACAGCCTAGATAGTAAAGAGTCAAGACTAGAAGTCAGGTCTTGTAACTCCCAGCTAGCTTAGTGGTCTTTTCCACATGCCATACTGACTCAAAGTACTCAATGTGAAACAGATTTAGATTTTGATCCACCACTAACAAAAGCCCTGCTAAATTACTTATTTACTGCATTAATGTAAATCAACTCAAACTTCAAGGGAGCTATGAGAGACACAAAAATAAACTATTGTGATTATGTAATATATTTTCGGATCAACAAAAGGGATTCTTCACATTTGGAGGGTTGGTGAATTAATAGTTCTTTAGTCAGTTAAGAGTCTGTTTCTAGTTTTCCATGGTGGTTGTCCCATTCTCAGTCTCTATGCTGCATTTTCACTCATATTTATTCCCTGGAGACAACAAAAAAAGCACAATATATACTGGACTGCTAAACTTAAACACTTAATTGCCAAGAACTTGAAAGGGGAGAAAAAATCACATAGTATGATAGTAATTACCTTAAATGTACCATTTTGATTTTTCATGTAAGAAACCAAAAATATATCCACTGGTAGAAGTGCTGATGTGATAAGTGCAATCGCCAGAGAAAAAATTGCTGTTATGGTGGAGACAACTTCACTTTCCCGCTGACTTTGGTATTTACGAACATATATCCAACAGAATGCCAAAATAGCCTGAAAGAGAACAAAAAGAAATGTTCTGTTACTGCCCTATGCATTCTCTAACACAGATGATAGTATGTGTTTGAAAGTTTCCAATGGGAAACTGTCAAATGAAGGTTCTTTTAGATGTATAAGGAAGGTCCACTACCTCTTATAAACTTGTTCAAGATTTATAATCTTCAAAGCCTATTTCATGAATGCAGTACAACCTCCCTTAGGTGCAAAGACACATTCACACACAAAAGTTATTGATACCAGTGCTCAATTACATATATCCTCACTGAACCTCATTAATGGTTTCACACAACGTCATAGTTGTAATTAGTTTTGAATGCTTTTTACCTATAGATTTTTCCAACCTAAATAGAATATAACTTGAAGTGAAATTAACTTCTGCCCCATTATTACAGTTCAAGAATACCATTCAGCTAAAGATTATCTGCCAATAATCACCATGTACTGACAAATTATACTATAATTCAAATTTTAAAGGGCCTTAAAGAAAAGTGAACATTTAAAATGAGTACACGTGCACTGCAAAGGAACTTTCCAGTGATAAAAGTACACTCAGAGGTACTGAGGATGACATCTCTAATCCACCAGGTACTCTTAATAGTTACCAATGCCTTTCTAATGACTAACACAGACTATAGGACTTTACTCAAGATTCTCTGACTTTAGGGAGTATCAGAAACATCTGGAGGGCTTCTTATAGTAGAGAATGCTGGGCCCCACCCCCGGTTTCTGATTCAGGGGTCTGGAGCAGGCCCAGAAAAATCTGTTATTTGTAACAAGTTCCCAGGTGAGGCTGCTACTGGTTCAGGAACTACATTTTAAGAAGCTCTGCTCTACTCAAATTTAGGGAACTGCAGACAGGTACTAAATCAGTGATTCTCAGCCTAGGCTGTGTTAGAATCACTTGGACAGTTTTAAATACCCTTGTGCCGGGGTGCCTGGGTGGCTCAGTCATTAAGTGTCTGCCTTTGGCTCAGGTCATGATCCCAGGGTTCTGGGATCAAGCCCCGCATCAGGCTCCCGGGTCTGCGGGAAGCCTGCTTCTCCCTCTCCTGCTCCCCCTGCTTGTGTTCCCTCTCTGGCTGTCTCTCTCTGTCAAATAAATAAAAATAAAATCTCTTTAAAAAATAAATAAATAAATACCCTTATGCCTTCCCCACAAATTAATTCAATCAGAGCGACGCTCCTCCAGGCAACAGCACTTTAAAAAAGCCTGAGGAGGGGCACCTGGGTGGCTCAGTCAGTTAAGCAACTGCCTTAGGCTCAGGTCATGATGGGGAGGGTGGTTTCTGGGATCAAGCCCCGTGCTGGGCTCCCTGCTCAACAGGGAGTCCGCTTCTCCCTCTGTCCCCACCCCCCACACCACCCCCGCTCCTGTTCTCTCTCTCTCCCAAATAAATAAAAATCTTAAAAAAAATAAAGATAAAAAAGCCTGAGGATTCCAACCCGAGCCAAACTTGAGAACCACTGTTTTTGTTTCCCATTTTATTGAAGTATAGTTGACACACAATGTCACATTAGTTTCAAGTGTACAACACAGTGATTCCACAACTCTACTCCCTATGCCATGCTCACAAGTGTAGCCACCATCTGTCACCACACAACACTATAGTATCACTGACTTCCATAGGAAGCCTATACCTCCCACTCCCCTTCACCCATTTTGCTCATCTCCTCCCTTCCGGCAGCCAACAGTTTGTTCTCTGTATTTACGGGTCTGTTTCTGGTTTTTTGTTTTGCTTTTTATATCCCACATGTAAGTGAACTCATATGGTATCTGTCTTTCTGTCTCTGACTTATTTCACTCTCTAGGTTTACCCATGTTGTGGCAAATGACAATGGAATATTACTTAGCTGTAAGAGAGAACCACTGTTTTAAATAAACTCTATTAAGAGCTCTGAAACAAAAGCGTTGTTTTGTCCTTTCACTCTTTCAACAGATTCAACTGTTACTTCCTTTAAGTATCCTAGTTCAGGAGGCTGAACTGAACTAACAGCACCACCTAATTTGTTTCACAGCTTCCAAATTCCCCTACACAATCAAGATATAAGAACAGTTCTGCCACCACAGAAAAATCACCTTTGCCCTGTGTAGTCAACCCCTCTCTCTCTACTCTCCACCCTTGACAACCACTATTATCTGTCCCTATAGCTTCTGCCTTTTCCATAATGTAATAATGTACTTATATAGCATATCATCTTCTGAGTCTGGCTACTTTCACTTAGGATAATGCATTTTAAATCTATCTAAGTTGTTTCATGTAATTCCTTCATATTACTAACATTTCAGCTGGTGTCAGAACAGCAGGAAAAATAAAGTGAGAACAGAATGTAGACTTTGGAACGTGGATGTTGGAGGAAAAAAAAGACCCAGATTCAAATCCTGGCTACTTACTAATTTATTTTTGTTTGGGGAAGTTATTTTCTCATAAATGTATATTAATATTTTAATGGATGTTTTTAAATGAATTCACAAATATTTAAAACATTCTTCAAATTATTTTGAAGCCACTGGAAGCTGAGCTTAATCATTCTATCTTTAGCAGGACCTGACAAAGTATTCAATAATTTTTTTGATGGATTTCAAAAAAATCTGCACTTTTCCCAAGTTCAAAGTGATGGGTATTATGGCAGAGGAAGCCATTTGCCAACACCAGGCAGACAAGCAGGGAAAGGGCAACCCAGCCAAAATAGTTAAGCCAAAGGATCCTGAACTTTTTGGTCTCAGGATCCCTTTATACTTTTAAAACTGAGAACGCCGAAGAGCTTTTTGTTTATGTGGGTTAAATTTATCAGTAGTTACTATATTATAAACCAAATGTCATCATCTATAAAATAGTAGTAAGAATACTTCATAGCACGTTATAAGAATAAAATAAGATGTAAAGAGTTTATAGCACAGTGCCTGGCCAATAGCAACTGTCATATGAATTGTCATATGTCAATAAATCATATGAAACCAAATGTCATATGAAATATCTTAAGAGCCTTTCATAAAAGAAATATATGATTTTGCTAACAATCATAAAGGTTTAGAGCAACCCCCAGCCCCTCCCACAAGATTCTAATTTAATTGGTCTGGGCATTAGGATTTTTAAAAACTCCCTAGTTGGTTTTGATGAGCAGTCAAGGTTGACGACTGGGGCAGAGGTAGGAATGAGAAGAGATGAATGTTTCTTAAACTAATGAGCACATACACTGCCTGGGATCTTGTTAAACTGCAGATTCTGATTCAGTAGAGCTGGGGTCTTACATTTAGTATTTCTAACAAGTTTCCAAGTAATCATCACTTTCAGTAAGAAGAATAAACTTGCTTTACAGAAATGAAGACTCTGTCTTATATAGCAAAGGGAAATGTAATTGAGGATCTTGGGGGACTTAAGAAGAAACGCTTAGATTTCGTAAAAGAAACAAAGTTAGATTATAGGATTGGAGGACCAAACCTAACTCATGTGGCAGAAGACACTGAAGTCCACCCTGTTTGCCCAGGATCACTCAAGTAGTCAATCTTAGTGTTCTGATTCTTTAGTAGATTATTGGCAACAGTTCTCAAAGTGTGAAGTCCTCCAACCCCCAGCAGTCCCAGAATCCTTTCTGGGGATTTACAAATTGAAAACGATGCTCATAATACTAAAAAGTCATTTGCCTTTTTCACTATGTTGATACCTGAACTCATGCTGCATAAGTCAGTGGTAAAACTGCTGACAAATTAAGCATGAATCAAGACAATGGCACCAAATTGTGCCAGTAGTTATTGTATTCTTCACCGCCACACACACACACACACACACACACAGAGGACAATTTAAGACCTTGCCTAATGAAGTACTAAAAATTAACTTTATTGAACTTCAACCCTTGAATCTTTTCAATACTCCATGCGGAAAACGGTGAAGTATGCATTGGAGCTATCCTGCTGCACATCAAGGTGTTATGGCTGTCCCCAGGAAAAGCACTGCCAGTAACTTAAGAGCTGAAAGCCACATCAGACACTCTTTTCAAGGAGTATCACTTTTAAGTACAAGTGATTAACTATGGTTATTCAGACTTGGATATCTGGTATATTTTGTTGAAATGAACAAAGGGAACCTATCACTTCAAGAAAAAAACAACAGACAGTATCCGTTCCCAACGATAAAATTCAAACTTTCAATGAAACTTAGAATTTTGGAAAACTTGTATCCATGACTGCAAGCTTGACAGTTTCTCAATACTTTTTTCTGGGGCATTTCTTCTGACAAGATCAGTGGTGAAGTTAATGAATGGGATATTTTATTATTATGTAATGAAATATATCCATATTTGGAATATCTGCATAACTCAGTGAACCAGATTTTCTAAATAATCAATGCTTCATGTTATAAAACCATGCACAGGCAAAAGATCCAGAGTGCGACATGGACCAACAAATTTTAATGTAACAGAATGAAAAGTTTAATGATAGGGTTTCAGATTCCATTGGTTCAACTAACCTTTAGAAAGCTTCCAATTACTGAGTTTTGGCGTAGTATTTAAGAACATCCACAATTATCTAAAAAATACTCCTCTGCTTCCAAGGATATACCACTAAAATAGGATATTTCTCATATACTTCAACCAAAACAACACTCAAAAAACTGAATACACAAGCAGACATGAGAATCTAGCTCTCTTCTAATAAACCAAGAATTAAAGAAATTTGCAGAAAATAGCCCTTATTACTAATTTTTTCTACTCCAACATCTAGTTTCAAACTCCTTAATTCCCTTCTCATTTTTACTTTTTCTTTCTGTACTATCATCAACTTCAGTACCTTCCCTTCTTCATCTATCCAAAGTCCACCTCAATTCCACTTTCTTCCAATATTGCTCTCTATTCTCGGAAGTCCTATTTCGTTTATAAAATCATACTTTGGTTTTCAGTACTTAAACCTGTTTTAAGAATTTCTGTTCTTGGGGCACCTAGGTGGCACAGTCAGTTAAGCGTCCCACTCTTGGTTTCAGCTATGATCGTGATTTCAGGGTCATGGGATCTAGCTGGGCACAGGGATCCACACTCCCACACTCAGCGGGAAGTCTGCTTAAAGTTTCTCTCTCCCTCTCCCTCTGCGCTTCCCCCCAACCAACCAAATAAAAAAATAAATCTTAAAAAAAAAAAGTTTTTGTTTTCCCATTATCTTCAGGATCTCTTAAAGGCCATTTTGTTTTGTTTCCATCCTCCCACAATTTATAGCACAACTCACATACATTAAATGTTTATTAATTCATAACTGCCAAGATATTCTCACTAGACTTCGATACTGGTTACATGCTCGTTTGTTTTTTCCTAAACCAACTGAATATGATGGTCTGGAAAAGCTAGTGAACTCCTAAAGTACCACACTGGATGATCTTTGAGGAACAGCGCCACCCTTTACTGTTTCCATTTTCTCCACCAAGAGGAGTAAAGTATGCTGCAGTGTAAAGGCATTATTATTTTCTGGGAGAGTGAAGGTAGCAAGAGGTAACTTTCCAGAAGTTTTCACACTTTTTTTTTGTAAAGTTTCTGCTGAAACATTTACCAGCAAAACATACTACTTTCTACCTAGGTTGCAGACACTGTAGTGGAATCTAACAAATACAAGTCTTGATTTCCAAAACTGAAGTTAGTGGGTTTGGGGGTTGATTTTGTTTTTTGTTTTAGTAATGCACAGCAGCAAAATACTTTGGGACACAATGCTACAACAGGAGGATAAAGACAATGAGGAAAGAGAGTGAGAATGGGGAGGGGTATGGAGAGAAGTAAATTGAACCCCCAAATAAAATAAGCCCAAGGGTTTTAATATGAGGCAAGGAGGTAAAAAACTAGGCCCTTTGGGCTACTGAGGCCCACGTTTTGATCACTGGATAAACGGGAATAAGATGGTACGGAAAGAAAGCACCTCAGTTCGGATAGGCTGTAGTATATACACCCTGATACTGGCAGTAAAGAGGGCTACAGCTCTTCCCTGCCCAAGTTTCTACATCCATCAAAAAAGACTGGAAAGGAATGTGAAACCTGGAAGTCAGAACGAACACCTCACGTCATCAAGGCAGAATCGCACAATGGGTAGAGAAGGCTGCTGACTCAATAACCCCAAGGGTAGTGAAAACGGACAAACCACAGTTAAAGAAGCAAAGAGGCCCCCTTCCGGATCAAGGCCAGCGGCTACTGAACTTGCAAAGATCAGGCGCCGCTGCCCCACACCTTGTGCTCACGTCTCACATGGGGACCAGAGGCCACTTCTCCCTTCTCAACCCCCTGGGTCTCCTCCGTCCCCAAACTCCACCCGTCCCAGTGCCCTAGTCAGGGATAAGGCCAAGAGTTCCGAGAATGGGAACCTGCAATATTAAACGTCATCAGGCAAAGGACAGCAAAGGCGGCCGGAAATCCGTGCCTCCTTTACCCACACGGAACGCAGCTCCGCCCCGGAGCAAAGGAGCCCCCCGACAGTCCAAATTAAAAGGGGGGCGGGGCGGAATGAGGAGGGTCTCCCGGGCCCAGAAAGGCCAGCTACGAGGCCGGCCCCTCCCTCTCTCCCACCAAACACTGGGAAAACTACGAGCACCTCCCCTACCAGTAGTAAGAGGCCGAATATGCACCAGCCGATCACCAGCTCCGCCGAAGCCGCGCCAGCAGGCCCTGCCGCCGCCATCTTCACTTCCGGCCCGGACTCCTTGGGGAAAGGGGGTGGGGAAAGGGGAGGGGGAAAGGGGAAAGAGTGCGAAGGACACAGCGCCCGTGCACCCTAAAGGTTAAAGGGGCGGAGGGGGCGGAGCAAGTAGTTGTCAAGGAGACCCAGCCCTCGAGCGTCCCCTGGCGTTGAGCCGAGCGGGGGCGGGGCGCGCCCGGGACGCCGTGACGTCACCGCGCTGCCCGCTCCTGAGGTGATGCGAAGGCTCTACGTGAGGGTGTTGTTTTACTGCCCAGCAACCTTGTTGGAATAATTGAATCGGACTCAGCTGATGGACAGGAAAAGCGAGGGGACTGCGCAAGGGCCTGGATTGCGTTTTTCTAGAAATTCAATTCAGCGTTAAGGAGTTTCGACTTCCTCCTGGGAAGAAAGCTTGGCCCTCATGTCCAAGACAGAATGGGCCTTGTAGTTAGTAGAGCTCACTAGGTTGCAGGAATGGCTGTCTGAAGAAAAAGTTGGCCTAATGGCCAAATGACTTTCTAAATTTGCTGGCATCGGGGCCCAGCCTGGGTAACTGTTTTGCTGGACATTGCTTTATCACATGATGTTGTAGACTTTCTATTTAGCTCTATACATACCTGTGAATTTCAGTAATGACTTTGTGAACATATTCATTGTGAAATTGCGGGCTGTGGTACTTGTTTGTTATAAGATTTTATTTTAAGTAATCTCTGCACCCAGTGTGGGGCTCACAGGTCAAGAGTAGCACGCTTACCAACTGAGCCAGCCAGGCAACCCTGTGGTGGTAATCTGCCTCTTCCTCCTAGTCTCCTAATCCTCTCCTGGGGGCTCCCTTGGCTAGAAGGAAAGGTCTAAGACAACCCCAGGCCAATTTTCTCCCTTTTCCCCATGGCCCTAATCCCCTCTATAGGAAATGATTGTGCATAACTTGCATAACAACCTTTGGATGCACAGACCAATCTCAGTGTAGCTGTAGTCTCCTACTTCTACCGTCAAAGCAATCAGCCCTTCTTGGATATCCCAGAAGGAGTCAGCCTGCACTCCACAGTTCACTGTAGTTTTCCCAGGCCTGAGTTGGGTACCATACCTCTGTATCTCTTAATTGCCGGAAACATATTTCAAATTCTCTAAGTGGCTCCCTTGAGGCCTCCCTTACTAGTCTAAGGGTTAGATGGGAACATCAGAGCCCTATGTTTCCCCACCCCCAAACACACAGTGTCTCTTGGGGTTAAAGGTGGAAATCCACAAACCAGGAGCAATTCTCATGAAAGAAATCTCTTCAAAAAAAAAAAAAAAAATGAAGGAAAGAAATCTCTTCAATTTTTCTTCTCCCCACTCCTATCTATTTACCGACATTTTATTTGGCTGAGGGGTTCAAGAATTGTAGAACAAATTCCTTTTGCAGCCCTTTATAGTTCTGCATATGAAGGGCAATTTATGGCTAGGGAGGAGACAAAGAATTAAAGACTATAATCTTCCCCACCACTTTAAATTTTATGTGATTGGAGTTTTTAGCAAGACCAAACTGAACCTTTTTAATATCTGATATACTGTCCATTGAATTAAGCCTGTTTAATAAACTGCTTTAGCTCTTTTGCTGACTCTTAATGCCTAAGTGTTGGGGTCCTGTTGGTCAATTGCTTACAAAAACCTTACAAACCTGTGTTGCTGGTAAGTGTGACTAGTTACAAGAATAGGAATAGTTTGAATCAGGAAAATTGGGAGAGAAAAGAAAGAATGTGAGGCATCTGGACAGGTAGAGAGAGATGCGCATGTCTCTCCACTCTTCAGCTTAGTCGGGATGTACTATTCGTTTCACGTGCAGACCAAGCCAGCAAGGATGAAACACATTCTCCTGGATGATGTTCTTAAATCTAAGAAGCCTCCAATTATAGACTAGAACTCTTTAAAAATAATAATCTTTATTGGTTGTTTGTAATTATAAAAGAAAGATTGCTCACTTTTAAAACTTCCAAGCATGAATAATTTAGAAACTGAAAAGATCCTAATAAATTAACACAGTTCTCCTCACGCCAAGATGCTTGGCTTTAAGAGCTTCAAGGATTTTTGTGTGTGCATTCTAATATGTTCCATGAGGGTGTAGAAAACCAACAGATAATCCTTTCCTGTTCCCCGAGTGCTATAGACTGAAGGTTTGTGACACACACACACACACACACACACACACACACACACACACACAAATTCATATGTTAAATCCTGAAGCCCAGGTGATGGTATTTGTTGGTAGGGCCTTTAGGAGGCACTTAGGTCATGAGGGTGGAGCCCTCGTGAATGGTTAGTGCCTTTATGGAAAAAGACCCCAGAGAGCTCCCTTGTCCCTTCCACCGTATCAAGTTACGGTGAAAAGACAGTACTAATGAACCAGGAAACAGGTCCTAGCCAGATACTGCATCTGTTTGCACCTTGATCTTGCACTTCCTGGTCTCTAGAACTGTACAAAATAAATTTGTGTTGTTTATAAAGTCACCCCTTTATGGTATTTTTGTTATAGCAGCCTAAAGAGACTAACACACCTGGCATTATAAAAGAATGCCCTTGCCCTCCTCCCCACGTAAGTACTCTTAGGAAGGCACCAGGATTTCTGTGGACTCTGTTACATTTTTTTAAAAAGATTTATTTATTCATTTGAGAGAGAGAGGGAGCAGGGGGAGGGGCAGAGGGATCCCAAGCAGACTCCACACTGAGCACAGAGCCCAGTGTGGGGCCAATCCCAGAACCTGGAGATCATGACCTGAGCTGAAACCAAGAGTTGGATGCTTAACTGACTGAGCCAGCCAGGCGCCCCAACTCTGTTCCATTTTAAGTTCAAAGAAATGGCCATATAGAGCCCATCACTCCCAAGGGATTTAATAAGAGGACACATTACAGAAAACCTTCTATCAACACTTAGCCCCATTGACTATGTTAAGAGGGCTAGAGCCCTCTGGAGGAAAGCAACATTTGTAAGAGAACAAGTATCCTCCCCTCATTCCTCTATCCTTCAGCTTTTAAGCAGTCCCTCTCCCCTAAAGCCAGTGAGAGGAGGAAACACAAGAGAATCACCCATATGGTTAAAAGGTGTGACCTGAATTTTGGGAGAGGCCCAGCATCTTGCTGTAAGTTCTGAGAGTGGCTGACTCACAGAGGTGCCTGGTGCTGAGCTAGCAAAGAAACCTGTGCTGGGAATAGCTTGGGCAGAAAGGGTGTAGATTAGCTCCTCCCCATCCTTACTCCTAACCCTGCCCCACAAAAACCCATTAAATTCACACTGAAGGCTTTGGTAGAAGGCTCCTGAGAACCACCCTACCTAGGTGCTTATTCCTATGGACGCATTCAGCAACCTCTACTGGAGGAGGCCTTACTAAGAATTCTCTTGGTCTAGCCCAGGAACATGTGGACAGCAGAAAGTTGGGGAAGTAGCCCCAAGTGGGACAGGCAGTGATGACCTACAGAAAGGTCACCTTGATACCAAAACCAGACAAAGATGGAATAAACAAAACTACAATGAGGGGCACCTGGGTGGCTCAGTCAGTTAAGCGTCTGCCTTCGGCTCAGGTCATGATCCCAGAGTCCTGGGATCGAGCCCCGAGTCGGGCTCTCTGCTTGGCAGAGAGCCTGCTTCTCCTGCTCCTGCTCCCCCTGTTAGTGCTCTCTTGCTCTCTCTCTCTCTGTCAAATAAATAAAATATTTTTTAAAAAGAAGAAAACTACAATGAACACAGATGCCAAAACTGCCAACAAAAGAGTTCATGAAGAAAGGATAATCATTCCTCTCATCCCTAGTCCTTATAGAACCCAAGAACTCTAAGCTGGAGATTTGGGGACAGGTTTGGGAAACAGGAGGCATGAGAGTGGTTTCTCATTCCCTTTATGAAGCGCTACTGGAAAACCAAAGGTTGTATTGTGATCAATTGACACATGCTAGGAGGTATTATAAAAAGTATCTTATCATGGGAATTGGTAGAAACAGCAAAAAGCAAACTGAACATTTTAATTTATTAAGAGGAAAACGTAACAGACTGGGAGAAAAACTTCATGTCAATGAGACACAAAGGAGGTAGAGAATAAAGAAAGGAAGTAGGACATAGAGGCCTAAGGGGGCCTAGAACTAGAGGGTATTAGGGTACATGAGTCAGGAACACATAAGGGTCAGGGTCTAGCAAAGGGGTCAGTAACCTAAAAAAGTCCCATAGTCAAGCTAACCACACAATGGGAACCATACAAGTTGGTGATACAGCTTGCACTCTGAAATTACATTTAGACCATAGCAAAGTCTAGTTATGCCTCCAAATTAACTGTCTGTATTAGACCACCAGATGTTAACATGTTGTTATGTTTTCCTTTTGAAATAGCTGATTTTCATACATCAGTTTTTTCTTATTTTGTTACCTTGTTGGAAACAAAATATTGGACTTTCTGTCCAAATAAGATACTTGAAAAGCCTCAAAATTTCTCTTTTTGTCATGTTGTCTGTGCTTCTATTGCTAACCAATAATCCTTCTGATTGACAAATTCTTTCTTTAGCTTGTTTAATACCTTCAGTCAGGTTACAGTTAAGCCTTGCTGGCCTCAGATCCTAATGACTTTGCACACGTCTGGCCTGATCCATTATGTGTTGATTTAGAATTTAGCTCTCTGTTGTGCGCCATGTACTGCCTACACGTAATCTTCTGTCAAAAGGATTTAACAGTGATCTGAGTGAACATTACTGTGGGCCTGAGGAGGTGTGAGCAAACCTTTCTCTCTTGTTACTACATTATCTCTTTTCCCCCTAATCCTTCCACTGTCATCCAACTGAATTGGTCATCACAACCCTAAGAAGTTTCTTCTTTTCTTTGTGAAAGGGCTGAAAGTGTGTTTATGAGGGAATTGGCATATATGGCAGAGAGGCCCCTTTGGTTCTGCTAGAACATTTGCTTATTTGTATATAATTCTGTGGGGGAGCTGGAGGTTTTTGCACAAGAGCCAATCCATGAAAAATCAAATGTTTATGATCTACATTTTGTCATTTAAAATCAAAATAGCTTTTATTGAGCCCCAAAGTAGAAGGTATATTCAAAAGTCTAGTTCATCTATTTCATTGTTTTCTTAAAGAAAATGAAATGTTAATATCTAGGTGTTTCTGATTTGTGGACACGGAGGCAATGTTCCAACTTGTCATCCTAAAATTAGATTGCACACAGTATCATAATGTGAGTTGTAAAATTCACATTTCCTTATTTCTGCAATTATAAACTCTTAATAGATACCATTTATATCCTTCCAGTGGAACAAACATTCCCATGTGAACTGTTGATGCATGTTAGTTTTCTTCTTAAGATTTTTCTTCTGGCTATGAAAGAAATTATTTAAACATAGTCTAGACATGCTAAAATATCACTTAATACAACCGAGTGTTTTTCATTGTGTCAATTCCTAAACATGGTGTTTATGTACTTGAAGGTATAAAAAGTACTCAAGCATAAGGTAATGTCAAAGACAGTTTGTAATACGAGTAGAAATTACAAGAGAAACTGATTTTCAATTTATTATTTAAAATCCATAGCATGCTCAATAATTTTAATAAACGATGCATTTTTTTATTTGTAGCATATGTTGAACTTTTTTCCAAGAATAGCGTTCCTCTCCTGACTCCAGCCATCTATTCTGGAGTTCTGTGGTTCTGCTTGCTTCAATTCTGGACAGTTTCTCAGCTTATATTTGAAATCAAATGGAAGTTTTAGTGTTAAATTCCCACATGTCAATAATTTACAAGTCATAAAATTTTGTAAAACTAATGGTTCTTATTAGAAGTTTCGGAGCTAAAGGACCTCAGGTTTAGATAGCTGTGTCTGTAGCACAATATGAAAGATTTTTAACTTGATCTTTAAGTTTTTAAACAATTGGTAAAGATATTTATCCTTATGTTTTTATTTGTTGCCAAATAGATACTGTAAGTTCTTCTACTGTTTATTTTTTTTAAGATTTTTTTTATTTTTTTGAGAGAAAGAGTGAGTGAGAGATTGAGAGAATAAGGGGGGGAGGGGCAGAGGGAGAAGCAGACTCCCTGCAGAGCAGGGAGCCCGATGTGGGGCTCTATCCCAGGACTCTGGGATCATGACCAGAGCTGAAGGCAAACGCTTAACTGACTGAACCACCCAGGTGCCCCTTTCTTCTATTGTTCTTTTCTTTTTTTAATGATATAAAGTAGGGAATTTCAACTACTATGTCCAAATCCTTTTTTGATAAATATTCTTTTTATTTTTTTCCTTTAAGATAGCTTTTATTTTAAAGTTTTTCTATTTCCTAGCAATTTGGAAACAAATAAACAAGTAGAAATACTCAAATTAAGAAGGCGATTAGAGGCTGTTTGAAAATTAACAGTGAACATTTGATTATGGGTATTTATTGTTTTTACAATTTTTGTTATAATGATAATGCATTCTTATGAAATATGAAATGTTGTTAGGTGTATAAAGTAAAAAATGAAATTCCCTTTTCATACCCTCCCAATCCCACTTCCCAGAAACAACCTTTGGACACAGTGTTGATGTCTTGTTTTTTGAAAAATATTTTTAATTAAAAATATGAAATATATTCATTGAGGTTTAGAAATGCTTCCAGGAGGGGGTAACATTGGACCAGGTTTTAAAGGTTGAAAATGAGTTTATCAACTCAGGCACACAGGGAGAGCATCATGTGAAGACAAAGGCAGAGATTGAAGTAAAGTATCTATAAGCCAAGGAACACCAAGGATTGCTAGCAACTGCAGTAAGCTGGAAGAGAGGCATGGAACAGATCCTTCACCCAGGGCCTTAGAGGGAACATGACCCTGCTGCCACCTTGATTTTGGACTTCTAGCTCCCAGAGCTATGAGAGACTAATTTTTTTTTTGAAGAGTTTATCAGAGTAAGCATAGATTCCATCAAGGGAATAGCATGTGTAAAGGTACAGAGCATGCAATACCATAGTCAGTATTACTTGAGCAATCAGTGTGAGAGGGGGAGGAATTAGCCGATTAAGAGACTAGTCAGGAGGGGATGTATAGGCCCCACTAAGAAACTTGGGCTTCATCCAATAGGCAATGAGAACCCATGAAATGTTCTGAGCAGGAAGAGATATAATAAGATTTGCATTTTGGAAAGGCCCCCTTAGGATAATCTGAATGCTGGTTGGAAATGGAGCACACTTGAAGTAGGGTTTATTTCAGTTAAGATGCTGTCACTACAGTCAAGGCAAGAGATGATGAAAGCTAAACAGCCTGTCAACATGAAGGGAGAAGATAGATTCATGAGATCGTAATAAAGATTCATTTTCAAGACATGGTGTCTAAGAGTGAAAGGTGAAGAGAGAGAGAGATTTATAGTGAGGAATTGGTTTATGCAATTATAGGGGCTGGCGAGGCAAGTCTGAACCCCATAGAGTAAGCCATCAGAAAACGCAGGCTGAAAATTCTCAGGCAGGAACTGACGCTGGCAGTCCACAGGCAGAATTTCGTCTTTCTCAGGGAAACCTCAGTTCTGCTCTGAAGGCCTTTTAATGGATTGGATCAAACCAATCCAGATTATGGAAAATAATCGTGGCTACCAAATCAACTGTAGATGTTAATCATACCTAGGAAATACCTTTCAGCAACACTGTTGCTGGTTCACTTGAGAGATGTGGAGAATGACAGTGCCACTAATTAAGGAACAAGTGAGGAAGAACAGATGGGAGGGAGGAATAACAGAAATCTACCATATTTCATAGATTATAAGATGCACTTTTTTCCTTTACATTTTAATGCCTCTGAAGTTAGGATACATCTTATAATCGATGAGATCTTACCACTATAATTAGAATCTTTTTTCCTTAGTATTTTATAAAATGATGTGTATCTTAAAATCAATGATGCCTTAGACTGAAGGAAAGAAGGTAGTGGATTTGATTTGGTATCTTGAGTTTGAAGTGCCTGAGGGACATGGATCACTCTAGTTCACAGAACGCATAGGTGCGAAACAATGAACCTCAGCTAAGAGGCTTGTCATGGAGATAGGACTTCTAGAGTCATCTGTACTCAAGTGAAAGTTGAAGCAATGGAAATAGATAAAATCCCCAGGGAAAGCAGATAGAGTGAGATGAATAGGCAACCGTAAAGAGCTCAAAAGTTTAAAGAAAAGAACAAAAGAAAATCAGAAAAATTTTCGACATAAAAAGCAAAGGGAGAAGATAATTTTTACAAGCTGTGAGGAGTTACCAATGTCAAATGCAGTGACAGGACAAGTACCCCCTGACTATAGCAAGATGGGGGTCACAGCTTTTAGAATGACTTCAGTGGAGTAGTGAGGGAGAAGACAGGTGCATTGGATTGAGGAATGAAGGAGAATTAGGACAACAGAGGTCATGAATGTGATCGTTTCTTCAAGGAAGCTTGACTAAGGAGGATGGAACAATGAAAACATGGAGGGACTGAGGTCGAAGGTGATTTTGTTAGAAGTGACTCAGCCTCGGGGCGCCTGGGTGGCTCAGTCGTTAAGCGTCTGCCTTCGGCTCAGGTCATGATCCCAGGGTCCTGGGATGGAGCCCCGCATCGGGCTCCCTGCTCGGCGGGAAGCCTGCTTCTCCCTCTCCCACTCCCCCTGCTTGTGTTCCCTCTCTCGCTGTGTCTCTCTCTGTCAAATAAATAAGTAAAATCTTAAAAAAAAAAAAAGAACTGACTCAGACATGAACTTGTTCCTAAGATAAATAGTAAAGACAAGAGCCACAGTTAACACATCAATCTAAATTTGGTTACAGGTCATCTTATTGACAACTTGAACTCTGAAGAAATGAGGTAGGTGAAAGGAAGGAGGTCAGTCAATCAGACACCATTCTGGCAGAAAAAAAGAGTATAGCCAAAAGGGTGATTCAAGACAGTTTAATGACTGGACTATTTACAAAAATGTGAGCAGCATAAAGGGAAACTAACCCTAAGATTGGTAACAGCAGGAAGCCTGTACCATTCCTAGAAGGACAAGAACAAGAAGTTATTGAAATCTGGCAAGACCTATAAACTTAGGAAAAAGCTGCCTAGCAGCCTTTGTCAACCCAAAGTTCCCTAGAAAGAGAGCTATAGGGATAAATACCCTAAATTCTCTCTCCTACTATCCTCTTACTTCCTGCCAGTACCTCCTTTGGATAACTTAAGAAGTCAAAGGGCAGGGGAGTCCATTTGATGCAAAGCATAATAATCAGCTTCCCTAGATACACAGCAGGGTGGAGAAGGGTGGAGAATGGATCTGGAGGAGCAAATGGAAAACAATGAACAGAAAAGGAAGGGTTTGTCCAAATGGGAGTTAAGACCCAAGACGATAGAACTCCTGGTGAAGACAGAGGGCATTTTCTACAGATTCTGTGATTTATTCTAGCAGTAGTGACAACAAAGACTATTCTAACTTTTGCCAAGTTAATGAGAAACTGATATTTCTCAATAAGAAAAGGCCCAACATCCTTGTCTTAATTAATACCCATTGTTCATTTTGTATTATACATAATGAAAACAACTAATGATATCTATGGATTAAAAAAGATTCTAATTCTCTGCAGGATAACAGAACTATTCACATGTTTCATCTTTTCATATAAAAACAGCTTTCCAATTAAGAGGATGCTTCTTTTTTCAAAAATTTGAATAAATTGATGTTTAAAAAAATAACTGCCACTGGTAACTTTAGCCCTGAAAAAAAAGATGAACAATGTTAAAACTTTCTTTCGGTTTTTATGTCTATTTTTGTACTAGCACCATACTGTTTTGATTGCTACAGCTTTGTATAACTTGAAATCTGGGATTGTGATACCTCCAGTTTTGTTTTTCTTTTTCAAGTTTGCTTTGGCTATTCAGGGTTTTTTGTGGTTCCATACAAATTTTAGGATTGTTTGTTCTAGTTCTGTGAAAAATACTGTTGGTATTTTGATGGAGATTGCATTAAATAGAACAATAGACTAGAATTGAGAGCCCAGAAATAAACTGATGATTATATGGTCAATTAATCTTTGACAAAAGAGGCAAGAATTGCAATGGGAAAAAGACAGTCTCTTCAGTAAATGAGGCTGGGAAACTGGACAGTTACATGGAAAAGAATGAAACTGGACCATTTTCTTACACCATATGCAAAAATAAACTCAAAATGGGTTATGGACCCAAATGTGAGACCTGAAACCATAAAGATCCTAGAAGGGAGCACAGGCAGTTGTTTCTCTGACATGGCAATATTTTTCCTAGATATTTCTCCTGAGATAAGGGAAACAAAAGCTAAAATAAACTATTGGGACTACATCAAAATAAAAGCTTCTGCACAACCAAGGAAACCATCAACAAAACTAAAAGATGACCTACTGAAGAGGAGAAGATACTTGCAAGTGACATATCTGATAAAGGGTTAGTTTTCAAAATACATGAAGAACTTACACAATTCAACACCAAAAAACCCAAATAATCCCATTTAAAAATGGGCAAAAAACATGAACACACATCTCCCCAAGAAGACATACAGATGGCCAACAGATACATAAAAAGATGCTCAACACCACTCGACATCAGGGGAATGCGTATCAAAACGGATGTGGTTTGAAGTGGTGGGGCTTGGAGCCGACGGCCAAGAAAGAATTCTTGAGACATCTTTGGCACAAAAAGGTGATTTTTGTTTTTGTTTTTATTTTGAAAGAGAGAGAGAGCATAGTCAGGGAAAAGAGCAGAGGGAGAGGAGCAGAAGGAGAGAAAGAATCGTAAGCAGACTCCGTGCTAAGTTTGGAGCTGGACATGGGGCTCAATTTCACAACCCTGAGATCGTTTCCTGAGCTGAAACCAAGAGTCAGATCAGACGCTTAACCGACTGAGATACCCAGGTGCTCCGCAAAAAGGTGATTTTATTAAAACATTGGGACAGGACTCATGGACGGAAAAAGCTCCACTGGGGTCCTGAAGAGTGCCTGATTATATATTTTCAGGTTGGGAGGGGTTAACGATAGCACAAACCTCCAAGGTGTTTTGGAAACAAGGTTTCCAGGACCTTGAGAGGGCTAGCTATTGTTAGGAAAAGGTCACTCTTACTGTTCAGTGAAAACTCAGTCATGAGACCCTTCAGATGTATATAAGTGGGCCATATGCTTGGGGGATGATTGCAAGCATGTATCTTGGGGGGTAGAGATAAAGGAAGTTTCCAAAGGAAATTTCATATGTTAAAGAAGACTTACAGAATCCTGGTGGTCGGGCTCAGATTGCCTTTTGCCCTTAGCAAAGTGTCAACATTAAGGCAGCTGAGCTCCCATAGGAAAGTCACCCTACTTGTTTCAAGGACTTGTCAATGGGCTGTAGGCAGTAAGGAAGTTTAATTTTTTCTTTTGCCTTTGTTTACCACATCAAAAACCACAATGAGGGACACCTGGGTGGCTCAGTTGGTTAAGCGTCTGCCTTCTGCCTTCAGCTCAGGTCATGATCTCGGGGTCCTGGGATCCAGCCCCACACTGGGCTCCCTGCTTAGCAGGGAGTCTGCTTCTCCCTCTCCCTCTGCCCCTATCCCCACCCTCCCTGCTTGTGCTCTCTGCTCTTTCTCTCTCGTGCTCTCTCTTTCAAATAGGTAGATAAAAATCTTTAAAAAAAAAAACCCAAAAACCCACAGTGAGATTATCACCTCACACCTGTCAGAATGGCTAAAAATCAAAACCACAATAAACAAGTGTTGACGAAGATGTGGAGAAAAAGGAATCTTCCTGAACTATTAATGGTAATGCAAACTGGTGCAGTCACTCTGGAAAACAGTATGGAGTTGCCTCAAAAAAATTAAAAATAGAACCACCATATGATAGGGCGCCTGGGTGGCTCAGTTGGTTAAGCGACTGCCTTCAGCTCAGGTCATGATCCTGGAGTCCTGGGATCGAGTCCCACATCGGGCTCCCTGCTCGGCGGGGAGTCTGTTTCTCCCTCTGACCCTCTTCCCTCTCGTGCTCTCTATCTCTCATTCTCTCTCTCTCAAATAAATAAATAAAATTAAAAAAAAAGAACCACCATATGATATAGTAATTCCAGTACTGGGTATTTACCTCCAAAATACAAAAACACTAATTTGGAAGTTTATATGCACCCCTATGTTTATGCAGCATTATTTACAATAGCCAGAAAATGGAAGCAGCCTGTGTCCATTGATAGATGAAGGGACAAAGAAGATGTGGTGCATATATATAATGAAATAAACTCAGCCATAAAAAAGAATGAAATCTTGCCATTTACAACATGGGTGGATGTAGAGAGTATAATTCTGAGCAAAATAAGCCAGTCAGAGAAAGACAAATACCACATCATTTCACTCATATGTGGAATTTAAGAAACAAACGAACAAAGGAAAAAAAGAGACAACCCCAAAAACAGACTTTTAACTATAGAGAACTGATGGTTACCAGAGGGAAGGTGGGTCAGGGGATGGGTGAAATAGGTGATGGGGATTAAGAGTACACATACCTCAATGCACACTGAGTAATGTACATAATCGTTGAATCACTATATTGTACATCTGAAATTAATGTAACACTGTGTTAACTATACTGGATTTTTTTTAAAAAACTTTCTATGGGTCTTATAGACCAAGTGACTTCAGTAATGTTGATTCCATATCTATTTCCTTTCTAGCATCAATTATAGATAAGCTTTAGCTAGCAAACAGTTTAAGAATTATGTAAAAGATTCTTCCTCTCCCACTCCCCCTGCTTGTGTTCCTGCTCTCGCTGTCTCTCTCTGTCAAATAAATAAATAAAATCTTTAAAAAAAAAAAGAATTATGTAAAAGAAAAAGCCTGGGCTAGTCCTACAAATATAAGACCTTAGAGAAAAAGAACCTAGAAACAATAGGTACCAAATTTTAAAATTATTCTCATCAATACACAAATGTGTCCACATGCACACTTTCTGGATTGATAGCTCATTGTCACTCAGACACGCCTTTTTCTTATATTATAATGAAAGGCAGCTTTGGTAATAAATTTGATAGAAAACCTTAAGAAATTTCCTTTTCATAACTTTTAAACAAACTAAAACAAAAAACAAAAACACTAAGCCATTCCACCAATTAATATCTGACCAATTCTAGAATATGCTTAATTTTGAAGGGCAAATGGAGCTCTGTAGAAGATAAGTAATTGTCCCATTTCTGATAGTTGTAAACATTTTTTTCTCAGGCCAGATTTGTTTTCTGATAAATACATGCAAATTTAAGTTTTCACAACTTTTTTCGAAAACCATTTGATATTTACTTTTACCATCTACCAAAGTCAACTATCAGTTTACTATTATCTAATTATCTTGTAACCTGTATGATTTTTTTAAAGATTGTATTTTTTTATTTGTCAGAGAGAGACACAGCGAGAGAGGGAACATAAGCAGGCAGAGTGGGAGAGGGAGAAGCAGGCTTCCCCGCTGAGCAGGGAGCCCGATGCGGGCCCGATCCCAGGACCCTGGGATCATGGCCTAAGCCGAAGGCAGACGCTTAACTGACTGAGCCACCCAGGCGTCCCATAACCTGTTTGATTCTGGGGCTACTCATAATCTATTCTGGAGTCACAGAATTATACCATGTGGGCATTCTATAATTAGAAGCAAGCAAAATCTTTACTCAGTATCCTGAGAATTCACCAAAGGATGATTGGGGTAATTAAACTTCTTTAAAGTCCTCTATAGACCTCACTCTCATTTCCTCTCCCATGTCTCCAGGGGCAGATATGCAGTGACACTAATGAAACTTAAACTTCAATGACCGCTTGCATAGGCATTTTCCATGGTTCCCTGAAAGAGGGCCTAGCAATGTGTTCACATGTTTTCATGTTATTTGTAAAAAATGTTGAGAGTAATGTATTTTCACTTTAATCTTTTGACACCATTGTCTCTCCATTTAGATGATCTCTCTATCACAGTTCCCCTCCTATAAGTAGCTTTTGAGTGACCACAGGCACCCTGAGGACCCAGATCTGGGCAAATAGGGTTAGGGTTCCATTTATATTATTATATATTATATTCCATTATATTAAAAATAGAATGTATTTGTGTGGCTCATAGTTATACTCATATAGTTAAGTTATTGCTAGGCATCCTGGTGTAGGAATGGCATCTAGAAATGCTTTTATGGCCCACTATCCCAGTTGTGATATAAGAAATGTATTTGGTTTTTGTCCCTGATTCCTGGCATAGAGCTTCTAAAATCCTTAGAATTTCCTGAGTAATAGGAGTGTCTTTTGTTATTTATAATGAGCCCCTTTTGATCACACCTATGCTGATGTTAATGAAGTATGAATTAAATGGTTTTGTAATCCAATTATTGTTGGAATTGGGAATAGAACAATTTACTATTGCTTATTTCATGCTAGCAAAGTATTACAAAGTGGGATATATACAGATAGAGTTCTTATAATCACTTGTTCACTATGTGACTATAACATTAACTCACCAAAGTGGTTATTGCAAGTGTGGTAAGACCGCGTTATCTTGTGTCATGGGATCCTTCAGTTCTACTATCACATTTTTCTATTCCAGTCAATGAACTACTGTCATACATTCAATTTGATGTGTTGTCTGACTTTCACTTGGTGCCAATGGGACAGGAAATAGCAACTACAAGGTAGGATTCAGTTATCAGGTGCTTCAAATGATTCATATAGGCTCAAATATATGATTCATATATGCTCAAATTATGTTTTGTAAGACTTTTGTGAAAATACAAACAAAATGAAAAAAATTGACCTAGAAAACTCTTAATCAATGTTATTTTGCTTTACTAATAAGATAATTATATAAATGTTTCTTATCAATTTACTACTAAAATTATGACTATCAGTTTAATCTTTTATAATAGTTTACTTAAATATCTTATAGGGTCCCCAGTTATTTACATATTTATCAATGTGTGTTATGCATATAAAACCAGACAGTCAAAGAAAGTACTAATTAACCAAAAACTGTAACATCAAGACATAAAGATCTGTGGCTTCAAGTCCAGAGCTTGGAGTCTACAAGATAAAAGCTTTAGAGCTTTAATGCATCATCTTCTAAGGGTATCTCAATACCTCTTAAACAGCTATTATATATCCAATAGAATTTTTTGATTGGTCATATAAGTAGTTCATAAATTATTATAAGTATTGAAATTAATAATTTGTCTTAAGCTAGCCTTGAAGTGCCTTCTATGCCCACAGGCCCTTTGACGGTGAACCTGCCCATAACCCTTTGTTGCAAAAGATGTCAGAACACATTAGTGGCCAAGTTATGCCCTGTAGGATTCTGATTTCATGGCCAGAATATAATTGTGGAGACGAAGAGGGCCTCTCTTCTAAAAAAACTGGACAGGAAGAAATTAGAGGAGCAAGCTGACTAATTTTGCCCAACAGTGACAGTGCCCACTCACCTGAATGGAAACTGAGGAAATTTTGAAAACAGGAAAAGAGAAAGGGTTGGCCAGATAACCAAACAGAGCAGAAGGAGAAAGGCATATAGAAAGAAGGCAGAAGCCATTGCCTGGCAATGAAGGTGACAAGGCAGAAGCCATGAGTTACCAAATACCAGGAGAAGGTAGAAAGAAAAACAAGCTATAACTCAGAAAGGAGATAAGTGAAAATTAAATGAACAGTGGCAAGTGGGGTAGAGAATTTAAAATCTTACATAGTGGAGCAATTGATGATGGTATTGACTGGATCCTGAATGTCTTTCCACATTCCTGAAGTTCAGGAAACCCAGCTCTACCAGAGATGATTTCAATGTTTCCTTTGGGGCCTGATTTGGGGCATTTCCTGGATTCCCAGGAGGCCAGAACACATGAGTGAGATTTCTCTTTTTCTTATTTCCACTTGAAGCCTTTTAATAACCACCACATGACTCAAGACCTTTCGAGGGGATTTCTGTCATTGCAACAACAAAGAAGGCCTAATTAGTACAACCTTTTTATAATTACAGGACATGGTACTCATTAGCTAGCATATGCACTTACTATGTTGTATTAAAATGGCCTGTTTACTTATCGATTTCCTCCACTTGAGTCTCTAGGCCTGGGGCTATTTTTGTTAACTATATCTTCAGTTTTGGCAGGTAGGAAGTGATCCATAAGTTTTTATCAAATGAATAAATGAAACAGCCATTCTAAAAAGCTACAAACACATAAACTAGTTTTTAATCACCTCTATGTATTACACATTTCATTTGTGCAAGATATAGTGCCTGGTATGGCAGATACATAAGACATACACACAAAAACACATGCACAGTTTAATAAGGGAAGATACTGCTGCTTCTGGCAACTTCAGAAAGGCAAAATAGAGAAGTCATGAGAAGCAGATATTTCTTCTATGAAGAATCGCTGAGAATCTCCCTCGCTTACACAACAGCCAGGACAACAGGCTTACTAGTAGTGGGCTTGGGAAAGAGCAATAGAAAGAAACTGTTAATCAATTTATTACTGTTGTCTCACTCTAAAGGACCTCTATGGAAAAGCTGATTACCCTGGAGGAGAATCCAAGGCCTTCTGGAAGGAAAGAAAGTCAACTTCCAAACCCTGTTGTCTGAGACATGGCATGGAGAATCTCAGCTTGTGTGACTGCCATAACAGTTTCCACTAGGTCTTAGGATTCAAGGAAGAGCAAGAAACTTTGGAATTAAAACCATCATGGATGGGAAAATTTCATCCCTGACATAGTGTTGCTCACGTTGGTCCCCAAGCATTATGTGAGGATTTATGGTGACCAGGTCTAAAAAGCTGCTTCTTGACCCTGCCACAGTGGTTTGGCTTTGGAGAATAAGGGCTGAGCAAGGAAAAGTGAATGAAAAAGATAGGTTACATTGGCTCCCAGTGTGGGACACCATTGTAACCTTGTGCACAGCCCTGAACCAACAAGAGCATCCCTGAGATGATGGATAAGACTCTGGAGCTATGCCAAGCCAGTCTCCAACCTAACACTGCATGACAGAAATAAGCAATGGAGTTGTGGACTGCATTACTCTGTGGGCCCAGCTCTCCATGGTTAGAAATGGTACTGAATCCCCCAGAATGAGCATCCCCTGGGATTACTGATGATGAATATATGGAGTAGAGGGAAATGCCTCAAGAGGGTAAGACTAAACATCTTCTAATAGATGTGTTGGAGATTTAATCACTCATTTGAGCAATAAAATGTGTCTATGCTCTACTCCAATTTTGTGGAACAGGTTAGATATATTTATTTGTACAGTTTTTATCTCTTTATGAATATATTTGGTCTTTTCTTCCCCCGCGGTCTCTTCTGCTTTCACTCTTTTCTTCCTGAACCTATTTGTAAAAGGGAATACTACCTCTCCTGTTTGGGAGATGCTATCCAGCTTGTTACTCCCACACGTCCTGGGCCTGAGCCAGCCAACAGCCTTGCTGCCCATTTCCCACTACACCCTTCTACTTCTGTCCATGTCCATCTGCTCCATTTTGCCTTTCCTGGGGGTACCTCAGCTGCCACTTTTTTTTTTCTCTGAGCTGTTTGGCATCTTCCAGGCACATTTGCCTGGCCTCCCTGCTTTATCCAGTGGCCATAAGGACAGGTTGGGAGTCTCCAAACTCCAAAACATTTCGATCATTGCCTTTACTTGGAGCTATGTCCATCTATTCCATTACTCCATCTCTGAGCATGGCACAAGTGATGTTTGCCTTGAAACGTGTCCCAGTGATAGTGCTCCACATGAAATATCCAGGTTGTCCTTAATAATACATCATAGATGTATTAATATTCTGTAGTTCAATCCTGTGAACAAATCCATTTTTGCTAAATGAAAACTATTTACTACTTCATGACAGCATGGTATTTTTACTATTGACTCCTAACTATTGATATTAGTTTTAACACATCATTCAAGTATTTATTTCATTCATTTTGGAGTGGACTAGTTTCCTGTTACCACTGTATTTAGGACCGGCTGCGTAATTTGCAGGACCCAGGAAAAAATGAAAACGAGGACCCCTTGTTATAAAAGCAGAAAATAGTGCCATTAAAAATATTAAAACAAACAGCTTTTTAAAAAAACTATGCAGGGCACCTGGGTGGCTCAGTTGGTTGAGCGACTCCCTTCGGCTCAGGTCATGATCCTAGAGTCCCTGGATCGAGTCCTGCATCGGGCTCCCTGCTCAGCAGTGAGTCTGCTTCTCCCTTGGACCCTCCCCCCTCTCATGCTCTCTCTCTCTATCTCATTCTCTCTCTCAAATAAATAAATAAAATCTTAAAAAAAACTATACAGCTTTTTAAATTTCTTCCACTTTTCTCCCCTGCTCACGCAAATACTCCATTTCCCCACTGGACTTCATTTACAAAATTTGAAAATACAATTTTTGAATTTAAATTCAAAACAAGTAAAAAATGTAATTATTACGAATTTCAAGACACTAACAGTGATAGAACATTAAACCAAGCATGGGGTCCTTCTGAATGTGATCGAATTTCCGAAGCTGACCCTGACTATACCCTGTAGTAGCATTTTGTCTGTCTATTCAACTTCCTTGCAGAATTACTCATTTCCAAAATAGTTACAAGTCTCCCTACATCAGAGCAGATTAACAGATAAAATATGTTGTTACCACCTGGGAATCCTGTCCATCCAAACACTAAAGGTAGCTCCATGAATGGCTTCCCTGAGCCAATATTTGGGAATCATTTCACTATATGCTTGCCATGATCTGGAAGGCTGTGTCCCCTCTAAAATGCACATGTTGGAATCCTAATGCCTAATGTAATGGTATTAGAAAGAGGGGCCTTTGGAAGGTGATTAGGTCAAGATGGTGGAGCCCCCAAGAGTACTCTTATAAAAGAGATGCCACAGAGCCCCTGCCCCTTCCACCATATGAGGGAACAATGAGAAGTCTTTGACCCAGAAGGTAGCCCTCACCCAACCATGCTAGCTCCCTAATCTTGAATATCCAGCCTTTAGAACTTTGAGAAATAAATGTTTATTGTTTATAAATCACTATGTCTGTGGTATTTTGCTACAGCAGCCCAAACAGACTAAGACAATGCCACACCCTCAGATCTCAGTGGTGGTTCTAAGGACCAAAGAGCAAAGATGGCACCAGGTTGTCTCCTGTCAGAGCAGCAACCTGCTCTCTAGCATTCTATGGGCAGTATTCTCAACCACATATCTCCTCTATTTTACTAAGTGTCTTAGTAAAGTGGCATAGAAACACAAGCAATACATGCATTCTACTATGTGCATGCATGATTATATACAAAGAAAATGCCTTCATCTACAGGTCTTTTTCCTCCACCCATGTATAGCCTGTCCAGGTAAAAATTTCAGTTCGATGTACCAGAAAGAACATCAGCTTTAGAATCAAACAGCATATAGCCCTCTTGCAACAGGCTTGTGCCTAAATAATTAAAACCTTCAGAGGCAGGGCGCCTGGTGGCTCAGATGGTTAAGCATCTGCCTTCAGCTCGGGTCATGGTCTCCGGGTCCTGGGATCGAGCCCCACATCAGACTCCCCACTCAACAGGGTCTGCTTCTCCTTCTCCCTCTGCTTCTCCCCCTGCTCATGCCTCATGCTCTCTCTCTCTCTCTCTCTCTCTCTCTCTCTCTCTCTCTCTCTCTCCCCCTGTATCTCTCTGTCTCAAATGAATAAATATCAAATGAATAAATAAGATCTTTAAAAAATAAAACCTTCAGAGGCTCTGCTTGCCATTTGTGGTCTTGTACTGTGCTGACTTTGACTGGAATTATACCTCCCAGAATCCTCTTACCTTTAGAGTTCCAGGTTAGTGCTGGCCACAAAAGACATTCTGCAAGAAAGTAGAAGTGAAATAGCAGCTATATTTGTTATACTTTGAACAGAATTGTCAGTGTTGATATAGAAAGCTTTAATACACTACTCTGCATGGCACAGAAAAGTTGTTTGAGCAGTCTTCACTAAAGCTAGACGTGCATGTACCTTAAGAGCAAATTCTTAAAAAACAACTACCTCTCAAAAATGTTACAGTTTTTTTTAATAAGGGAATTCTATGAATCTTTGAAATCAATAATTGAGTGATACTTACATTTTTTCAGAACTTAGAAAAAAATAGAGAAAACTTCCAAATTATTTTCATGAAGCAGGTATAAAATTAATAAGTAGCCTTAAAATGTATACACAATAACCAGTTAGGATATATAAGAGAAAATCCTATGTACAATCAAAACAAAAAAAGGTAGAAATATTTAAAAGTAAGCTCAATATAAACCTTATATAAGTAAAACTGAAGACATTACTAAAATATGTATGCTGATAATCCTAGTCAATTGCATTTTCCTAGAAAATTACCCATTTAACCTATATTTTAAAAAGTATTTGCAAAGTTTGTGTAAAGTAGTCTCATTTTCTAAATTCCTCTCTTTCAATGGTTATTTTCCTCTAGTTTTTCTATCTTTCTTTCTTTTTTTTAAGTAGGCTCCACACTCAGCATGGAGCCCAAAGCAGGGCTTGAACTCAAGACCCTGATATCATGACCTGAGCTGAGATCAAAACTCAGATACTCAACCATCTGAGCCACCCAGGCACCGCTTTCCTCTAGTTACTTTTATTCTCTGTTCTTGGTATTTGTCTATTTTGCTGAATTAAAAAAAAAAGCAATATTTTGATTTATTTTTTAGTTTCATTGTCTTTCCATTTTATTGATTAAACTTTAAGTTTATATGTTGATGAATTTTTATTTAATATACCCCTTGTAACCACCACCCAAATTAAGCCATAGAACATATATGGTACCTCAAAAACCTTCCTTATGGCCTCTACCAATCAACAACTACTCATCTCCTCATCACATGGCAATTATTATTATGATCACTATCACCATAGATTAACTTTGCCTATTTTTGAACTTTATATATAAAGACCTGCATAGTATATATGGCCAATAACATATGAAAGGATGCTCAAACTCTTTAGTAATCATGGAAACACAAATTAAACCAACAATTGAGAAACTATTCACATCCACCCTATGGGATAAAAAATGTAAAGGCTGAAAATATGAAATGTTAGCAAGGATGTAAAGCAATGACAATTGTTCCAAAGGTATCTTGGAAAATATGACCATCTTGGGAAATAATATGGCATTATTATGTAAAGTTGAACATGCAAATATCATACAACCAGTATTTTAACTTTTAGATTTATGCCTGAGAGAAATCCTTGCCCATGTTCACCTGAAGGCACATGTAAGAATGTTTTAGCAGCATTTTTTAATAATAGCAAAAATTATGGAAACAACCTAAATGCTTCTCCCCTCACATAGATAAATTTTAGAGTACGTATACAATGAAATAATACATAGAGTGATGGAAATAAGCTACGGTCACACATCACTTTGGAAAGATCTCAGAAATTAATGTTGAGCAAAAAAAGCAAGTTTCCAGAGAATACATGCAATGTAACTTTATTACTATAATATTTTTAAAAGGCCAAAATTATACAATATATTTTTTAGGGTTACAAATATAGTACAGCTATCAAAAAAGCAAAGGCATCATAAACATAAAACAGTATTTCCTCTGTTGTGGAAAAAGGAAAATGTGAGGGGTGGCACACAGGAAGCTTCCACAGACTTTTAAAGCTTTATTTCATAAGCTCAGTGATGTTTGGGTGTTCCTTTTACTATCATCCTTTAAAATGTACTTAGAGGGGCACCTGGGTGCCTCAGTGGACTAACACACCACTCTTGATTTTGACTCAGGTCATGATCTCAGGGCTGTGGGATCAAGCCCTGCATCGGACTCTGCACTCAGTGCAGAGTCTGCTTGTCCCTGTTCCTCTGCTCCTCCCCCTGCTCGCATCTCTCTCTCTCTCAAATAAATAAAATCTTTTTAAAAATGTACATAGACATTACATACATTTATATATATTTCATATATACTTCATAATTATCAAATAGCTTTTAAAGAATATAAAGTGCCTTTTGAAGCAATATAGACAACTATGTGAACACATAAATAACATTATCAGTTATGTTAGAGAAAGGTCAAATATCAGATAAATGTGATTAAAACGTTGTAAGATCTTGGTAAGTAAGTTCACTTGCTCATTAAAACTGCCACCTCCCAGTCTGGGTAGTCTGTCTTTTTCTTCATCTTTCCTTGCCCTCTGGGTACAAGGACCAGGAAGCTCCCGAATTTTAAACCAACAAGCATGCAATGCATGTTCTGTTTCAAAGTTTTCACTGTGCTCAGTGTCAGCCCCATGTCTGAGCCACTCAGAGGTTAGTTTGGGCTGTGGATGGTGGTTTATCTCGTAATCTTGTTCCTCAAAGCCTTTGCTACTCTTCTCTGGTTGTGTTCTGTGAATGCTTGGTTTGGGAGTGAGCCTGCCAATTATATCAGTGGAGCTCTATACTCTCTGGAATTTGTCCCACATTCTGTAGCTCTCAGAGACCCTTGGTTCCTCTGGCCCAGAATCTTGGATTCTATCAGAGTTTTAGTCCCCCGTGCTGTTGTGCACTTCTGTGTGACTGGGATACTCTCAATGTGAAGTTCCAAGAGAATAGAGAGAGAAAAAGTAACCGGGGTTTCCACCCCCTGTTCTTTGCATGACAGATGACCTTTTTGCTTTTCTTCTAGTTCCTCCACCCAAATTCTCAGGGTTTTAGGTGCCTACCATCATGACAGATATAGCACTGCATAGCAATGTGATCTTCATTATCCTGGATTCCATAGGGATGGCAATTCAGTTCTGTAACTAGTGCTGGCCTCAGGAAGGCTGGAGGAAAACAAGAAAAAAAAATTAGGGATTTTCCACCATACTCTTTGGCTCACAGGTTTTCTGGCCCTCTGGGTAGAAAGATGGTTTCTTTTGGAGTTTTTAATTTTGTTTCCACTTGACTCTGCCCACCCCTGGATCAAAACCAGCAAATAAAGGAGTTTAAAGAAAGAAAGAAAAAGAAGAGAAAAGAAAACAAGAAAGAAAAGAAAAGGAACAAAACAAAACAGGAAACTTACCTCCACTCTACCAGCCATTCTTCAATTTTGACTTTTTTCTCCAATCTGCTGGCTATTCAAGTAGTTTCTTTTTATATTTTATCCCAAGTTTCTGGTTACAGTCAGTGAGAGAGGTAAGTGTAGTGGGCTACCTCATCTGGGTTGGCACTAGAGGTCTGGATTAGGATCTGAAATGATAGCTTCCTTCCAGACAATGCTACAGAATGCCATATGCCCAAGGACACTGGTAAACACTGCATCCTGGAGCCATTAGGAGTTGATGGAGATACGTAGATTTGATAAATCCCAAAAGCCAGGGCACTGACTCACCAGAGACAAACTGAATGGTTCCAGGGTGTATTTCCTCCTGCTTCAGTAGCCTACCAGGAAGCAGGTTCTGCAGGCCTGAGTTAGTGCAAATGAAGGACTAGTTGATTCTAGACCTTGGGTTCCAGAGGTTCCAGAGCTAGGTAGGTTCCCCTTGCTGAAACAGGAGTTTCTACTGTTCCATTATTATACGTACCTCTACCCTATAAATGTGTAGAACAGTGAAGAGGACAGTCTCAACTGGACTGTGAGGCATGGTTCATGCAACTAAGCCTGGCCTAAGCCATGGGGTAATGAAAGCTCAGTGGTTTATGTGCTCTCTATTACTTCTTATTTGTAAGTTTTCCCCAATAAGCCCTATTTTATATCCCTACACGTGGCATAGGTGGTATGTGTTTGTGACCCCTTTGCATAAGCCAGACCAAAAAGATAGCAATCTTTTAACCTTCTATGAAGATACTTCCTTTTTCTAATACTGTTTCTAAGGCTGTGTAGATTTCAGAGTGTTATCAAGTTTCTCCTAATATCTAACCATCATTCTTTTTCTTTCAGCTTAATTAATAAATTATTTCTTGAGTTACTCTAGTGGAAATATTTACTCATTATCAGAGAATATATCTGCATATATCTGCATATATCCAGAAATAGTCAAATCCCTTGACAGCCTTCTAATCTGCAGACTAAATTTCAGACACATTTCTTAAAATACTTAAATATAAAACATAAATTCTTTTGACATTTTTGCATTTCAGAACTCAATGTAATTAATTTGTATGTGTTGATTTTTTCAAATAAAGCTTTTTCTTTGAAAACATTGTATTGTAGTTGATCTATTATGCGTATTACATAACCACACCGAACATAGTATCATAAACACACCGAACTATCAAAACGCTTCTGAAGGGAACCTAAACATGTCACTTCTAATGGAATATTGATTTCCATGTCTCACACTTCACATTCTTTTATGTTAATACAAGAAATGCCATTAACACTGTAGTATTTAATTAATAAATATGAACTAATTTAATTTTTAGAAGGAATTCAGATTCATTCTTATTTTTTTTTAAAGATGTTATCCATTTATTTGACAGAGAAACACAGAGAGGGAACACAAGCAGGGGGAGTGGTAGAGGGAGAAGCAGGCTTCTCGCTGAGCAGGGAGCCCGATGCGGGGCTTGATCCCAGGACCCTGGGATCATGACCCGAGCCGAAGGCAGACGCTAAATGACTGAGCCACCCAGGCGCCCCTCAGATTCATTTTTAATATAAGCCAAGTATATATACCTAAATTATAGTCAAGACAGGAAAACCCAGTATACAAAAGCAAAACAGAGTTTAAATATCTATTTACCTCCTTTAAATCAATTCAATAAAATTGGTTTTTTATTAAATACCACCTATGTGGCAAGCATGTTGCAAAACAGTGTAGGGCATAGATAGGAACAGATGTAGTTTGTATTCTTAGAGTATAAAGTTGAAAAGACAAGTATACGAATAATAGCATCAGGCAGATTGTGATAGGCACCAAGAAACACATAAAGGTAAGAATCATAATTTAGAAAACTAACATTCTTTAGGGATCATTTAGTTCAAAATAATCTTTTTGAGGTTGAAGAAATTGTGACTTAGAGAAGTTGAAGAACTTGCCAAGATAGAAAGTCATGTATTTGTTGACAATACATGTATTTACTGAACTACTCACCTACTCATCTACACTGAGGCTGCCATGTGGTACATATATTTCTCCAAGAATGGGTAGGATTTAAATAGGTACAGATTGGAAGGAGAAGGGCATTCAGAAAGAGAGAGGACTATGAACAAAGTGTAAGAGACAAGAATACATAAGACATATTTGACAATCAACTAATAGTTCAGTCTGAATTTTGGACAATGATTCTAACACTTTAGAATACATAACAAGATATTTAAACCTGGAAATTCGAAGCCTCTACTCCTACAGATTTTTCTTCAGAGAATAGCCTGGGTCCCTGAAATACAAATTTTAACAAGCACCCAGGGATTCAAATGCAAGTGAGACAGACTACCTTCACTCATTTCTGGTATGAATGGGGGGATATGAAATCAAAGGTAGGGTAAAGGAATGTTGTCAAGATGTCAGACAAGATTTTATATGGAATTTGGTAAACTATGCGGAGAAATTTGGGGTTATAAGTAGGAAATTGACATGATTATCCCTTTACTTTCAGAATCAACTTTGTAGCAGTATATAGCATGTCTTAGAGGTGGCAGATCCAGTTGAAAACTATTGTAATCATCTCAGTAAAATGGGTCTGAACTATAAAGTAGCTTTAGAATGAACAAGAGGGGGAAGATACACATATCATTTTAAAAACAAAATACATTATAGTAGGCAACGTAGTCTATGACAAGTCTATGAAGAAAAAAGACCTGAGCTTTCATGTTTAATGAAGTGATGTCACTTACAATTTTTTTTTTCAAAAATGGAGAAGCAAGATTTCTTTTTTTTTTTATTTCTGAGAATTAAGGGTATGGGAATAAAAAACAATTTTTGGAAATGTTAAGTTGGATGTTCTGTCAAAGTACCCAGGCAACCCAAATTGTAAATTTGGAAATTAAGAAAGAGGTCAGGGCTAGAAACGGGAGCTGAGATTCATCCTCAGAGTGGAGATGGTGGGAAACATGAGATGAGATCAGGTCATCCACAGAAAGCCTCACTCAGGAGGAGCAAGGAGACCAAAAGACAGTTCCGTGGGACAGGTTTACCTTTTAGGATATTGGAAAACAAGAGTAACAAATGAATAAATTAAAAAAAAAAAAACAGTCAGATGGGGCAAATAAAAAGTGGAAACCCAAGAGGAGAGCTGCACATTGAAAGTTTTGTCCATCCTGGGAGCCCAAAGTTGCAGAAATCATGGATCAGTGTGTTTCACAGAGACTTGTGAAACTTAATAGCTTCATAATGTCCTCCCCCCCACACACATACACACCCTAGCAGGCACAAGCCCAAGACCCAAACCTAAAATTAGCTAAATCCCTGATTGTCATGCAATATCTTCTCCAGCTCTATTCCAATTTGAGCTCCCACTCCACATTCCCAGATAAACAGGTGGGCTCTTACCAGAAAGACAAGTGAGGAACTTTTGGAGTTCCATTCAATATTTGTGACTTTTACTGGTCTGCATGAAATCTCATTAGCTCAGGAAAAGGTTCAAAATGTCTCATGAACCAAAGTTTCTGTGTTGCAAGTGTACCACTCAAGATGAATGTCCACATATCAAAGCAAGAGGAGCAACCGGGTCACAAAATCCATCCACAGAAATAAAGAAAATGCCATCAAAGTTCATTCTTATCAGAACCTGTAAAAAGAAAAAGCAGATATACTCCAGGTGGTCCTATTTTCAGAGGAGAAATTTCAGGATGTTAAAAGAAACTGTTAACCATTATAATACATCTAACAAAGAGAACACAAGGGTGCCATGAAATGCAGGCCAAGGCAAGGTAAAAATTTCAAATTCTATCTGATTTTTCCCCATCAAAGCCTACTTAACAGAAGTAACTATGATGAAGATGGGAAAACTATGAAGAAATGGGAAAATATGAAGTTACCTGATAATTACATATACATTTATATAGAAATATATATAAATTTTAAATTCATTGCATTAACTCCATCTCAGTCTTCCTGGCCTAAGTTATATTTATACAAAATATTAAATAATATCATTAATATTTGAGGATAAAAAAAGTTTTAATTTTATATTGAATGTGTAATATCTTTCCAATTTACACTGTTAATATCTACACTATTATTCAATGAACATTTTGTCATCTTTTCCATGAGACAATCAAAAAAGGTTTGAATCAAATTTTTTGGCTCAATTTAAGGTACACTACACATTTGTTTTTTACTTTATCTAGCACCAGTCCAGAAACTCAAATTTAAAAAATATATATATTATTTTAGCTAAGATATTTAGCCTATCTTTTTTGACTCGTTGATTCATTTAGTATTTATTACACTGTCTTCCCAAAGTTCACAGTTCCTCTACTTAATGATCTAAATGGGCTTTTGTCCACCCCCCAGGAAGCAAGGGCTATTTTTTTCCAAGATTTACTTTAAAAAAATTTTAATAAATTTTTTTTGGGCAGCGGCTGGGTGGCTCAGTCAGTTACATGTCTGACTTTTGATTTCAGCTCAGGTCATGATCTCAGGGTTGTGAGATTGAGCCCCAAGTTGGGCTCCATGCTGGGTGTGGAGCCTGCTTAAGATTCTCTCTTAAGAGGGGAAGGTACAGAGATTTTTTTATATATTCCCTGTTCCCACATGTACAAAGCCTTCCCCATTATCAACATTCCCCACCAGAGTGGTACATTTGTTACAACCAATGAATCTGCATTAACACATCTGCATCACTGCGAGTTCATAGTTTACATTTGAGCTCACTCCTGGTGTGTTGTATACTTTATGGGTGGACAAATGTATAATAACATGTCCGCATCACTATGTTATCATACAGAGTATTTCCACTGCCCTCAACATCCTATGTGCTCCACCTATTCATCTATTCCTCCCCACTTGCCGCCGAACTCTTCATCTTTTTACTGTCTCCATAGTTTTGCCTTTCCCAGAGTGTCATATAGTTGGAATCACACAGTATGTAGCCTTTTAAAATTGGCTTCTTTCACTTAGTAATAGTATTTGACATTCTTCCATGTCTTTTCATGGCTTGGTAGTTCATTTCTTTTTTAGCCTTGGATAATGCTCCATTGTCTGGATGTACCACAGTTTGTTCATTCACCTTCTGAAAGACATCTCGGTTGCTTCCTAGTTTTGACAATTATGAGTAAAGCAGGTTTTTGTGTGGATAAGAGTTTTCAGCTCCTTTGGGTAAAAGCTGAGGATCACAATTAGTGAACTGTGTGGTAAGAGTATATTTAATTTTGTAAGGAATTGCCAAACTGTCTTCCAAAGTGGTTGTATTACTTTTGCATTCCCATCAGCAATGAATGAGAGTTCCTGTTGTCCCATATCCTTGTCAGCATTCATGTTGTCAGTGTTCTGAATTTTAGCCACTCTAGTAGATGTCTAGTGGTATCTCATGTTTGTTTTAATTTGCATTCCCCTGGTGACATATGACGTGAAGTATATTTTCATATGCTTATTTGCCATCTGTTTATCTTCCTTGGTGAAGTGTCTGCTAAAGGCTGTGATTCATTCTTTAATCAGGTTGTTTGTTTTCTTATTGTTGATCTTTAAGAGTTCTTTATGTATTTTGAATAACAGTCCCTTTATCAGGTGTGTCTTTTATAAATATTTTCTCTCATTCTGTGCTTCGTCTTTTCATTCTCCTGATGTCTGTATTTTTCAATCTGTTTTTTTAAATTTTTAAATGAATTATCTATTTTTCCTTTTTGAAAATCAAGGCTATATTTACTCATCTCCGTTCTTCTGCAGCACTCACATTTCCTGTGATCGCTAAAATGATGACAAAACTTCTAAGATTCATTTCTGAGGTCGTTTTTCAATTCTTGTTTTGTTTTCTTCACTCGTCCTGATGCCACACAATTTTAAAAATCAGTATCAATCCGTGTCCTAAAATGTCAGTTTTTATAGTTCAGGCAGGGCATTTTGTTATCTGAGGCTTTGGAAATAGCCTTGTTTCCTACACCGAGAATCTGACTGCACTGCCATAACTTCCATGCTGCTGTAAGACTGCTGTACTCTCAGTTACCTATGGAAATAGGAAGTCCTTATATTCCCTGCTCAGCTTCTGTATAGGTCTAGGTCGTCAGGCTGGGTTTCACCTTCATATCTACATATTCAGCCTCAGTTATTTTAGTTCTCTTCGTATCTTAACTAATACAGCCTCTTGAGACATCAGCTTGATCCCAAGCCAGTGGTTGTGGTCTCACTGACTGCTGGTTACTGTTAAGTCCTCACTCCCTAGGAAATGTCAAGGGGTGGGGATGCTGCTAACTTCTGAGTTGGACCACTAACTAGATTCCCTTGCTACTTAGCCCTGCATTTAAAATTATATTGTCTGGTGTCGATGTTTGCTTGAGTCTTGCGTAAGCCTGCTTTGAACGCTTGCTCCTCTCATTGGGGCTAATCTTTGCTGTTAGCTTGGCTTCCAGGGGTCTCCAAATCATGTAAACATGTATTCAGCTTTCTACTCACTCCTTGTTCTTAACTTCTTTTCCCCACCCTGAATATTTAAGGACTAAAACCTGTTTTATAACTTAACCTGCCTTACGAATGACACAATTCACTTATCTGGACCTGGATATTTGACACATTAAAGGGTTAGATGTTTTCTTACTTCCTTATCTATGCTTGATTAAATTGTCATTTAAATTATCTGTCTGACTCTTTCAAGGGGAAAATATTGCAATGCTCCTATTGAACATTTTGTGAAAGGAGTTGACTGTAGTCAAATTTAGTGCTTCATCGGGCACCCATCCCATTGTGAATTTCCTTGAGGGAAATATATGTCCAGGGAGCAAAAGTCAGGAAAATGCATAAATTCGCTCCATAAATGTGGAACAGAGCTATCCTTGGCCATCTATTTTGACCTTGTCATTCTCTTTATGTATAAACTTTATGGTGCCATTAGAAATAATCATCTCTCCCCACAGTCTTTTAATTCTTTAAGCCCTTCATATTACTCCAAGGGATTGGCCACTTAATTCCCCAAAGCCTTTTTCTCCAATGTGTATTTCATCTCAAGTAACCTAGTAAATAATTTGATGCTTTGAGTTCCTGCTGTTCCATCAATTAATATAAGCTGGATTTTTATTGCTCTCAATTCCATTGAGGCTCTCTTTCTCATGCTGTCTTGTGGTCTGCAACCAAGCTTCTTCATTTGCACTTTCATTCAGCAAGTAAAACTAATTCTGCTTGATTTAGGCATAACATGGTTTTGTTAAACAGATACTGGGTAACTCACCCAACTTCTTCAATCTGTACAAGGAATAATGACTGAGTCATACCACAGAAATAGTCTGGTGAAACACCATTGTGTACCTAGCTGAAAAACAAGAGTATCTCGTATTTTCAACTTTTCCAGTGGGAGAAGGGTTCAGTCTCATATGGTAGAAATTTCTCAAACATGGAAAAGGAATTCATGTGTTGGACAGCCAAAAGGACAAAAATGTCCAACGACACTATCTTCAGCTTATACTGTAGCAAACAAAAGAAAGTGTACTCAGACTACATTCTTTGATATATTCTTAAAAGGCTAAAGTGGTCTCTCATATAGAGCATTTTGTTCTGTCAGAGAAATTATCCTTTCTTTGCAAATGAGTAATTTATTAAACAGGGTTTTGAGATACCACAATGCTATATAAATTTAAAGTGTCATGATTTTGAAGCACTGATGACTTGTCACAATTTTTTTTTCCTATGTGAATCTTTGGAAAGATTTTTTTTTATCAGACTATAGATGATTATCCTTATTGTAGCTAATGGATATTTTAAAAGCTTATGCAGAAATATAACATGAGTATCACGGTGAGTTTCCAAGCATACGGGGTATCTTTTATAAATGGAATTCATATTAACTAAATCAATCTGTATTCTCATTCTTTAAAAAAATTCTTCCTATAAAATTTTTATTCTATTTCTTTCAGTTATTTCTAACTAGTTACATATGCACGAAAGCCCAACTGGAGGGGTATTTTAGTTGATCTAAAGGGGTAGTGTATATTATTAGCTGAAATGTATAATGTAATCTCTAAGCCAAGGAAAAATGAAGACAACAACAGCATTCTCTGTTTTAAAATTTTTTCAGAGAACCAAAACTTAATTTTTCTTTTTTTAAAAGATTTTATTTATTTATTTGACAGAGAGAGAGAGAGTGAGCACAAGCAAGGGGAGTGGCAGGCAGAGGGAGAAGCAGGCTCCCTACTGAGCAAGGAGCCCGATGTGGGACTCGATCCCAGGACCCTGGGATCATGACTTGAGCTGAAGGCAGACGCTTAACCGACTGAGCCACCCAGGAGTCCCCAAAACTTAATTTTTCATTCAAGATTAAAATATACTTTGGAAATCAAAAGTGTTGGGTTAAGTGAAGTCTTGTTCTTTTTATAAAATACTGATTTTATTAAAGATTTGATTATTTCTAAAATACACTTGAGCTCATTATACACCAAGATTACACTTACTATAAATTTATGCAGCTGATCCATGAACTCTGGGAAGAAAGTTCATAATGGAAGTGCTGACATTGTCTTAAATATATATAAATCTTTGATATTATGATCTGTTTTAGATCTCATATTTACCTATGGATCATTTATTTTTCATAAGAAACTAATGTATCAAAGGAACAGCAGCTGTTGCCAAAAAAAGGCAATGCTTAACCTTTCTGAGAGAATAAGGAATCAATGGCTGCAATTTAGAATTTTAATAATTAAAAAATTCAAACTGCTAAAGAGTAAGTTTCTCTGTTTCCAGCCCCCAGAGAATTTACGTCATATGCCTTAGGGAATCAGATTCAGTTGCAGTTCTAGTGGCCAAAACTAGATGGTGCCCTACAGTCACCAGTTCTTCAAGGTTCTTTCCAGCGTTTGAGTGTACTCGGAATTAAAGGGCTTAATAAAGGATGTATTTAATGATTTAATTAAGGATAGGTTTCAGATCTGATCCCTCTCCTTAGGCCTTTTTAGGGAGTAGGAGGCATGCTTTTTCCCCTGTTCATCGCCCGAGTTATTCCTTGCCCCACTTCTTAGCTCTTATTCAAACACATATTGTTAAGATAAAGAAATTAAGTCCTAGAGTAGTATTTAAGGGATATATTCACTGTTTTACAGCTAGACAAACCCTTGGCTAAGATTAACACTCTGGTCTTTGCCCTAACAAGACAAGTCACCTGACCCAACAAGATGAGAAAGTACATGCAGGAGGACTAAATTCACTTCCGGGAAGGAGTTGGAAGAGCCAGGAATGAGACCCGAGTGTTGCTTTTCCTTCCATCACAGTCATTTTGGCTGTCTTCCCTAAATAGCCTCATTGTCCCGTCCTCCACTCTGGGGATCTGCTGATAGAAGAGGAGAAGGAAGAATAAGAAGGAGAGGACTAGAAAAAGCTCACAGAAAAGCATATTCTGTGTGCCAGGCACTGCTTTACACACTTGACATGTGTTTTCTTGATTATTTTTTGAAGCCATCAAAGGAGGTTGTGAATGAATGATCTCTCTTTTACATATGAGGAATCTGGCAGTCAAGTGAATAACTCCCCAACGTCAGCAAGTAGCAGATGAAGGATTTGGCCTGAACTCTGTCTAGGTCCATTACCAATGGGTTTTGCTACAACTGTGATTAAGGCATCCAAGAAAACTGGTCATATCCCTTTCTTAGGGTCTGTCTTCAGTGAGCATGCTATATTTCCTGATTAATATTGTATAATGTACGATTCTATCATCCCATTTAATATAATAGCCAACTCTATTGTACTATGAATCAAAAATGAAATTTCCAACCTCAAATAGTCAGTCAGAGGCAATAACAGATAAGAATCTAAGTCTCTTGATAATAAATTTGTTTTAATAAATCATTTATAATTATAAAGAAATGGCATTGGCCTTGAGATAAGGCATTCATTTCCCGCCTGGTTTATAAGAAACCCATATCTGCAGAGAGACCCTTAAAATTTCCCACTCACCAGATGTAAAGCTATGTTCCTTCCCTCCTCAACCTTTCACCCACTCCTGCCTGGGTCCTCACAATTGTCATGCATTTAGAGACACGAAGAAAGTGTTTATCAAAAAAGTGTAATCCATTGTTGATTATGCTGCATAGTTGACTGTCTTCAATTTGTCCACTGATTTCTGAATACTATTCACTCTTCTTTTTAGGGAGAATGAGAGGGGCCGAGGGAGAGGGAGAGAGAGAATCTCACGACCCTGAGATCATTATCTGAGCCGAAATCAAGAGTCCGGAGCTTAACCGACTGAGCCACCCAGGCACCCCGAATACTATTCACTTTCTGATTTATGATAATTTAAAACCTTACCAGGACCTCTATGTGACTTTGGCTATGCTCAGTGAGACCTTTTCAGATGGCTAATTATTAGGATGGTCTTATTTCCAACTGAACTCTCTTTTCTACTTCTTGAATTTGTCTTACTAAAATTAATTTTACAGTTGACATTTTGTAGTATTTCATTAGCTTTTCCCAGCATTTAATTACAGTATTATCATATAACTGGGAATGATGCTCATACCGAAATGAAAGGTTATTATAAATGTGCAACTTTTGTCAGAGACGTAATTTTTAACATTTTCATTCTCCATGGTAGGTGCAGCTTTGTTATCCTGATGGGTTAGAATCAATTTTACATTCACTTAGTACCAGACCAATCTCGAATGGACTCCCAGAGTCAGAGTCAGCAAGCATGGCATCTACATAGGTTAGCATCACATACGTGCATTTGATTTCTGACATGAAAACTTCTCAACCATCCTGACCAATTTTTAGTCCTTTTGGATCGCAAAGACCCATGACACATTTTATCCCATTAAGTCGTCACAACACTGCTGTGAGATTTGTTTTTAATCTTGAAATTACTCCTGAGGAAATCAAGGATCATTAAGTAAAGATTTTCCCAGAGCACCAGAGCACGCAGCAAGTAAGTCCCATGGGACGAGAACGCAAAATTAGGTCCAACTGTAAATTGAGTACAATAGCTTATATTTATTTAGCACTTCTTATGATCCAGGCATGGCTCTAAGCACATCCCATAAATTAACTAAATCTCACAACAACACGTTGAGGCAGGTTCTGTTTTTGTCCTTATTTTACAGATGGATAAACTGAGGCACACAGAGGGTAAGTGAATTCTCAGACTCCCACAGCTACTAAGTGGCAGAACCTGGCTACCAACTTGGGCTGTAACTCTGATCTGCTGACTCTCTGTAATACATGATAGATTTGATAACCACTTTGTATCTCACAGAGGTATAGTTAGGATTTAATAGGATAATATGTACATGGCTCTTTGGAATCTGTAAGGAATCAAAGTCCATCGGGAGAGCTGAGGAGAAGTTTGAGGTCAGAAATAAAGTACGTGTGTATTATACTGGTGAGGCACTTTCCAGCAGGTAAAGACATGAATATAAGCCTGTGTAATCAACAGAGAGAATCAGAATTTGTGCTGACAGCAGCTTTGCCTTCCCTTACCATCCTCCTCTTTGGAATTTCCTTTAGGTGGTTAAGGAATCAAGATCAGAAAAGTAAGAGCAAGAAATGCAAATAATTGCAGGTCATGGGTCTGTTCCATATTTTTATTAATCTACTGTAATGCTGCTCCTGTCTTTGTTTTTAAAACACTTTCTCATCAAGACTGCTTTACAAGTTTCCTACATAGAAATTCAAGAAGCTTATAGTGACATTTTTTAAAAAACATTTTTTTCATTCAGATTCCACAAATCCTAAAATTTCACCAAGAGATTCATTTTTCTCTTTATGTTAGATGTTTTCGGCATCACCTCCACTCATGCATCCCTGCAACCTTAACAATACTTTTACATCAAAGTTTTTTTGATATTTAGTTCTGGTCAACTCCCATTCTGAATTCTTAGGTTTCAGTCCCACAGTAGAAAACATGTATTTTTGTAAATAGCTTATGCCCATTTATATTTCAAAGCTGTCTATGGAATTGGGTGATTATCCAGTGAATCTGATCAATATAAACAACCAAAGTAGATTATAAAGGCTGAAATAACTTCAAGAAAATTATACTTTTATTGCTTGGTCTATACAGATCACTGTCTGTCTTCAGCACCTGTTTTCTCTATGGATGGAGTTTAAGGCTTCTTTTTTTTTTTTTTTAAGATTTTTATTTATTTATTTGTCAGAGAGAGAGAGAGAGCACAAGCAGGGGGAGCAGTAGAGGGAGAGGGAGAAGCAAGCTCCTCACTGAGCAGGGAGCCGGATGTGGGACTCGATTCCAGGACCCTGGGATCATGACCTGAGCCGAAGGCAGATGCTTAACGACTGAGCCACCCAGCCATCCCGAGTTTAAGGCTTCTTAATATATGGCCTCAGAGAAAGTTTCCCTTTTTCTCATTGTATCTTGGAACACTGGTAGGCTATGCTTTGTCTCTATATAACCTGCCTACACAGATGTTAGTCAGCTGTTGTGTTTTATGAACATGGTGTCTCCCAGCAGAGCCCACCAAATCTCACCAGGCTGATGAAACACCTCAATCCACATTCACAGCTAACTGCATTTTCTTCTACTTCCTGCTACTAGTTGCTCCGAAATACTTAGGATTTGGACTAAAACTTTTTCTCACAAGAAGCTATATTTGGATAATATGTATTAATAAGGAACATTTGCTATTGAGACTGTGAACATACATCATGCTCATTCTGTCTATTTCCACTATAGAATGTATCCTCCAAGTGCCAATCAAAAGGTTAGGCAAAGCAGATATAAAGAGTGAAAAGAAAAGACCCTTACAAATCTCAGAACTATTAAAAGGATAAATCATAAGTAGATTTTCTTCTAATCCCAGCAGTACACTCTAAGGGATAAAGATTTATAGTCCCTGTAATTTTAACTTAAGTATGGTAACTGCTAGTTCTATTCTTAGCTAAATCAATGTGTTAACATTTTTTCCCTCTCACAAAACTAGCCAGGGCATTCCACTTGTGTTTTAGGATTTAAGAGGCCATAGATTTTTAAAGTTGTTTTTCCTGAATTTCAGGTGTTTGTTTTTTGTTTTTTTTTTAAATCACAGTCACTTAATATTTGTTTTTGTTTATTTGCTTTTTTATAGATTTATTTTGCATTAAAAGCTTTTTCATCCCCAGCACAAATCTCAAGTTCCCTTTGGTACTACAACAAACTTAGCTGAGAGCACATGACCAAAATTGAAAAATTCACATTTGAAAAATTGCCCTGTCTCCTGGGGAAGGTGATGTTATAAATATATTTGACGTAACTATCAGACCAGTATGGTATCTCCTCATTGGAACATAAGGTGAGTTCTCAAGTGGCTCTCAAATCAAAATGTTCTGCCTACCCCAATTACATTGGATTTCATAACCTTTTGCAGAGAAGGGGAAGAGATTCCTCTTCCCGGGTAATTATAGAGAGACTTCTTACGAGTTGGAGCAAAACTTTAATGCAGCGGCTTTCAATGTTAGTGAGCATCAGAATCAGCCAGAGAATTTATTAAACCACCTACTGCTAGACCCACCCTCAGAGTTTCTGAGTCACTAAGTCTGGGGTGCAGGCAAGAGAATTTGTATTTCTAACAAGGCCCTCTGTGATGTTGTTGCTGCTGCTTTGGCGACCACACTTCAAGAATTACTGCTCTCATGCCTATAAAGAGGGATATTTGTTTACTTGCTTGTTCTTGGTCAAAATTTACATATACAGCTGATTAAGTTCCTGATTTTTTGCTGTTCTTTTCTTGGTAGGAAATGGGTTTTAAAAAATCAAAATGTTAAAAATAAAAAAAAATTAGTGAAGATATCTCATTGTAGTTTTGATTTGCATTTCCCTGACAATTGATGATATTAACCATCTTTTCATGTACCTGTTGGCCATCTGGATGTCTTCTTTGGAAAAATATCTATTCAGTTCTTCTGCCCATTTTTTACTAGAATTTTGTTGTTGTTCTTATTGAGTTGTATGAATTCTCTCTATATTTTGGACATTAATTCCTTATTGTATATATGATTTGCAAATATTTTCTTTCATTCTGTAGGTTGCCTTTTCATTTTGCTGATTATTATTATTATTATTTTTTGCTATGCAGAAGTTTTCAATTTGATTTAGTTCCACTTGCTGATTTTTGCTTTTGTTGCTTGTGTTTTTGGTGTCATATTCAAAAAATCGTTGTCAAGATCAATGTCAAGGAACTTCACTTTATTTTATTCTGGGAGTTTCACAGTATCGGGTGTTATGTTTAAGTCTTTGATTCATTGAAAGTTAATTTTTGTGAGTGGTATACTTTAGGGGTACAATTCCATTTTTCTGCCTGTAGCTGTCCAGTCTTCCCAACACCATTTGTTGAAGAGACTAGTATTTCCCTATTGAGTGTCCTTGGCTCGCTGGTCAACTATTAGTTGACTGTGTATGTGGGGGCTTATTTCAGGACTCTTTACTCTGCTCCATTGTTTTTTGCGTCTGTATTTATACCGGTACCATACTGTTATAATTACTATAGCTTGGTAATATAGTTTGAAATCAGGAAGTGTGGTGCCTTCAGTTTTTTTCTTCTTTCTCAGGACGCTTTTGCTATTCGGGATCTTTTGTGGTTCCATACAAATTTTAGGGTTGATTTTTTCTATTTCTGTGGACAAAATGTCATTGGAATTTTAATAAGAATTACTCTGAACCTATAGATGACTTTGGGTAGATGGATATTTTAACAACATTAATTCTTCTGATCCATGAGCATAGATTAGCTTTCCATTTGTTTGTGTCTTCTTCAATTTCTTTCATCAAAGTCTTGTAGTTTTCATTGTATCTTTTGCTTCCTTGGTTAAATTAATTCTTAAGTATTTTTTAAGTCATTTTTGATGCTATTGTGAATGGGATAGTATCTTTTATTTTTTTTCAGATATTTTATGTATAGAAATGCAACTGATTTCTATATGTTGATTTTATATCCTACAGTTTTACTAAATTCACTGATTAGTTCTAGCAGATTTTTTTACTTCAAACGAGCTTCATTTTTCCTTCTCTCTTTTGTAATCATTCTGCGTCATTGTCTTTCCTTTTATATAGCATACTCTTATGGAATAATTGTTATATACCATGTACATGCATTTTGAGAAAATTGAGGCACAGAAGGATTAAGTAACACACCCAAGTCATAGGGCTGGAAAATAGCAGATATGGGATGTGAACTCAAGTCGGTCTGACTCTAGAGTTTGTCCTCAAACAATGTGCTTTATTAACCTTCGGTTTTGGGATGGCATAACAATTATTTAAGTGACCTTTGTAATAGCTAGAAATACACATTTAGCTGTTGAAATAGTCAAATTTGAAAAATGTTTTTGAGATTAATGGTTAGATCAGATTATATGTTGCAAAAATTTCTGTAGTTGTAGTCAGTTGCCAAAAGAAAAAAACATGACATTTCTTGTAAGGCCTGACTTCTAACAGTTTTCCAGACTCATCTGCACCTCTCACTACACTTCATTTGACCTCAATCTACTCACTAGCTCCTGAAACAAAATGTGTACTTTGTTACTTCACAGTCTTTTCTTATGTACTATTTTTAAACAAGTTTAGGACATTTTTCTTCTTCTCCCCAGAGGGAAAATTGTTTCTTTATTCAAGACTCACAGTGTACTAGTTAACATTTATGTCTCTACTCTGAACCAGAAAGCTCTTGTCACGTTTGTCTCTTCCTTTGAATCTAAGCTCCCAGAGGGCAAAGTCGGACCTCACTTGCACAGTGTCCCCTTTCTCATTCCTCCCACCCCTGATTGTGCTTGGTTCAGAACTGAGGAAATATAGCCTGACATATTTATACTTCTGGTTGATCCTAGACAGTAAATAATTTGCCTGTGGTCAGTCAGTTTGGCTTTAGGCTGAGACTCTCAAAACCAGGTTTTCTAAAATCCCGTCGGCTCTGAGAGCTTTCCATAGGATAGTTTTGGTGACATTTGTGCTATAAAGCTCTTCATTGTGTGCCACCTATTTTCACTAGGATGAATTCTTTCTTTTTTTTTAACATTTTATTTATTTACCAGAGAGAGAGAGAGAGAGAGAGCACAAGCAGGGGAAGCGGCAGACAGAGGGAGAAGCAGGCTTCCTGCTGAGCAGGGAGCCCGATGTGGGGCTCGATCCCAGGATCATGACCTGAGCCAAAGGCAGACACTTAACCGACTGAGCCACCCAGGCAGCCCTCACTAGGATGAATTCTTTCGCATATCTTCTCTGTGTCTGTATCTATTTCCATAAATGTAAACAGGCTGCTGCATCCAATCTGCATCCAACCTCATATGTGGGGTTTCTTCCACTCTCTCTCTCTTGACTTCTGGAGCACCCGCCAGGCTCTGGATTACTTATATTTTAACTTGTTTTTTACAGAACTACCTCTTTTCCAATCTCAGTTTTTTTTAATATGTCCAAAGCATTACTGTCCTTCCACACCCTTGACTTTGAATTCATGTGCTTTAAACTTTTCCATATCCCCTGAAAGTTCATATTTCTCTCAGTTTTATAGTTCATTCTTTTCTCGGTCAGTGGTTACATTAAAGGGACATCCTAGTATGTTTTTTCCATTCTAAGGACCAATGTTTAAAAGCATTGCAAAATCATTGTCTACCAATTCTTCTAAAACATTTCACTTCCATTTATTGCTTTGATACATGAAAAGAAATATGGAAAAAAATTGAGCCAAAGCAGTCATTTCTAATAGAAGTATTTGCCGAGATTTCTAAGGTTGGAGCAAGAGAGTTTTTGTTTTCATATTCTTTCTAAGAGAGTCAATTTTTTTTCCATAGTATCTTTTTCTCTTCCCTGTGTCTTTTGTGCCTTTCAATCTTAGAAGAAAATTGCCAATGTTGTCTTAATTCTCTTGCTCGAATTTCATCTTAAGTTGGTTGTCTTTATTTCTTTACTTTTATTTTCAATCATTTTCTATATTTTCATCTGTGAGTAGCAGATGTGTGTAGGCTCAGTTATGCTCAAATGAGAATTAGGTACCAAAATATAATTATTCACCCTGTGCTGGTATGCTTGATTTAGGGAAATATGTGATGATTATTTGCAAGGCTCATGAATCAATAATTATATGCATTTAAATTTAAAAATGTTATATTACAAATGGAAATATGGATTCAGCATGCAAGACCTATTCTATAAAACATTATAAAATAGGTAAGAAAAAGGTTAAAGATCAGCATTCTTTAGTCACTTAATAAACAGGTATTGAGTCCATATTATCTATAATCATTAAAGGAGAAATTAAAGATATAGAAACCTGAATGGAATCTGCCTTCCCAGAGCTCACAGTCATGTTAAATTTATGAATTACTGCCATCACATGGATGTGGGAAAAATATTATAGAAGACGTTAATGGTTTTTAACAAGATAGAAAAGAGATATTAAGTTCAGAGAGTTTATTTTCATACAGCTGTGAAACATTAGCATAGGGTATATGTTTTGGAATTGTTTACCCCAGAGCTGTCTGTTTGGCTATAGCCCTCTGGGGATCCATAGAATATTAGATCTGGAAAAGCTTAGATAGGTAATATCTAAAACTTTACAGTTTAGGAAACTGAGACCCAGAAAGCTTACATGGTTTATCCAATGTTGGTTACATATAAGTAACAGGCTTAAGAGTGTAAGCCTGGACTCTTCATTTTTTGTTCACCTTTCAAACTACCTATCTATGCCTTTAACAAATATTCAAATAGACAAGTGAATACAAAATATTGGGAATGCAAAATAAATAAGTTAGCATTTGCTGTCTAAGTGGTTTTTGTGCAACATGAACTCTAAAAAGGACAGAATAATATTACAAATGAAATCAAACACAATTCCCAAAGGGTACAATGGCAAAGGGGTAATCATATTTGTATACAGGGAATTCCTGATCCAGGCTCTTTATGCATCACCGGATAGCTTCCTATAGGTCAAGGAGGCTTGGGTTACATAAGAAAAATTTCACTAGACTAAAAAAAATAAAAATAAAAATAAAATACTGTCAACAACATTTTAAACAAGCAGATAAAGATTTTCACTTTACACTTATGCTAAAAATGTGGGCGAAGAAACAAGTTTCACTTGAAATGTTTTGTTTCTTTTAACATTTTGGCTTGGATAAAAAACAATAGGGTGGATTTATTTCTATTAAAAGTTTCAGGATGGTGTTTAACACACACACACACACACACACGCACACACACACACACAGAATCCATAAAAACAAAATGCTGTATTTTCTTATGATTTTAAGCGTTTTTTTAAAGAAAGCTTAAAATTGGAGGTAGTACAAAATTGCTGCTTCAAAAGAGTATAACTTGTAAGTCACAAAGGTTGTTTATATTGATTTTTCACAAAAAGAAAGTTCCAACTCTGACAGTCAATTTTTATTAAAGAAAGATATGAAGCTATTGTTTATCATATATTGCCAACTAAATTACATGGAGTAAGAAGAAAGCAGTGTGTTGCTTTCTTAAGGAATTCAGACACTCAGTGTTTAGTCCATATATAATATGGACTATATATATACATATATATATTTATTTATAGTCCAAATATAAATGTATTTCTTGAAATAATAAAAGGCTCAGTTTCAGGGGTGCCTGGGTGGCACAGTTGGTTAAGTGCCTGACTCTTGGTTTTGGCTCAAGTTGTGATCTCAGGGTTGTGAGATTGTGCCCTGAGCTCACAGTTGGGCTCCGTGCTCAGCGTGGAGTCTGCTTAAGATTCTCTCTCCCTCTCCTCTGCCTTTCTCTCTCCCCACCTGCATGCACGTGTGCACTCTCTCTCAAATGAATAAATAAATCTCTAAGAAAAGGCTCAGTTTCAAACTTGGTTTATTTTATAGTGCTAGCAAGGTTCCACATATTAAAATTTTGATGATAGCATACTCAGTCTCCATTTTATTAAAACCTTGATTCCTTTTATTTTTCAAAAGTATAAATAGCAATAAGGAGCTGTGAAAACTTTCTCTTTTTGTTCCTAATAAGACTACTCAGAATTGTTATGCACAAAGCAGACTTTGAAATAGGTCTAGCATATCTAATTTGCAAAACCGTGTAGATAGTTGGATACATAATGGACATATTACACTTACAATGGCATGCATTGAGCCTGTGAAAAATATTTTAGAATGATATAACTATACTAATACTCATCCCCCCAAAATCCCAAAGGTAAAAAGCATTTTTTTTGCCTCTTTCCTCTGAAGTATAGTATATTTTTAAGCTAAGTGTAAGTATTTCTGAGACACTCCAGAACCCTAACATTTTGCTAATAGTTTTGTCTATGATCTGGAAGCCCCACGTGTCTTCATGGCTGTATTACTGAAAATGAAAATCTTTACTTTTGCAGAATTTATAGAAACCCCAATCTAGGTAATTTTTGTAATGGTTAAAGGCTGATGTTGCTGTTAAAAGTTAATAAGCTGGCCTGTAATCTTCTAGGAATATATAAAAATATAAATTAAATATATATAATATAAATATATATTAATTATATAATATATTATATATAAATATATATATGCTAGGAATATATAAAAACACTCTAGAATAAAATTTTTAGATAATTTGTAAGCAAATACTATTAAAGGCTTTCAAGTCATCCATTAGCCTAACATCATATATTTTAAATGTAATTTACATTTTCCTACCATATCTAAAATATTACAAGTGACTATGCCTACTAATATTGGAATTTCTTTCCTAGACATGCATTTATATTTGAAGTAGCAAAAAATTATTGCCTTTTGGCACTCGAAATGAGATGGCTGGCAGAGGTTAATATGTAATTTCTGGTCAAATTGTTTCTGCTTGCTCTTTTTGGTTTGTTTTGTTTGTTTTTTTAATTGTTATATATGCACAATCTGCAAGGCACTATTATTTACCCAATTACAATAATATCTCTTGAGAGATAATAAAAATAAATTTTATTTCTCTTAACATGCATCAATGGCATATAAAATATTTCTGAATAAATCTAACTTTAGTCCTCTGGAAAGAATTTAAATAGAGTGTAAGGAGACAGATAAATTCTTGGCAATGGCATGATATAAAGTAGAAACATTACAGTCTGTATTACCCAGCAGTCTTTTGTTTACAAGTAACAAAAATTTAAGTTCACATTACAAAAACAAAAAAAGAATTCATTGACTAACATTATAGAAAACTCGAAGGTTAGGTCCTTCTCGAGGAATTGCTAAATTCAGAATCTCAAGAGATTTCTCTTTCATTTCCCAGCTATAATTGGCTTTGTGTTGATTGTACTCATCAAGTAAATTATCTACCTAAGGTGGCCCCCAGCAACTGTAGGTACTGCTAGCTATTCCAGCGAAAAGGGGGTTCTCTTCTTAATTGTTCCAATAAAATCTCAACACTAATAAGTCGTGATCATTGGATGACATGGGTCGTGCACACTTCCTTGGGGCAAAGGAGGTGGAATATGTTCATTGTGCAAGGTTAGGTCACATGCCCACTCCTGGATCAAAGAGTTACTGTCCCCTCCAGGCAACCTACATAAACTGAGAGCAGGGAAGTGCTGGTTCCTGAAAGGAAAAACCATATGATATTACCAGAAGAAAGAAGCCAAATAGGAAAAAGCAATAAATGTCTACCTTACCCTCAACTTTAGGTCATTTTGGTCTATTTGTTGCTAGATGACTTCTATTCGTTCATTATCTTTTCCACAACGATACTTGATTTGAGTTATAGATGACTAACATCAAGAATGTAAGTTCATCTTGATTTTTATGGTATCAGAATGAAGGACAGATCAAGACTCTGGTAGCAAATTTACAAGGAATTATCTCTTTCCACAGACTGACATGAAGGAAACAAAGATTTTAAGAACCTTAATTCATTATTTTAATTTTAAGTTCTATTATTCTAGTATTTCTATGACACCCCTTTTCTTATTTTGTCATTGCATGTGATATAAGTATACTATATTTTAAAATGAATTCCTGATTTTCCCCTTTATTGGTAAGCTGGTTTTCTCTCCCAATACGAAGTTAACCATTATAGTTTCAGGCAAAGAGACAGAGGAGGGGAGATGCCTTCTCTGGAAGGAAGAGGTTATGAAGTAGTGAAAAGCCTGCCCCTTTTGTCCAGGCATTTGTGCAGAGAACTGTGGAGTCAAAGGCAGGACAGGGATTTTCAGTACAAGATTAGAGAGACCTCGTCAGCTGGAAGAAGCCAATGGATCCTAACTAAGCCAAGATGGGATAGACAAGGGATTTATTAGCATCAGACATTAGCAGCAGGTGCAGAGCTGTGATTCTCATGCATGGTATGACTGTACTGGTCGTCTATAGCCGGCGTTTTTATTCTTAGGTGCCTATGTTGTACTGGTTTTAAAGTTTTTGCTATCACAATCAATAAATGACAAACAAACTTTAGTGTTTGGTCAATCAGTGCATATCTAAGGACCAGCATGAGGCCAATGTTCCTCTCTTCCCCAATGCCATGAGGTGGTTTACACTTTTCTCCTTCACATCCAAATGCCATCTTGAAGAGAAATAGAGGAAAGAGAATGAGAAATTGCTGCAGGGTTACTTTAGGATTATGCTCAAGTTTGTTCAGATAGTTGGATTGACTAATGTTTGAGTCAGATTGGGCTAAATTTAGTATTTCAATCATACTTCCTGGTAAGTGTGGTCATAAAAATTAGATCTGTTATAGAGAAATGAAGAAGTTGCATTATATGCACATCCAAACTGTGGTATATGTAAATTTGCAACTCTGATGCACTTATAAATGAATCAGTTTGACTGTAAGTTCATACTATTCATACTAGCAAAGGTCTAGTTAATTTACTCATAAACATTTACCTGGGATTTCTGTGTGATGTTAAAACTATATAATGGTGAACTTGAACCTCATAAACTCTACCATGACACAACTGAAGAATGATATCATACTGTAAAGGAACACTCAAAAACATTTTCAGATCATTGTCTAAAATAAGAAAAAGAAGGAAAATCTACTAATCATAATAGTGATTACTTGCCTCTTCTTCTAGGTAAACTTAGTAAAGACTGTAATTTTTTAGAACTAGATTATTTTGTGATGGACATAGTAGTAGAGACTAGAGCAGAAATTAGAAAAAAAGTTTAGCAAATATAGCAGATACAGAAATTATATCCTGTTTATAGAAAATAGATCGATTGATCAATTGATCAATAGATAAAAAGAATATGCAGGGCAAAAAACCCACTAAAACATATGCCTACAGAAAGGATCTGAACAGAAAATTTACAAAAGAGGAAAAACAAGAATAAACATGGAAAGTATATGCTTTATTTTCAGTAATTAAAGATAGATCACATAAATGACTTATGTAAATAAAAATACCATATGAATTCACACATACATGGAATTTAAGAAACAAAACAAAAAAAGAAAAAGGAGAAAAAAGAGAGAGAGAGAGAGAAACCAAAAAACAGATTCTTAACTATAGAGAACAAACGGATGGTTACCAGAGGGGAAGTGAGTGGGGATGGATGAAGTCAGTGATGGGGATTAAGAGTATACTTACCTTCATGAGCGCTGAGTAATGTATAGGTTTGTTGAATCACTATATTGTACACCTGAAACTAATATCACACTGTATGTTAACTTTACTGGAATTAAAATTTTTAAAAAGGACCCTTTTTCATTATTGAAATAGCATGTTTTATATTGCTGATGATATTGTAAACTTTTTAGTAATTTAGCAGTATGTATCAAGAGTCATAAGAGGATCGAAATTTGGGGGACCATAACTTAAGCAAATAATCTCAATTGTGGAAAACTCCAGTTTCACAAATATATTCATCATGTTTCTAGGAGATGAAAAGAGGAAACAACTAAACATTCTAAAATAGGAGAATGATTAACTATACCTAATACTATGCAGGCATTATAAATATAGGTTATTAGAACCAGGACAAAATGTCTGTTTCTAAGCTTAAAGAAAAAAGTCATTTTAGAATTTTATATATGTTATTTATTTAATAACAAATTTATATTAAAAATGAGATTGTCAGAATGAGGGGAGTATCAGGCATTAATTTTTTGTTTTCTAAATATCTACAATATAGTTAAGAATTTTTATTAGTGGTTGAAATGTATGAAGAAAGAAAGCACTATTCTGGGTACAAAAAACCCTGGCTTCTCTCTTGGCCACAATATTACCATGCTTGTGTTTGTGGGGACAGAACCGAACATCTCTAGACTCTAGTTTTCTTCACTGCAGACATCATCCATACAATCTGTTCAAGTCTTTCAAACCCTAAAAGTCTATGATCTATGGTTTATAAATAATGAGCATAAGGAGAGATTTGGTTTTAGGTTTCTTTCAAAATATTATTGCAAAGATTATATGGAAATAAAACATTTTATTATCTGGCAAGTGAACTTATAAACAAGACTATAAATAATGCATTTTAAAAGTTTGTTACATGCTTAAAATATTTTATAATTATGGAAAAGTTATAGATAAAAGAAAGGACCAATGAACAATAACAAAAGATAAATAGCCAACACTCAACAAATTTTTAGGATCATGACCTGAGCTGATGGCAGATGCTTAACCAACTGAGCCACCCAGGCACCTCCCAAGAGATAAAATTTTTAATGAAAAATTAAATGTAAAGCAAAGTTCACTCATTTTTTTGATTAGTATATTTTGTGTGCTCCACTTAATGCTATATAATATATATTCATCTATAAAAATGTGTATTTAGTTATACATATTTTAAGCTCAAAAATACATTACATTTGGTTTTGTCAGTCAAAATCTATTTAGCTCTATCCACTTGTTTATCTTTTCCATTATATATGCAGACAGACAGAAGAGGGAGGGAATTAAATAAAGTGTTCAAAGTTTATTGAATTGTGTGGGAGGTAGTAAAAGGACTAAATTTTTGAGACTCTAGTAAGTATTCATGTTGTAATCTCCAGGGTATCCAATAGAAGAACAGCAAAAGAATACATAACAAATGGAATAACAAAGGGGAAATCGGATTTAGGAATACTTGATTAAAAAAGGCAAGAAAGAAATAAAGGATATAAGGAGTAGAGAGAAATAAATAGAACTCTCCTTTTTTGTAGACAACATAATTGAATGGTAGAAAATTCAAAATATTTTTTCTATACTGCTAGAATTAATAAGTGAATTTAGCAATGTCATTGATCAGTATATAAACATTATTTGTATTTCTATACTGGCAACATGTAAGTATCAAATGAAATTTTCTTTTTTTTAATTTTTTTATTGTTATGTTAATCACCATACATTACATCATTAGTTTTGGATGTAGTGTTCCATGATTCATTGTTTGTGCATAACACCCAGTGCTCCACACACAACGTGCCCTCTTTAATACCCATCACCAGGCTAACCCATCCCCCCACCCCCCTCCCCTCTAGAACCTTCAGTTTGTTTCTCAGAGTCCATGGTCTCTCATGGTTCGTCTCCCCCTCCGATTTCCCCCCCCTTCATTCTTCCCCTCCTGCTATCTTCTTCTTCTTTTTTTTTTCTTAACATATATTGCATTATTTATTTCAGAGGTACAGATCTGTGATTCAACAGTCTTGCACAATTCACAGTGCTCACCGTAGCACATACCCTCCCCAATGTCCATTATCCAGCCATCCCATCCCTCCCACCCCCCACCACTCCAGCAACCCTCAGTTTGTTTCCTGAGATTAAGAATTCCTCATATCAGTGAGGTCATATGATACATGTCTTTCTCTGTGAAATTTTCTTTTTTAAAAAATCATTTATAAATAGCAATAAAAACATAAAATACAAAGGAATAATTTTAATAAGGTTGTGTGACTTCTATACAGAAAATTATAAAACATTATAGAGGTAATTTTAAATACTTAAATAAATGGAGGTATATACCATGTTTATGACTTGGTAAATTTGCTAATGTAAAGATACCAGTTTCCCACAAATTAATCCATTTCAATGTTATTTCAATCAAAATCTCAAAAGTTATTTTTAAATGTGTATCAATCAACAAGCAGATTCCAAAATGTGTAGAGAAATGAAAAGAACACAAGCAATCTTAAAGAAGATGATGAAAGTTGGACTTACTTCCAAATATCAAGATTTATTGTAAACCTACAGTAATTAAGATTTATTAATTAAGACTCTGAGGTATGGGTGCAAAGATAGACAAATAGGGGGCGCCTGGGTGGCTCAATCTGTTAAGCGCCTGCCTTCAGTTCAGGTCATGATCCTGGAGTCCCAAGATAGAGCCCCACACTGGGCTCCCTGCCCAGCCAGGAGTCTGCTTCTCCCTCCCCTCTGTCCATCTTCCCTTTGCCGTTTCCCCCTGCTCCTGTTCTCTTTCTTGCTCACTCTCTCTCAAATAAATAAATAAAATCTTAAAAAATATACTCATCACCTGATGATAAGCAAACATTTTTAAAAAGCACACAAAAAATATACTAATTAAAAAATGGTTGAACTTTGCTTTATATTTAATGTAACTTTTTATTTTTAAAATGTTTTCTCTCTAATTATAAATTCTCTATTTTTTCCGTACCCAGTGCTTTGCACAAAATATATACTGTTAAAAATTTGTTGGGAGTTGGTTATTTAATCTGCAGCTTTAGTACGATGTTCATAGATGTGGTTTTCTTTGCATTTATCCTTTAGGTTTTATTACACTTCTTGAACCTGTAGGCTTTGTAGCAATGCTTGAACCTGTAGTTTTGTATTTTTCATCAGTCTTGGAAAAATACTGGTCATTATCTTTTCAAATACACTATTGACTATTCTCCATACCTTTTTCTTCAGATGCTCTAATTACAGGTATGTTAAATATTTCATTTTGTCCAAATGACTGTCTGGCTATTTTCTATTCATTGGTCTTCATTCTTCCATTTGGTTATTTCTACTGCCTTTCCTTCCAGTTTCACCAAACTTCTCTTCCACTGTGTCTAATTTCCTGTAAAACCCATTTATTGAATTAACTTCAATTACTGTGGGTTTTTTCCCCCTCTAGAATTTCCATTTGATTACTTTTCATATAATGAAGTTTCTCTTCTAAAATTCTCCATCTTTTCATCTAATTTCTTGGACATGTATTTGTAATTAACAAATTACACGTAACAGTTCATGTCTGTTAACTACAATATCTTCCAGTCTCACCTCTAATTCTAACAACTTATTCTAACACTGAACAATATAAAGTCTTATGTTACTGTTTCTCATCTATCAAATAAAGGATCTGTTATTGTGATAAACAAAACTACTTTGTTCATACTACTTGAAGCATCACCTTACAATATTGAGCTATGTTTAGTCACAAACTTTTATTTAAAAGTAAGGGGTTTATACAGGATTATCTCTAGGTTCTTTCCTAATTCTACAAGATTAAGTCTATGGCTATTTTGGAATATCCTCAATGTTTGGTCCTGTGCTAGATACTGAGGGGATATCTTATCTAAATTTAGTATTCTTTTTTTTTTTAAGGCCCTCTCAGCTTTCTATTTAGATTGAAAGCTGAATGGCAATTCTCCATCTTTTTCACTGCTTTCTTTGTCTCCTAGCACAATCCCTGATGCATATGTGCTCAGTAAGTGTTGGATGAATGAATAGAAGGGTGATTCAGTTCATTGTATTAGAGACACAGATAAAAGGCAGAACTCATACTCTTGCTGTTGAAGAGTTAATATAAAATGGTGAATGGCTGAACACAGGAACTGAGAGAACAGGGAGGAATTAAGAAATGATATTAAGTATGCTCCACCGAGCATTTACTACATATTTGATACTGTTCTGAATGTTCCGTACACATTATATCAGATAATAGTTAATTTCTCTGTGAGGTAGGCATTCAGTTATTTAGTTTCTCTGTGAGGTTATCTATTCCTGAAACCAATATTACACTATATGTTAACTAACTAGAATTTAAATAATAATAAAAAAATAGAGTTAGGTTAGTCTCCCTACTTGAAAGTGGAAAAGGTGGAATTCAAATTCAAGTCTCTCTGACCCCAAAGTTTTTAACCATTACTTTATGATGCCTAAGGATTTAAGCTTACAAACCGAAAAAAAAAAAGTCTTTTTAGGGACAATTGAAAATTCATAAGCTCAATTATACACCCATATACAGATAGATCTGGATATACATACATGTATATCATGTATGAGTGAGAAATATTTTTTGCTTCTGGAGGTTTTATTTTTTCCTCCTCTTTGGCACTTTTCTTAATCCTATAAGAAAATATCCAATATCTCCCCCATCAATCCATAGCCCACCTGCCGATAAGAAGAGAATTTTTAAAGATTCTATACAATTTGAGACAGAGTTAGGCTCTTCATGAGCTAAGAATAGATTTTTTAAAAATACAGATATACATATTACATATGCACCAGCTACATACATATACAGGAGAGAAAGAGAGACTGTTTTTCCTTCACACAGCAGATTGGCCAGAAAATCTTTCACTTGTCTAGCAGCTAAACATACCATGATTTCCAGAAATGGAATAAATGTCCTTGCTTTTTTTTTTTTGTCATAAATTCTCTTCTAAAAGACACTCCAGCAAGGGGATGCTGCATCATTTGCCAAAAAGTAAACTAAAAAAAACAAAACAAAACAAAACAAAAAAACAACTCAGCAAAGTGAAGTTATTTCAGAAATCTTATTTTACACACATAGGCTGAAGATGACACATTTTTATCACCAGCATGAGAAATAAAGAGTCTAGAAAGAATTTAATAGGATAAATAGACCAAAATAGAGTAAAGCAGTTTCTTTTAAAATGTCCAATATTCTTCAAATGAACACCTCTTTCTCCTGCCAGCGTATCTTCCACAGTAGACTACCCTGCAGCAGTTACCCGAGGCAACCCCGTCCCTCAGATGGCACCGCCTACTCCTCTCCCTGTGGTTGCTCCATTTCAGCATCACTGGTATTTGTGGTGTGCCTTGAATATGTAAAGCCTATTCCCAACTCAGGACTTTTACACTAACTTTTCCTTTTGTCTGAAAACTTCTTTCCTCCCCTCCCCCAGGTGTCTACATAATTCATTCCCTTATGGCTTTCAGGTTTCTGCTCAAATGTTACTTGTCCAGAGAGGTCTCTGGCACTCTTTATAACATCGTAACCTCTGCCCTGCCTTACCCTCAACATCCACCCTGGTACTATCTCCTTCCTTGCTTCATTTTCGCCATCTGACATAATATATATTATTCACTTATTTCTCTAGTGGCTATCCATCTCTTCCCTTCAGATACAAGCAGAAAGAGGGAAGACGATTCATTCTGTTCACTTTTGTATATGAATGACCACAACAGTTGCCCATGTGGTAGCACTCTAAATTTTTGTTGAATGAATGAATGTTGAATGTATAATAAGAAAGCATTTTGAGGAGGTTTTCAACTTTCCTAAGCCTTTATGAGATCATTATTTGCAGAATATTATTCACAAATACCCTCTCACCTAGAAGAATCCTTATATATATCTGCAACTGGTTACACCAGAAGTATTGGTGGAAATATTTGTAACTACCTTCATCTCAATTAACTTTTCCATCACAGTTCATGTGAAGAACATGAACTCCTATCTGCCCTGTTAATGATTGCTTTCCAAGAAGTAAAAACAGTTCAAGGAACTCAATATATATTTGTCGTATAGAATATATGCTTGTGTGTTTATATACATATATATTTTGTATATATCTTACTGTGTATAAAGTTCTATGTCATTAGAACCTCTTGATTATTTGATGAATAAAGATTCTATTCCTTTTCTTGCATCTCCAAATAAAACACAAAACCAAATGCTCCAACCTTGTAAATTACCAAAGTATTAACCAAAGCCAGCTGCAACTTATAAATGCCCCTTTTTTTATAAGGAGACAATTTGGGCACGTGTTCTCCTTAGTGTTATATAGCATTTGATCTTTCTTGTTCATGTCATCCAATTTTTTTATAGTACACAATCTATCTTTATGAGAATTCCTTAAGCCCAATCACACATTCAACATTCTCTGAAGAACACACCCCCGCACGCGTACTCACACACGTGTGCACACACACACATACACACACAAACACACATTCATTTTAAAAGTCCATTAGATTCACACAGCATGGGTTGACAATATATAGGACTGGGGTTTTAATTTTATTCATAAAAAGTACCTGTTATACTCATTAAGTTATTTATATGGGCGCCAATATGAAACCGTGAAGAAATTGGACAGCTGTACTAGGAACTGTAACTTTACCTTAAATACACAACAAACAAATGTTAGAACAGGAGATTCAGTCTTTCTTGAAGCACAAGTCACGCTCTGGTAAAAGGTGCTTAGAGAAGCACATTCATATTTGTGGGCATCCAGAGAGTTACTTTAGAACTATAAGATACATAACATAGTAGCACAAACACTGAGGGATACTTCGGCCGTACAGATGAGGTGACAAAATAACAATACTTGTACAGAAGTTTACCATACTGGAGCAAGTGATTGGGTGCTTGCATGGATCCATAGTTACTTAGGTCCCAATCTGATTTGTGAAAATAAATTCTAAATACAAAGGTAACTACACTAGGCCCTTCCCCTCTGTTGACAGTTTGTTGTTTTATTGTGTGCTCTAAATGTGGGGCTTTCACAGGGGCATTTATACCCGTTGTCCTGTAATACTAGCCAAAGAGCCCCCTTTCACTCTTGAAAGTGTGCCCATTTGGAAAGAAGTGATATGGTCACCGTATTTAAACCCATCTGGGTACCATCAAGTGAAAAGTTTCTCTGTTTCAGAGGCAGGAGCTATTCCAAATCTTTCTGGGCCCACAGAACACATCCTTGGAGAGATTCATTAAGAGGAAAGGCACAGAAAGTTTTTGGAATTCATTTTCCTTTGATCATTTATTTTTTTAAATTTTTAAATTTTTATTTTTTTAAGATTTTATTTATTTATTTATTTGAGAGGGAGAGAGTGCATGAGTGGGGTGAGGGGCAGAGGGAGAAGCAAACTCCCCACTGAGCAGGGAGCCCGATGTGCAGCTCGCATTGATCCAGGGACTCTTGGGACCCTGGGATCATGACCTGAGCTGAAGGCAGACGCTTAACTGACTGAGCCACCCTGGTGTCCCACTTTTGATCATTTAAAGAATACATCTTGCTGTTTGTGAATAATTTTGAAATTATGTTTTCATGTGTTTATATAAATTATTTAAAAATATGAATAGTTTTTACTTCAAATTCACTTTTGCTCGTATGAACCTATTACATGAATATCAGTTTTTCATAATGAGGTATTATTTCCTCCTCTTCTCCCAAAATAAACTCACAGTCTCCAAAATTGTGAAGGGTCCTTATTTTTTCACGGAGCTGATCCTCCCTATGATAACTGAGGATGCTGCCTCGACTAGTGACACAGATCTCAGCTATTCACCTAATTAACCTCCTTGCTTTCTCGGGATGTACATGGTGTGTATGTACAGGGTCATTTCTATAACCTAAAAAAAAAACAGATTCAAGATTTAAATTGCTGGATTATTAAAATAGTATTATGCCAAGTCTTAGGCAAGGAGCTTAAGTCTAAGAGAAACCTAAACACTAGATCAAACACAGATTTTTAGAGTTTGGTTTATTTCACCCAAGTCTCTAAAATACTCTATAAAATAGTGTTTAATTTTCCCCTTCACTTCTGTACATCTGTAGATGTCTCTTTGCTCATAATTATAATTATGATTCATGAAAAGCAAAGAAGTCTGTTACTTAAACTCTCTCTCTGGAATCCCTCTCTCCTTTCCCGTCTCCTTTTCTCAGTTTATCCAAGGTGGTTGGACAGCAGACATCCAGGGCTAAAGCAACTCCAGTTCAGTTTCAAGAACCAAAAAGAGCTGTTAACTATTATACCTTCTATGGGGAAAAAAAAAATCTGGTTTCCTCTGCAGCCCTTACCACTTTAGTCTTCTTGGAGAAGCTCATGTGATTCTAGGTCATCCCTTCTCTCCCCTGTCCCTCTTGTGCCCACAATGCGATAGTCAATCACTTGGGAGGGCTAATAGCATTCCTTAGCACACTCTAATATAAATTGCAACACATGAGCTTGTCTACCATTTATACAGGAATTTCTCCCCTTTCCCTAAAGGATAAGCATTTGAAAACCAAGCAACTTCTATTTCATTTTTATTGATTAAAATAAGTATAGAACCATGATTGGTCCAAGTACTTTTAAGGTTCCTTGTGTTCCTGAAATACAGGCTTGCTTTGTGCTTCTCTGTTTTTCTGGGCCCTTTAGCAAGTCTTATCAAGTTCACTTCTAAAATATGTCTGGAATTTGTTTCCTTCTTTCCTTCTACAACTACCACCCTCAATGTAGCCACCATCATCTCTTGCCTGGAATACAACAGCCTCAGAACTGGTCTCATTTTTCTACTCTTGCCTTGTTACAGTCCTATTCTCCACAGGGAAGCCAGAGTGATTCTGTAAAAACAAAAAAAAATAGTTCATTTCTTTCCCTCCAATACTTTCCTATTTTTTTTTACAATGTAAAATATGAACTTTTTACAAGGGCTTAAAAGACCCTGTAGTATCTGGCCCCAGACAGCATCATCCCTTTACATGCCCTCTTTTGTTCACCCCCTTCCTGGCATGAAGGCTTTTCTGTGTTCATTGAACAGGCCCTGCTCTGCCTACCCAGAGCCTCTGCGCCAGGTGTTCCCTTCCTCTGATCTTTGCAGATCTGGCTCCTTCTGGGCATTAAGGTCTCAGCTCTAATATCACCACCTTAGAGAGGTTTACTATGGCCATCTCATCTAAAGTTGTCCTTTGCTCCCTTCCCAAGTAACTTCTTAATCACAACATCTATCCATTATTATAGAGACAGCAAACAGGGAAAAAAGAGATGTTAAATTTCCAAAAACCAGGTGCAAAAGAAGAAAGATTCTGGTAAGTTAGCTTCCCAGGCCTCTCATGGTTTCAAAAATGTTCAACTGGCTTGGTCGTCTTTGTCACCAGCAAAGAAGTGGGAGCTACAAAAGAAAGAGTTCTTCTGAAAGAGAATGAAGAACTGCTGAAGAGTCTCTTATTAGTCACCCCCAATCTATCTCCCCTGCAGTGTGGTGAGACATTCTAAAAAGACTGAAGACAAGTTTCTTCCTTTGAGATTTCTGAAGTTAGGTAGCTTGCTGGATTCCCTTGCACCAGCAAGAACACATGGAAAACTACTCTCTAGGCTTTCTAAGAAGGAGAGGGTAGGCATGCACACATCCCAGTTCTCTGTACCTCTGGGGGAGGGTGAAGGGAAGAATCTCTTCAGTTTCCATGATCCCAAGTGAAAGGGGCTGGAGTTAGTTGAGGGATAAGACCTATCAAGCTGCTCTGGCTGTTGCTTCTTGGCAGTTGTAGACAACAGGTATCTAGAGGAGGATATGGGACTTAGCACTGGTGGGCTGAATGAAGATGCCCTTTGTGTATTCTCCTAACCATAGAAAATCACCAGTGGCTCCAGTTCTTCACTCTCTTATATCTATGCTCATGACAATGCGATTTTGAAGCCTCTCCCTTCAAGGGATGGAAATTTTAACTCTGACCTGGTCTTGGGACTTGCTTTGGCCTATAGGATGTGGTAGAAGTGACCGTGCGCCAGTTCTGAGCCCAAACTCAAGAGACCTTGTGGGCTTCCACTCTGTCTTGAATCCCTATGGTCTCCTGGATTAGGCTAGCCTTTTGGAGGATGAGAGATCATGTACAGCCTAGGATGTCTTGTCCCAGTTGAGCCACCTGATTACCAGCCAGTCTTCTACTGACCTGCAAGCTGATGGCAGACACATAAGAGAACCCAACTGACATCAACCAAACCCAGCCTAGACCAGAAGACCTTCAATCAGTAGACTCATGAACAATAATACATGGTTATTTTTTTCAGCTACCATTTTTGGGATAGGAGATTATACAGCAATAAGCTGATGATACATGGAGTAAAGAAGCCAAACACTGCCTGAAAATCCCACTCATATCACCTACTATGAGAATGTCTTTCTGACAGACTCCAGTGACATGAGACTGACCTTGATGGAGAAAACAGACCCTTCCTCTGCTTCAGATGGCACCTGGCTCCCAATGTGACCAGCATCCCCAGGGCTAGGGTCAAAACTGAGCAATGGCACCACAGCAGAACCAGCTGAGCAGTGACCACAGTTAAGGGATAGGATTAGCAAGAAAATATCTCTGTCTGGCAGCCAGTGCAACCAAATCTTTAGATAAAAGACGAATTTCAATATGGCTATCAAAACACTAAAAGTTATTATGAAGTTTTTATTAAAAATAAAGAGCTGCTCTATATAAGAAAAGAAAAAAATATTCTGTAGTTTTTGGTTAACACCCAATGCTTAAAATTAAGAGTAGATTTATGGACTATCATTGCTTCCTTCACTGGCTATGTTTTATGACTTCTCATAATTACTTGAAAGGGGTTTTATAAACATAGAAGTTTACATTTAAAATGGATAAAAATGGGTTTATGGCAAAATAATTTGACAGCAAGACTGTCCTTGAGTATTAGAAAACCAGGTAAATCTGTCACCTTTGAGAGAGAACAGTCTGGTCAAATTTATCTTACCTTGTCTTAGTTGAGTTGTCATCTAAGCCAAGGGCTTTGCCTAGTTTTCTATCTTGGAATTTCTTTTCTTTTAATTTAGCACAGACTAAAGCATATTGCCACACATTGTCTGAATAAATAAAATAATTTAAGTCCAACTAATTTAGTTCATGGTTTTCTCTTACTTAAAATTGGTTCCTTCTTAAAACAGAGGCTTAGAGGTTTATTTAATTTTTGTCTTTCTTGTATTATCTTGTAAGGGAAATTGTTGCCACATGACTTTAAGGCCTCTGCTTTGCCTTGAGCACCCATTGAGCCAGTCTGTTGGATGATGTAGGTTGCAAAATGTTTGTGTTGAAAAGTGATTAAAGACAATGTGCCAGAGCATAGTGAATAAGAGCCTGGACATTGGAATGAGACTTGGGTGCAAATCCTGGCTCTGTCAGGTTGGTTCAGGGCCTTAGTCCTGAGCTGTGAAAATAGGACAACACAGTTGTTGAAGGATTTCAAAAAGATGAAATATGTAAAGCACTTAGCTCCATGCCTAGCAAATGATTTTTTAAAAATGACTTCATGAGAATTATAGAATAAGCTAAAGTTTTAAGTTGAAAAAAATGCTCCAAAGAGGTTGCAATGAAAAGAATCACAATTTTGTAGACATAAACCTGATTCATGTACTAGCTGCCCAATCATTTATATTGTGCCAATGGTGAAGTATTTTTTTTTAATGTCATATAAAGGGTTTGTTATTTAAAAACATTCAGGAGTTAGAGCAAAGTTTAACTGGGGGTCCTTTTTCATGTTCTAAGAATAACAAGAGATTAAACAGAGTTGTGTTCTCTTTGTCAATAATGAAAATTAATCTTTAGTGTGGAAAAGGAGTGAAGGGGACAGATGATGGGGACATTTTCAACTAACAATAGTCTTATTGTCTTGATACGTTACTGTCCACACACACACAAATAAATAAATAAATAAATGAATAAATAAAAGACACTGTTCTGAGAATGTTTTATAGGTGAGAACAAATTATCCTGTGATCACTTTCGCAGTATAATAATTTAATTCACTAGACAGCATACCAAAATGAACCTACCATTTTTCCATTTTAACTCTGAGATTCAGTCTATGCTTTATAATTAGAAAATTGTATGTCCTCAGTTACTTAACCTCTACAGGCCTCATTTCAACAAATATTTGAAGATTATATTAAGAAAAAACAATTTATTGTACTAGGTGCTCTTGGTATTATTAAAAAAAGGAGAAGACTCCACTCTAGTCCTCAAGGAGTTTACAATCATGTCAGAGGGCCAAATACAGAAATGTGTGTGAAACAAGCTAATAGAAAATAGATTGTCATTACAAAGTGACTGCTTTGCGGTCTAGAGGTGGGGGAGAGTTTGGTGACATTAGAGAACACCTGAAATAAGCTTCGGATGACTGGCAGAATTTCACTCGCTACCTTGAGGTTCAGCTGGAAGCAGCATGATGAAGAGCATGGAGAAAGTGCTAGGCATGTTCATTCTGTGGTCACCGGCGATTAATTGGTTGTTAGCTCCTGTGCATCTAAAGGGTCTGAGGGGAGCGGACTGAGGTTACACTGTTTCAGGCCTGGAATTCCCAGGAAAGGATTTAGCTCAGTAGGACTGGAACTTCATTTTTCTCATCCGAATAGGGAGAGAAGTGGGTTTGTTCTCTGGGGATTCTTAGTTTTTCTTCTCCCCTCTGCTGACTTTTTCAACAAATATTTATTACAGAACCAGTATATTCATCATTTCACAAATAATTATTTAGTTACAGTGCCCCTTCTAGTACAATGATCCTATGATGATTTTTAAGTAGATTTATTTAGACTGACAAAGCAACAGATATATTTTTGCTCACCAGAAATTTTTGACCCTCATGCTTCTACATATTAATAGCTTCTCCCCTCCTTTGAACGTTCCTAGTATCTTATATCTACTTTATCGTACTTTGTATTTTCACTTCATAATTTCATTGTGTATGTGTATACTGTCTTCTTGTTCTTACTAAATGTTAAACTCCAGAAGGTGGGGCCCACGTGCAACCTATCTTTGTATACCCTACAGTGCTCAGCTTAAGAGGCATTTTTTTTTTTAAGATTTGATTTATTTATTTGACAGAGAGAGAGAGAGCAAGAGCAGGAACACAAGCAGGGGGAGCGGGAGAGGGAGAAGCAGGCTTCCCGCCGAGCGGGGAGCCCGATGTGGGGCTCGACCCCAGGACCCTGGGATCATGACCTGAGCCAAAGGCAGACGCTTAACGACTGAGCCACCCAGGCGCCCTTTAAAAAAAAAAAAAAAAAAAAAAAGATTTAAGAGGCATTTAAAATTGTGTTGAATGAACGATTTAATTAATATCTGCTTCCTAGAGAAATCACTAGAATAAATTTAAACGTTTCAAGTTACATACTAATTTTTACCTGAAGATTCCTGCTGGAAATGATTGAAGAGGACTTGAGAGGCAAATTTCTAGGCTCTCTTACCACCACTGCTTTATTAATTTCTTGGAGATGTAAAAAAAATACCACACTAGTTTATGTTTGTTACATTTTTATTACAACAATAATACATATTCACTGTAGAAACTTTATATTATCATAATCAAAAAGAAACCAAAACCTCCCATAATCATAACTCAGAAATAACCACAGTTAATGGCTTCAGAGCAGTTTTGAGAGCTTTAAATAAATGTGGCAAATCTGCCCTTCAGAAAGACAACTATCCTGTGTTCCTCTGTAAGTGTGAGGATGCTCCTCATTTATGCCAACGCTGAATATATCACTAATATTAATCCTGGCAAATGGGTAAGGGACAAAATCATTCCTTTAGGAATTAATGTCTTTGAATACTAATTTAATCAAACTAACTTAATTGAAATTTTTCATGCATTTAATGACCCTTTGTATTTCCTTTGTGAATGGCCTTTTCACATATTTGCCTATTTTTCTATTGGGATATTTGTCTATCTTCGTTTTTTTAAAATTTTTTGATTGCTGGATGTGTATTAATAAGCATTTTCCCCAGTTAGGCATTTGTCTTTTACTATATTTCCTTTCAGGGTCACCGATTCCTAAGAAGTAAGTCTAATAAACTAAGTGAATGTCAGATCTATGATCACCTCTTCCTCTCATTTCCAAGCTGAGTCAAAGTGAGGAGCTAGAATGTCTTCCAGGAATGGAAGCAAACGTAACAACCACCAGTGGAATATTATTTTCTCTATGAAGAGAATTATTTTCAGAAACGATGGTAAGAATAGCCTTTACAAATTTTAAATGCCCTTACTTTCGATGATTACTAAAAAATTAGAACTGATATGCCGACTTTCTGTTTACCCTTAAGAAGACTATGTGTAGTACTGGTCTGAAAAGGAAAGAATGGGAAGGGCATGCTAGTGAGGACAAGTCCGATTTGGTAATTACAGTTAACAGTACCGTCTGTTCAGCCACTATGGATGCATTGAAGCATTTCCATGGGGTATGTATGGGAGTCATGTATGGCTGTGCCCCGTCAATTCAATAGAGAATGAACACTCTTATAGTTTGGTAACTAAGAAGTTAGCTGGGGGCAATGCTGAAATTCTTTCCTCTTGGGAAAAGGAAACTATGAAGGAGGAGAAAAGTGAAAGAAATTACAAAGGACAAAGTAACATGGCTGGGAGTACAGAGGTACAGAAAAAAGAAAAACAAATAGCTGTGTTAACCGAGGAGACTGAGAAGTGAGGCTCAGGAAAAAAAAAATACATTCTTTACATTTATTATGGGGCAATTATCAAAATAGGGTGTAATGTTCCTTTATAGCATTTATATAAGTGGGGCTTTACAAATATGGAACAGTTTTTTAATGTACTAGAAGGAATGTATTCCTCATATGGCATAAAAATAGTTAAACCTGTCTTCCATGGCGCATAAATGTTGAAAGCAGTTTGCTTTTGAGATCTTTTTAATTTTTTAAAGTCACACATGCAGACAGCTACACTGGGCATTAGAAGGCCTGCAAGCTGTTTGCCAGAATTCAAAGTCCTGTCAGATCTCCTATTATTTTCAGATGTGTGTTCACCAGCAGTAGCTTCAGAAGCAAGCAGAAAAACTGATCATTTATAATTGTATTTGGGTTGTATAAATAAAAGGTGCTCAGTTAGGGGCTGCTTCTATTTGAAGTCACTTTAAAATTCAATGAAAAGAATTGGCCTAAAGGGCCCAACCCGAGGGCTATCATAGTTTCTAACTATGAAACCAGTCCAAATTTGAAACCTTTCCTGGAAGAAAAACCAGGAACATTTATTGACCTAGGATTGTTGGTGCAGAGTAAGCCACAGATAATAATAATCTTTATTTTTAATCATTTCTCATTTTCTTCCAAACTCTTGTTTAGTTCAATGCTGTGAGTAGGGAAAAGAGCAATTTGAGATTAAAGCAAAAATATAACAGTGGTTATTTCAAAAAAATCTTAAAGATTATGAAATTATTAAAATGTTTGCAAAAATAACACTAAAATACAGTTGATTTACTTGTATTAAAACACAAATCAGAGGCAAAATTTCAGGCTTTCTCGTAAGTACTTTTAAAGCCTTACTTTAAATAGTACCAATTAAATGTAAATAAGGTGAATATAATAGTCTATCAGAGAAATAAAGCCTGGATGCTCTTATTGCAGTTCACTAGCAAGTGACAGGTAAAGTACAATTGCTTAGAAAGAAAAAAAATGTTCAAATAAGGGTAACACTTTTTAAAAAATTAGAGAATGATCACCAAAATTCTGATGAAGGTTTGTGAATCATGTTTTTCAAATGGCCATTTGAGCAGCGTGACTAATGTGATATCCTCCCTCTTTGGCCTCTTTCCACAGTCAACCAAAAATTAGTGATGAAAATCACACATGAAGGAATCACATCAAGAGGTTTTAAATTCTGACATATAAAAATGGTTCGTATCGCTATGGATGCAAGACTAAAACTGCAGGTATTTTGATTACAATGAAAGACAGGTTTAAAAACCACTAGTTGACTCTTTAATAGTTTCACTTAAATGAAGTGGAAATGAGCGATCTCTTAAATTTTTTCTTAACGTTTTTAGTTTTTGCCAGCCTAATTTTATCTATTACCTGATCTGTGAGCCCTGACACATGAAGCATATCTCTCTGGTTTAAGGTAACTTTTAAGCTTACTGATTTTCATTATTATGGATCAGTAACATAATTTATATTTCCCCAACTATGGCAATACTGAACTAAAGAACATTAAACCAATTTATCCATTTTCTAATGCCTATTTTTCTGAATTCTATAATGGTTTTGTTTTTCTTTCAAATATATGCATATGTGCATGGGTGTATATATATATATAAGTACATATATATACACACACACACACAATATGTATATATGCCTACAAATATACATATATACCCACTATATGTGTGTATACACACGTGTATACACATGCGCGCGCACACACAAATACCTACCCGGAGATCTGCAGAAAAATGTTAACTTCACATGTTCAAAGGGATCCCAGAGTTCCCAAAACCCAGGATTTGTAGCACCAATCCATGGAAAGACATAATACTTAAAATCACAAAATAATTTTATGTACTCTGAGACAAATGCCACACAAACCTGTACACATGAACATTAGAAGGCGAAAAGGCTCTCTTGATTAACTTTATATAAACTCCTGACATAAAAGTGAAAAATGAAACATAAATGATACCCCTTTTTAGCTCAACTGTTAAAAAGCCAATTATCTACCTGTGAATGTGTGCCACATACAATACCTGGAAGACACTCCATAATCAAAGTGAGAAACTCTAGCACCTGCAACCAAAAAAAAAAAAAAAAGAAAAACCAAAAAAAACCCCAAAACAAAACCATAAACCTGAAAGGCATTATTCCTAGCTGCAAGGCGACATTGTTGTAATTAAGGAAAACCTGTGCACGAGTTGGCGGAGTCCTGTCTTGCGGAGTCCTCCGTCCTCTCATCGAGTGGGAGGGTCACACTGGGAGAGACTAATAAGGGCAGAGATGCGTCCCCCTTCCCCACTCGCAGGGAGCTCACTCGGGCCACTCCTCGGCGGTGCGGCAGCCCGGGCCGGACTCCACTGCGCCTCTGAGGGGCTCAAACACACGTTCAAGGTAAGCTGCGCAGCTTTGCCACCGGCCCTTTCACTTGCCGGGCCACACACATGCCGGGTCTATGTCATCTGCTCATGTTGCTGGTCATTTGCGTGCATCTGCTTTTCAAGAAAATGTAAAAATTGTGCTGCACAGGTAAATATGTTTTAGTAGATAAATAATGCACACCTGCAATTACGCATTCCCATAGGTAGCTTAATGATGGGACCAAGAACGTTTGGCACCATATGGCCACTTTAATATGCTACATAGAATGTAGTTCGTGTTCAGATGATCACGTAATGCAGGCTTTATGCCTTATACTTTAGTTCTAGGTGGTTTTTCTGGCTACGTGTGTTTGTAAAGGAGAGCTATGAGCACTGCTGATGCGGGTGAGAACAGACATCAAACACAGGAGAAAAAAAAATCCATGGGGTTAAATGCACAGAACAAATAAACTCAATATAAATGCATGCCGTTAGATCATATTTTTGGTCTACATCTAGAGACGTTACCCACTGGAAGCGAGGAGACAGTTAAGGGGTATAAGCTGGAAGACGCGAGGTTCAGGCTCCTCGCTCTCGGGTCGGGGATTACTTATTCCGACATGCGGGTATTTCTCCCAAGCGCTGCTCCGCAGGACTGCGCGGGCGGGGATCCCGGCACTCCGGCCTCCCCCAGCCCCCGCCAGTATCGCGGCGGCCGGTGTGGCTCCTTAATTACCCTGCAGCCTGCGCAGCGCGGCCCCACCGAGCGCAGCCGCCGTCCCCGCCGTCCCTGCAGCCGCCGCCGCCGCCGCGGGGACGTCCCCGTCCCGGCGCTCGGAGAACGCGGCCCCAGCCTCCACCGCCTTGGCCGCGAGATCCAGCCGCCACCGCCGTCAGCGCGCCGGCGCCGACGCCACCGCGGCCGTGAGCAGGGAGGGGGCGCAGCGCAGCCCGCTAGGGCACTGCGGGGTCCCGAAGAAGTTTGTTGGCGCGGAACCAAGCGCGCCGCGGCCGCCGGGCACGCTAGCTCCTTCTGAGCAGGCCCGCGTGTAAACGAAACCTGCCCCGTGTAGGGTGAGGGAGGGAGGCAGCAGGCGAGTCGGGGGTGGTCAGGCCAGGTTGCAGGAGCCCCAGAGGCACAGAGAGGTTGGAAAATGGAGAGAAACAGGGTACCAGAACTCATTGCCGGCCTCAGGGCACAGTGGGCTGGGGATCCAAAAGAGGGGAGCCCAGAACCCTGAAAATGCGGAGAGTTTTAATTGAACCATCCAGGAATTGCAGCAGTGAGTGATCATAAGCCCCAGCTTGAGGCTGGGGAGTGCAAGGGAAAAGGAAACACTTGTGCTGCCTCCTTCCATTCACAATTCCAAGAGGGCTTGGTCCCATCTTAAGCTTAGAGAAGTCTGAGGAGAAACAAGAAGGGGGGGGCGGGGGTCGGGACGCTCAGGAAGAATTTATATCTTCTTGGTAATGGAAGGGATGAAATAAAACCACTCCAACATCTTTCCCTACACCCACCCCCAACAAAAAGCGAAAGAGCAATGGCACTGATTATTCTCAGTCCAAACCAAGCAGTACTGTCGTTTTTAAAGAGATTAAACAACAACAACAAAAACCCCTCAAATGTGCGGTTTCCAGCATCTCCTTGCGAGAGCTGTAGGACTCTTAAGTAGAGATTTTTGATATATGCCTGCAAAGGAGGAATTGAGATGTTTAGATGTTCAAATGGTGCAAAATGTACCTAAAATTTCTTCCTGAGGAGGGTTGACAGGGTTCTTTGAGTGGGAATATCTCTTCAGGATGGAAAAGAGGAAGGGGATCCCGGGGTAGAACAATTCATTCTCTCCCTAGGGGATAGAAAGTGGAGGAAGTTACTGGCACGGGCCTCCATGAGGTTCTGTCCAGTCTGATCTCTCAAACTGGCTAGGCACCTAAGTGGGGTTTCCTGGGAAAGAGGGAGAAGATGTAGTGATAGAGCAGGGGAGTGAGCCTGAACCTGATATGAAAAGGTCAGGGAAAAACTGAAAAGGTGAAAGAAAACCAAATGCGATTATTATCACAGTTGGGACATTATCTCTGTATCCGAATCATTGTCATCCAAGGAAACCATCTAAAACAGATAGAAGCCCATTGTATTCTCCAGAAACAAAATTTCCATCTACTTCATGGTCCTTCTGTTCACTCTCTCCTGTTGAAATTGTAGTTCATTTTTTCCCCAGCAGGCAGTAATACCCAGTGGGTACACAGAGTGGATGGTTTTAGAGGCAAGAGAATATATGGAAATAGAAACCATAGTTGTACATGGATGTGGATGGAGATGGAGGGTATTATGCTGAGTGAAGTAAGTCAAAGAAAGACAATTACATGGTTTCACTCATTTGTGGAATATAAGAAACAGTGTAGAGGATCATAGGGAAGGGAGGGAAAACTGAATGGGAAGTCATCAGAGAGGGAGACAAACCATGAGAGACTCTTAACTCTGGGAAACAAACTGAGGGTTGCTGGAGGGGAGGTGGGTGGGGGGATGGGGTAACTGGGTGAGGGGTATTAAGGAGCGCATGTGATGTGATGAGCGCTGGGTGTTATATGCAACTGATGAATTACTGAACTTTACATCTGAAACTAATGATGTACTATATGTTGGCTAATTGAATTTAAATAAAAACAAAACAAAAACAATTGACATCATAAGTACAAATTCAAGTCAAAATGAAAAATTAGCAGGAATACAAACTAGCAGGGCTAGAGAGATGCTAATATATAACCTGGAAAGGATGCTGAAAAAAAATAGAATGAATGGGACTGGAGTTGGATTATTCGAGGCAGGCTGCATTAAGGTCGTGTATCTTGAAGAGGCAGAGAATAAAGAGGCTTAGCCGAAGAGAGCAAGAGAGAGGGCATTCCATCCAGAAGGAATGGCATGTGTGCAGGCTTAGAGGTGGGAGTGAGCAGTCATGTGCCTGGTAAGACAGAGAATCCAAAAGCTGGGATGAAACCGGAGATGAGGAGAGCAGATAGCACTTGCCAAGGAGAGATCGGGAAGGAGAAACTGAGAGGCAAGGGGCTTTTTACGGTGTTATTTTGTAGGTCCTTAGTGAGATAATCAGGTGAGGAAGTTCCATGTTGAGTTTGGAAATTGATAGGTGGCAAATGCGAGAGTGGGAATAATAGGCCTGACCCATGATATCCCATGATATTTGTGAAGCCCACAGGGTCTTGCTACCTCTCTTTGAGAGAAATAAAAAATAATCATGAGATTGTAAGATTATTAGATCATAAAGTTAGTAGAGCCCTTCAAATAGGAAAATTAGGAAAACTTGATACATAAGGAAAATATATATGTCTATGTTAATTTAAAATTTTAAGTGGCGTTGGATCACTGATACAGATATATCTGTGGAAATGGAGCTAGAGAATTGAAATCCGAAAAAATGTAGGTCATTCATAATGATGGAAGTTGAGAATGGTACCAAAAAAGTTGATGGAGACGATAGATCAGAGAAGTGAATCAATAAAACAAGTTGTTGAGGGTGAAGAGAATCAGTTAAGCACGTTCAAAGGGAACCTGAGGTTGGAGACCCTTTGGGAAGTAGGCACCAGTTTTGAAGTGTCAGGAGAAATAACATAGAAGTTTGGGAAAATGTGATAGAGTTGATCAGTTTTAGAGGCTTATAAGCATTGAGAACCAGGGGATGTATTTTCTGTGATGGAAGAAAAATTCAGTAGTATTATCTTTTGTGCATCTCATTAAATAACTGAAATTATGTTCACTGAGCCTTCTTTTAGTAATAATTCTCCACCTATACCTTCTGTAAATGTTAAGTCCATATCCGGATATATTACTTAACAGTTTGAACCTCCATTTGTTTAATTTTGGAAATGTGTTGTCTTAGACTATATTCATCCTACAGATTGATCAAGTAGGCACCTACTAAATGCCGTGTTTAAACATTATTTAATGTTTGAACAAAACACAAATGATAAAATACGTTTTTTCTACAAGATGTTCAGTATAGAGAAGAGACAGAATGCACCCAGGTTATTAAAATGCTGTGTAGACCGCGCTGAAGCAGAGGTGGGTACTGAGCTCCGTTGGATTGCAAGGCAGTGAGTAAATGAACTCTGTGATGGTTCTTGCAGACTTCATAGAGGACATGGCATTTGAACTGCATGTAGAAGGCAGAGTAAATGATCACCAGTTGGAAAGAGAATTGGAAAGATATCCCAACAGCCCAAACAGCATGTGCAAAGCCTGGCACATTTGGGGAATTGTGAAGAGTTTGATGGTGTAAAATTTGTTTGGAAGGAGGTAGCAGGCTACAAGACTGGTCAGATGAGTTGAGGACCACACTGTGAAAGAGCCTGAGAGCTTCCCTTAGAAATGGCCAATGAAAAACCACCAGGAGATATTAAAAAATCAGAACACTAACATGATTAGATCGCTGCTATAGAATTCTAGAACAGTAGGGAGATAGTATCAAGGGGAACGAGACTGAAGGAAAGGAATGTAGTTAGGAGTCTGCTGCACTTTTACAGATTAGAAATGGTAAGGAGGCGAAGTTAGTTTTTGTAAAGATGAAGAAGTTGGTATGGAGTCAAAGGAAATTTTTAAAGGTAGATTTGATAGACTTGATAGAGGTTTGATATAGGAGGGGTAAAGAATGAGTTGAAGAGGATTTTGAAATTTCTAACTTAGGTTCTTAAGTTAAATATGATGCCTGTAATTAAAATATAAAGGTCAAGGGCTTTCTGTAGATTATAATGAGGGCAGAACCCTTGCTGAAGCTGCAACAGACTTCTGCAAACTAATTTCAATTTCATTGCTGTAGTCAATGATAAAATTATGAAATAATGCTAGATCTAGTCCTAAGCTCTTGGGAATTTTTGTCCTATTATTGGCTTGGAATTTAGCTCTATAGGCATGGCTTTTCAGCTGGTTTTCTCCAATAGTTTATAGACTCTGCTGTAGCTTCACTAAAGATAGATTCTAAAGATTGGTAAAAGAACAGATGTGTACCACCTGTTGTTTTTGCTTATTTACAAGATGTGTGACTTCATAATACTATGGCCAGATTTTCTTGGAGTTACATACAGGCATATTGGAGGGTAGGCAAGAGGTTTGATTTAAGAATTGATCCACTACCCAGTCACACAGCAATTCTATTTATAATGAATGCTCTGAAAACATGTGTTCTCTCAGTCACTTGACAAATCAGATTTACTTTTCTGAAAGTTGAAATGTGGTGTTGCTCATTTAATAGTCCACATAAAGCAAATTAGGACTCTTTCTCTATTTTCTCCCTTTGCCTTTCACTTTCTTTCCCATGTTATTTTCTATTTCTGTCTTAACTCTAATGTTCTGACCCTTTACCTAATACCAAATTTTAAAGATGCAGAGTGAGCATTATAAAATGTTAGATGGCATAACAGTAAAACGATTCATGTTCCATTGGCAGATTTGGTTTTGTTTGTTTTGGTTTACTCAAAAGCTTGTGCTAAGACATACCTGACCATCTTATTTAGCAAGCCTGCTGTTTCATCATTCTACTTACTCTGCTTTCCTTTACTTCCTAGTGTCTATCTCGCAAAGATAAAGTATGTGCTTGTTTGTTTTTGGTCTCCCTGACCAGAGTGACACCAAGGACTTCCTCTATTTGGTTCCCTGCTATATTCCCAATGACTATTGTCTCCCCCCATGGCCCATAGTAGGAGTCTCATTGTATGGATGGAATGAAAGATTAAGGTTTTTCCACAGTTCCTTTCTGTCCTTTTGTGCTCTCTGTACATGAATTTAGATTAATAAGGAATTTTGAAAAATCCATGTCCTAATTAAAATATTTTGATAGCTGCCTCATAAGTTTTCAAGTGCTCAATAAGGGGAAGTTAAGGGAGAGTGACTTTCCTTTTTAATTACCTTACCCCAACCAGTATCTAAAACTATTCCAGTTGGCCAAGGATGGTGAGAATAATAGGTTGTAGATTATAGGTTATAGAGGTAGACTTATAGATAGACCTTCAGGCAGCCTTTATCTCTTTGTTGTCATGGCAACGAGAAATCAGTTACAGACAGGGCTCTCTGGTTGATTTTAGAGTGTTAGTAGTCTCCAGCTGTTGTTGTAGTCTCCAGCAGACTGTTGTCTGCTCAAGACTGCCAGTACTTGGGCACATTCACAGTTATGACTTTGGTCCTTTGTAGTGCTGGGAAGGAACTGCCTGGGTCTGGCTAGCATCTTGATAGAGAATAACTGAAAATTTAGAAGAAGTATATAGGGATATGATAGATCTATCCCACATCCTGATGGTGTAATAGCACTGGCTTCTTAGGCAAGAAGAACTGGACTTAGATCTCAGGCTCTGGGATCTTCTCTATGATCTTTGAGTTTTCATATCTGTAGAATGGGGACCTGATACTTGTCGTCTGTACTACCCTTAGGCCCAGGCAACAAGGTCCCTGCTCTGGGCCTTACATTTTGAAAGGCCTTTATATGGCCTCGCTCTGGATGTGCTCCTGCTCTCAGGGTTAGGAGTCCACAGAGTTAAGGGTGCCTGTCCACCCAAAGCCCAAGCTGCTAGATGAGGCTCTGGGAAGATCCTGAAATTCCCTGACCAAATGACTCTTAGTCCTCTTATAGGACCTGGCAGACTTCTTCCTTGGGTTCATCTTCCTAAGGGCAGACCAAGTTACTGGTAGGAAAACTTGTAGGCCCCAGTGGGGGTATCAAGCAGTGACTGCTTGCCATTGTTGTGGACAGAGCTTAGATTTACCGGTATGTTCCCATACATGTGGGTGAGGCTCCTCATGGTGCAGACCAAGGTGGGAATGGGAAAAAATGAGAGAAGAGCTTTGGTCCAGCCCAGAGACTGGTTCATCCTTTGCAGCCTGCTATGTTCAGTTCTAAACTTGACTTGGGCTTTCAGGTCTTTGTGAAGGTATACTTGCCAAGATAAAAGGATAAAACACATTTCTTCTTAGTTTTATTAGATTTATTATATTTAAACATATAGTGTATGGATCTCTTGCCCTATACCCTGCTCCTGTTAGGCTCAGACATGCTTGCCTCTCAATAAATACCACATATAAAAGAAATTCTGCTTCAGAAAATGAGAACATGTGTAACCAGTATTCCCCATGTCCTTCTTAAAATGTATCATGAGCCATATTTGTACAAAAAAATGATTTGAGGGCGCCTGGGTGGCTCAGTTTGTTGGGCGACTGCCTTCAGCTCAGGTCATGATCCTGGAGTCCCAGGATCGAGTCCCGCATCGGGCTCCCTGCTCGGCAGGGAGTCTGTTTCTCCCTCTGACCCTCCCCCCTCTCATGTGCTTTCTCTCTCTCATTCTCTCTCTCTCAAGTAAATAAATAAAATCTTTAAAAAAAACAAAAAAATGATTTGAGGCTGTCAGTAACCTCAGCATCCACATATATTATTCTGAGGTTCTTCATTGGTCAGTTCATTGGGAAAGCATTGAAGGTCTGTGTTAACATTTAAATCTTACCCGGGAAGAGCAACACATTAAATTGTGACAATGTTGGCTTGAATGAATTTATTTATTTATTTTAAGATCTTATTTATTTATTTGACAGAGAGAGACAGCGAGAGAGAGGGAACACAAGCAGGGGGAGTGGGAGAGGGAGAAGCAGGCTTCCCATGGAGTGGGGAGCCTGATGCAGGGCTCAAACCCAGGACCCTGGGATCATGACCTGAGCTGAAGACAGAGGCTTAACGACTAAGCCACCCAGGCGCCTCTGTTGGCTTGAATTTATCAAACTATCTTGGTAGTCATCTAGCTGGGATCTGAGGGGACGAAATAGAAAATTGGCAACTTTTGATGATGAAGGAGGTTGTGGACAAAGCTCAGAATTGAGAATTCCTGGAGAGCATTGGAAGTGGGTCCAGAGCAGAAAGAAACAGCCTGAAATCAGTGGGTTCTGGGGACAGTGAGAAGGATCTGGAGGAGAGGTCCAGAAGGACCCCAATGGAAGTTTTTCCCAACCCTTCAACTGCCTGAAGCAGAGGTTAAAGATCTGGAAAAGGTATTTTTTAAAAACATATACAAGGATTTATTTTGAAATCTTTACCAAGTTTACCTTTACTTTTACCAAACCTTTACCAAATGTTCATAGTGGAAAAACAATGTTCAGAGTGGAGTACATCTATATTTAATCAGGATCAAAACAACAGAAACCTCTGTACCTCTGAAGCAAATAATACGTTATATGTTAAAAGAAGAAGAAGAAGGGGAAGGAGAAGGAGGAGGAGGAGGAGGAGAAGAAGAAGATAATAGCAGGAAGGGAAGAAAGAAGGAGGGGGGAATCGGAGCGGGAGATGAACCATGAGAGACAATGGACTCTGAGAAACAAACTGAGGGTTCTAGAGGGGAGGAGGGTGGAGGATGGGTTAGCCTGGTGATGGGTATTAAAGAGGGCACGTTCTGCATGGAGTACTGGGTGTTATACGCAAACATGAACCATGGAACACTACATCAAAAACTAGTGATGTATGGTGATTAACATAACATAATAAAAAAAATTTTAAAAATTAAAAAAACCCAGAAACCTCAACTATAAACATGTTTTAAAATGTGCAAAGAGATGTACACCTGAAACTAATATAACACTGTACGTTAACTATACTGGAATTAAAATAAAAAACTTAAAAAGAAAAACAATAAAATGTATCAAAAGAAAGAATGCTCATGATGGTCCTTGAAATATTGTAAGATCTTGAAATGCCTTAAGAATTATAAAGTCTAAATTATCATCACTGCAGATTCAAAGATAAATATATTTTACTGTATCTCAAGATTTGGAAATTGGCAATCTCTTACTTTTTTTAATTCAAAGATCTTACTTTTTTTAATTCAAAGAATATTTATTGAGCCCCTGCTTTTCCAGATACTATGCTAGGTGCCCAGGATAAGGTGATGAACAAGACAGACATAGTCTCTGCCTTCAAGGAACATAAGGTTGACTAGAGGCAATAAACATATGTACTGTGTTTGTTAACATATGTCCAGACAAAATAGTCTGAGTTGGAGAATAATGGGGTGAAGATACTTCTTTGTCAGGTAAGGGCTCTTCCACACAGTAACATTTACATTGAGAGATGTAGGATGAACAGGACCCAGCATTATCCAGGTTGAGGTAGTAGCATGCACAAAAGCCCTGAGTTTGGAAGGAGCAAGGGAATTTGAGGACTAGTTCGTCAGTGAAGAGAACAGTACCAAATGAAGCTGGAGAGGGGGTAGGGGCTAGTTTAGTCAGGGCTTCTAGGCCATAGAAAGGCTTTTGGATTACATATGAAGTACAATGGGAAACCATTAAAGGGTAAAAGCAGGGGAGTGCCATGATTCACCTTTTATTTTAAGAAAAGCTCTCCAGGGCACCTGGGTCGGTCAGTCGGTTAAATGTCTGCTTTCAGCTCAGATCATGATCCCGGAGTCCTGGGATGGAGCCCCACATCGGGCTCCCTGCTCAGTGGGGAGTCTGCTTCGCCCTCTGTCCCTCCTCCCCCAACTCATCCACTTGTGCACGCTCTCTCTCTCTCTCAAAGAAAAAAAAAAACTCTCTCTCTCTCTCTCTTTTTTTTTTTTAAAGAAAAGCTCTCTAGTGCCCAGTTAGGAAGCTGTTGAGGAGTCTAGCCCAGGGTAACCTGAACTAGGATTACAGCAGAGGAATGGAGGGCAGTGGATGGATTTGAGATAGGTTTGGGTTAACACTGATATGACTTGCTGACTGGTTGTGGGAGATGGTGATGAGGAAGACAGAAACATCAGTGTGATGCTTGAGTTCCTGGTTTGAGCATTTTGGTGGGTGCTAACAGAGACTGGGAAGAGCATGAGAGGAGTACACTGTGGTTGGGAATCAGGCATTTAATTTGGACATAATAAGTTACAGGTGTCTGTGCAACATCTAAGAGAGAATATAGAATAGACAGCTGGCTACACAATCTAATGTTCAGAGAAGATTGGACTGGGCATACCAATTTTAGAATTATCTGACAGATACGTTTAAAGTGAAAAGAATGGTGAGATCACCTAAGGAGACCTTATAAAAAGTTGGGCAAGGAGGGCCCACAGATCCCAGGATTAAGAAATCAGGTAGAAACAAGATTTGAGAAGGGATTTAGAAGGAAATCCCAGAGAGTGTGAGGGCAGGGAGGCCAATGAGAGTGAGGATTTCAAGAAGGAGGGAGCGGTCAGCTATTGGAAATAGCACCAAAAGTTGAATTAGATGGTGAGAGAAAAGGATTCTTCTTTCAAGTTCTTGCTGAACTTGGTGAGAGACATTTCAATGGAGGGTGGAATGGCAATTCATCAGTAACTAGGACATTTGGTCAACTCTCCATATCTTCTTCAAACATTTTGCATAAAGGAGATTGAAGCTAAGTGCTATCAATTTCTAAGTGGCTCAAGGAAACAGTTGGGAGACCTCAAGATTGAGTGAATATGCTTGTATAGCTCTCTGGTTCTTTGTTGCTGTAACAGGGACCAAAGCTTCAATGAACATAAATTTCTAGGATGCTTCAGCATTTCCTCATTGTCCAAATATCAATGTCAACTTCAGGCTGAGGAGATAAATATAACTACATTTTTATTTATTATTATTTGTGAATTTGTAGAGCAACCAGTTATAATAGCAGGTAATTTTTTGAATACTTAATATGTTCAAGGATCTTTACTATACTTTCCCCAGGTGTTAAATAATTTATTGCTAGTGTTATTATCAGTTTTCAGATAAATAAATGAAGGCTTAGTGAAATTACATAACTTGTTCGTAAGTGACAAAGTCCGGACATGAAACCATGATTTCCACCACTATACTACACTGCTAAGTTATCAACTCTTAATGAGAGTTGCTTCGGAAAAATGTCTCTTCATGTCTTCTGCCCATTTTCTAACTCCATTTTTTGTCTTCTTGGTGTTGAGCTGTGTGAGTTCTTTATATATTTTGGATATTAACCCCTAATCAGATCTGTCATTTCAAATATCCTCTCCTGTTCTGTAGGTTGCCTTTTTGTTTTGTTGATGGTTTCCTTTACTGTGCGAAAATTTTGTTGACAGTTTTGCATCTGTGTTCAAGAGAGATTTGCCTGTAATTTTCTTTTCTTATAATATCATTGTCAAAAAAAAATCATTGTCGAGTATGGTGTAATAATTTTGCTGACTTAATGATTTACTCTCTTTGCCTATTCTCTGAAATTTTTTAAGTGAAAGTTCAGTGATAATTACTGTTTAAATATTTGGTAAAATTTTCTGATTTAATCCATCTGCACAAGATTATTTGCATGGTAATTTTTTACTGAATGTTTAATGATTATAATAGTGTAAAACTTACTCTTTTTTTCTTGTTTATGTTTTAGTAATTGAAATCCCTTTAAGTCATAAAAATTTCTAGAAGATAAGAAATCGCTACTTAAGACTGCAAACAATCAAAGGATCTCTTCAATAATTAGATTAATATTTGTGAGTTCATTTATTTGAAATAAAGTAATTGCTTTAATAGTTATTAACTGATTTGAAATAATAGGATAAGTTTGCAAAGTCATATGAGGATTAGGACTATATCTAGATAAAAGAGTTCAAAAGAAATAAGGCATAAAACCAGATGTTTGATATTTAGAATCACACATACGATTTTAGTATTGCAGTTGCTGCTTTTAGCTATTCATCCAGAAATATCTAAAATCTTGAATTAATTTTAAAATGCTGATCTTAGGGTATTTTGCACATGCAGAATACCAAATAGTATGGCTTTGGTTTTTTTCTGGAGTGTGTACTGACAACATTTAGACATTGGTATGATAGATTCTTTTATACTTGACTCGAGTAAACTTTGATAGCAAATAAATGATTCAATATTATTTGCCTATTTAGAAGTCTTAGAATAGCTATTCTAATAATACTGCAATTGTTAAATACACTGAAGGAGCCATTATGTTTTTATTTGCAATTTATTCCCATGTTTAGTTATTTCACTCTAAAAATTAATTTAAGTAATATTTAAGTTTTCCATTATAGGGATTCTATTTACTAAATCTTTTATTGTAATACCTATAAAGTAGTAGTCTATATTTAGAAAGACAAATGATTATGGAGGGTAACACATTAATGTTAAATCTGATGCCAGTGGTAGGCTCAGGTGAGGTAGGCATGGCATATATCCATTTTTCTCTTTGAACAGAAGGAAAGATTGCTTTTCACGTGTCTAGTAATCCCTCCAGTAGCAGTGATTGTTCAACTGAGTAACAACATAGTTAAGTTTATAGAAAATGTAATATCAGTTGAGACAAAGTATGTAACACTAATATTCAGAAGAGAAAATAGAATTGTGAATAATAAGATTATATTTTAAAAATATAAATCATTGTATATGACACCAAAAGAACAGGTTAGAAGAAAAATAGGTAAATTGGATGACACACAAATAAAAAAACTGCAGCAAAGGACACAATCAAGAGAGTGAAGGGGTAACCCACAACACGGAAGAAAATATTTGCAAATCATGTCTGAAAAGGGGCAAATATCCAGAATATATAAAGAACTCCTAAAATTCAACAACAGAAAACCAGATTTAAAAATGGGGAAAGGATTTCAATAGATATTTCTCCAAAGAAGATAGGCAAATAGATAATAAACATATGAAAAGATGTTCACCATCACTAATCCTTAGGGAAATGAAAATCCAAAACACAATGAGATACCCTCTTGCACCCATTAGGATGTTTGCTATTAAAACTACTACTAATAATAATAATGTTGATGAGGATGTGGAGAATTTGGAACTGTTGTGCATTGTTGGTGGGAATATAAAATGGTGCAGCTGCTATGGCAAACAGTATGATCATTACTCAGAAAATTCAAAATAGAATTTTCATATGATCCAGCAACTCCATTTCTGGGTATGTACTCTAAAGAATTAAAAGCAGGGACTTGAACAGGTATTTGTTCATTCGTGTTTATAGCAGCATTATTCACAATAGTCAAAAGCAACCCAAGTGTACATCAACAGATGAATGGATAAACAAAACATAGTATATACATACAGTGCAATATTATTCAGCTTTAAAAAGGAAGGAAATTCTGACACATGCTACCACATGGATGAAACTTAGGGACATTATGCTAAGTGAAATAAAGTCACAAAAGGATAAATACTGTATGATTCCCCTCATATGAGGTACCTGGAGTAGTCAAATTCATAGAGACAGAAAGTAAAGTGGTGGTTTCCAGGGGCTGGGGGAGGGAGAAATGGGAAGTTAGTGTTTAATAGTTAGTCTCAGTTTTGCAAGATGAGAAGTTATGGATGGTGGTGATGATCACACAATAATATGAAGGTACTTAATGCCCCTGAAAAAGATTGTAGATTTTATGTTAGGTGTGTTTTACCAGCATTTAGAAATATATATACACACACAAAAATCATTTTAAGTAGTATAGCTTTAAAAAACACATGTTAGGAAGAGAAAATTTAAGGCGTAAGAGGCTTTGTGGACACTGATAATTAGGAACTAATCAGAAAATATTTTTGGAGCTTTTTCATACACATTAAGGTATATATTGTGTTATTATGTATCATTACATATATAATTGTATATCCAATTATATAATTATATATATTGTAAAAATCTATTGTGTTCTCTTTGGTGATGAGGGTTTTCTAGAGATCATGATGAGAGGAACCGTATACAAGAAGCTCAGTTCCAATATTTTGTTTTGTTGCAGATCTGTGGCCACTTGTTCACATGGTTTCGAGGCACAATGAGGCACGCTGGTTCTTGGAAACGATGGCTCTGGGTGGCAATACTTCTGCTTCCTGCTTCCATTTCCGTGACGGTCAGGGACAAGTCAGGTATCCAGGCCACCTCTTTTGTCCAGTCACTAAATATTATTTATAGCCTTTTGGTTATCTTTAAAATCATTAAAATAAGTTGTTGGGGTTGAGGAGGCCATAGATTAAATCTACTAGTACAAAATAAATAATTCATTATTTTTCCCCATTGACCTTTCATGTTGCACATTGAGAATTTCTAAAATTACCTCATTTTTCCCATATATATATCAGTCTAAATAGACTTTCTTTTCTCTCATTGATGTTTATAAATATAAATTTCTGTGCATAATTCTCTGTGTGTATTTTTCTCCTTTTCCCCTCTGTTATAAGTTATTCAAATTAGAAGTACATAAGTCTATCACTAATTAGGTTTAACCAGGAACATACCTAATCTTAATTAGGCAAAAGCAAAAAACAGAATAGGAGATATAAAAAGAAACGTAGTTTAATTATATGTAAGTTCTATAGTATCTCAGATGAAATGAACAAAAGATTAACAGTTGTTAGAGCACTTTTTGCACTAAATAGATAATATTTATTTGCAGTTGTTAAATTATCAACTTCACAAATGTTTCCAAATGGCTTGAAGGCAGTTTGAAACATTTACTCTCACCTCTGATTTTTAAAAATGATTATGTGGCTAATTTGGAAAACTTTTCTTGAACTTTGAGTTGTAAATTACTGATCTAGATGTACTTCTAAGTCGAACTAGACACACTGGAGAAGCCATTTGCTAAGCAAAGAGAAACTTCAACTCTCCTATGCAAATGATCACATAAGATATATTCTGATGATGGTCACATATGATGATGTATTCTGAAACTCTGAGTCTTATTGTGCTTATTCTTTTGAATGTATCTTTAATAAGTTTTGCTAAGCAGGTATAAACACAGCCTGGTAGAGACTTTTGAGTTTGAAGCACACATAGAATCAAAACAGTCTCTTATAAAGATATACCAAGTCTTAGTCTCTCAGCTTTACGTAAGTCTTTATGACTTTTATATTAATTTGTCAGGAGGTGCATTTCCTAATAATCCACATGAAAGTTTGAATATTCTACCGCTCTATCAATGATATCCTGAGGCTGTCATAGTTTTTTGGGGGGGGAAACTCTTTCTTCAGTGAGAAATAAATCAGAATTGACTCATGACAAAAGAAAGTCCATAGGGCAATGAGAGTTCATTCTGATAATGTTGCTACTCCTAATTTCTTTATGTTTCCTCCTTTTAAGAACGCTAGTAGGTAATGGGATTTGCAACTTATACAGAGAGGATAGGACTTCTTTGGTTAGAAAGGAAAATGAATCTTTGGTTGAGCAGGACACAGTTTTTAGGGACATGCTAGTGCATAATAAATGTTCTTAATAATGTTTGAAGGATCTATGATAAATGTAATTCTAATTTTAGTTTGAGCAGAAATCATCTGGGGTATTGATTCCTAAATCCCACTCTGAGATTGTCATTATGCAGGATAGGCTGGGGTGGGATTCAGCAATTTACATTTTTAACAAGCTCCCCAGGTGTATCTAATGCAATGTGTCTGACGAAGACATTGGGAGAAACATTCACTTTTGGAATAATTAATTGAGGTTTTTTTCTTTTTTTCCTTTTCTTTCTTGGTTATCTTGCATCTTATGCAACCAGATTCCCTTTGTATTATCTTATTTTATTTTATGTTATTTTATGTTATTTTTGCCTCTAATAACTCGTTTGAAAAAAAACTGTGGTAGGAACACTTAACATTAGATCTACCCTCTTAAGAAATATCTAAGTGTGTAATTCAGTATTGTTGACTATAGGCACAATGTTGCACAGCAGATCTCTAGAACTTAATCATCTTGTGTGACTGAAACTTCCCCATTTTGGGATTCCCCAGGATGTTTTGCTTTTGCAGCTTTGGTATCTCAATTCTTTAATCAGGTTATATTGTATGTAGGACTCCTGAAATGCATATATTCTGGTCCAATTAATTATACCAAATTGATCTTTCTAAAAGATTTTTCTAAGAAGTATGAGTTCAAAATTAATCTGAATTCTAACAAGATTCACATAATATGAAGCACTGAGGGAAATTAATACAGACAAAAATGAAGAGTTGATTTTTATCAGGCCGTTTGAGAGAAAGTGTTCCTGAAGCAACACATACTGAACGTGCCATGGAAATTGCTTAACTTCAGGTATCGTTTGTATTAATTGAAAATGTCAGCACAGCACTGCCACAGGGATTATTGAAGAATATGACACGCTGGGCATGGCCTGACAGGGGGCTCTTCTTGTGTCTTGTGTCTCTGATTCACAGTGCAAGGTTCCCTTTTTAGTTTCCTCATGTGCAGACCTGCGTGTGTGGTCACTAACCATTTACCGGAGGGAAGTGATTACATCTAAAAATAAGATATAACAAATCTGAGGGAGAGGCTAGGGTTTCAGCTCTGGAGTCTGTGAAGTTGTCAGCAGTCTACTGTTAAACCTAAATATACGAAGGATAAATTGAGCCTTCTAATTGCTTTATTTTAACTCTATAGTATGCTTAATGATACTCGGGATATTGTTTCACTTGGGACAGAATTCAAGAGTAATACGGAAAGATTCAATACAACTTGAATTTTAAAATCTTGAAGCTATTAAGAATTCAGTTATTCTTAGTCTTATCAGTTTTACTATTATGTTGAGATTATGAGTTAAGGCATATTTATATATTTTCATATTGCAGATAATCAATTTGAATGTGGCAGTTCAGTTCAGTTGTCAAAAGAGGATGGGGAAGAGAACCATATTAAAAATATACATTATGTAGATCTTAAAACTTGTTTTAATCCGTTTCTTACGATTTTCTGTTAGGATAGAAGTTTATATGTTGAAAAATTAAAGGTTACTCTTTTTGTTCTACTTTCCTAAATCTGGTCTAAGGCCAAAGTACTAAGTTACCATCAAAAATAATAAAAACAGCAAACCAGAGTAAGGAAAAGCCACAAATCCCTCCCCCGACCCAGGGGCTCCTGGGTAGCTCAGTAGGTTAAACTCTGACTCCTTGATTTTGGCTCAGGTCATGATCTCAGGGTTATGAGATGGAGCCCCTCATCAGGCTCTGTGCTGGGTGTGGAGCCTGCTTGAAGTTCTCTCTCTCCCTTTCCCTCTGGTTCTCTCCCCCTCCCCCATCTAAAAAACAAAAAACCAGACTTGATAAAAGGAGAGATAATAGAATGCCATTTCTTTTTCTTATGGTAAAACATCAGGTTAAGTGTCTAGATGGAATTGATTATAAACTTAGGCCCTAGACCATGTGCATATACCTTTTAAAACTAGTTTTCTGTAAATTACAAGGAAAAACTGTTACTCTGAAATTTGGCTTTTAATTAATTGACTACACACCGCACTCTTAAACTCAGAGTAGGAAGTATGCTATCATATAGAGAATTTTATTTTGTGTTTTTAAGAATTCCTCGTGTTCAATATGGTACCATATAACTGACAAATATACTTTGTAACTCCTAAATTTTTAAAGTGGAGGAAAGTTCCATAATTATTAAATAAAAATTATAGCTCCTAACCAGGTATTCTTTGGAGGAACAGCTTTGTATTAAAACAATGACAACAACAACAAACCTGCAAGAAGCTGTGAAGATTTTGTGACCTTTTGTGACTTTTTTGTTAAAATAGCTGTGTTCTCATTTCTTTTTTTTTTTTCTTGGTCACTTTTCCATATTATTTTCGTTATATTTTGGCATGATGATCTTTACCTATATTTGTTAACCAATGTTTTTCTCCTTGCCCAGGATACTCTATAATCCTTTATCAGAGTTGTTATCCAAGTACGAAATATACAGGAGGCCTGCAGGGAACCAGTAACAATAAAATTAAAAGGCCTGCTTCCCCCTCAGCCCAACAGAGAGTCTGTTTTAGCCTTTTTTTAAAAAAAAAAATGTGAAACACCTACAGTTTCTTCTTTGCTCTGTTTACGAAAAGAAAACAGACCAGTACTGCATCTGTGGCAAATTGCTACTCTTCACCTTCCCGATTCTAATCTTGAAGCAAATGCCGTGTTATGGGTTTTTGTCACTAACAGTAAGGAAAACAATTTTCCTTAATGCATGTTAGAAAAGAAGAGTGATGGGGGCGCCTGGGTGGCTCAGTTGGTTAAGCGTCCGACTCTTGGTCTCATCTCAGGTCTTGATCCAGTCATGGGTTAGAGCCCCGAGTTGGGGTCCACACCCATAATCTACCCAAATTGGACCTAGCTGCCCTCCTTTCAGTAACCTTCCAATCCGGTGAGCTGCCCAGGTCCTTCAAAACAGGTCAGGAGGAAAGTGGGTCTGACAATCACCGACAACATCTTAGCAGGAATTTGTCAGAAACCTTTGCATTTGCTTTTCAAAAGGTCTGTCGATTAAGGGTCCCCAAGTAGTACATCTTTTGTGGTGAAATTTTAGTAATTACTTTTGAAATAGTCCAGAGAAACTTGGGAGTTTCACTGCAGCAGTGATTCTCCTCTGTCTACCTGATAGGATATTTGGATCTTATCAGTAGTTCTTCAAGGTACATGCACATTTACTCAAAAAGTGTACTTTATTTTATATTAAAATCTACGTGTCAATATTTATGGAAGTTAACACATCCAACTTGTGATAGCCACATCTACTGCCTTGCCATTTGTATGTGATGGATCCCTAAGACTCATGCATTCAGATTATTATTGTACCCTGAATCTTACCCCCAAATAATTAACGTTTAGTTTTCCTTGGTTTTGTTCAGATTTTCACAATAAAGCACATGTTCTAAATATGTGAAGCTATATTTGACTTTCATAAACTAAAGACTTAAGTGGGGAATTGCTTTCATGAACATTGCTGGAAATGTTGAATTCTGTCCATTTCAAAGTGACACGGTTATTACTTTGATGTCATCATATATTCATTAAGTCTTTGGAAGAATTTAAAAATAAGACATATACTGTTTCCAGCTTGGTGGTAGGCCAGCATACCTTCCCCTCATGATGAAAGCATCTTTGTAGGAACTCCCTTTCCACTGTCTTGAGATTTGTTTTGTTAGTCATCTGTTGGGCTTTCCCTACATACGTTGTGGAGAATTTAATCTTGTTTGTTACCATCATATAGTCATTCAAAGTCATTATAAAAATTTGATCAGAATTTCACTTGTTTTGTTTTGTTTTGCAAGAATGATTTTTAGCTTGTTTTCTTACAGAGATGCTGTTTTCTTCATGTTGAGGTACACACTAAGGGTCAATAAATCTTAGATGCTCAGTGTAACGAATTTTTACATATACATATATACATTTATACATCTGTGTAACTACCACTCAGATCAAATTATAGAACATTTCCAGAACACCAGAAGGCTTTCCTGTATCCGCTTTCAGTTGATGTCCCGCCAAGGTAACCCGTACCTTGAAGTAAATTAGTTGTACAGTCTTTTGAATTTCATATAAATGAGATTATGCAGAATGGTATTCTTTTGGGAATGGTATTCTTTCTATTTAATAATGTATCTGTGATATTGAGGTTGTTGCATGTGTCAGAAGTTTATTCTTTTTTATTGTTGTACAATTTTTCATTGTATATACCACAATTTATTCATTTATTCTCTTGTCAGTGAACATTTGGATTGTTTCCAGTTTTATACTATTATCAATAATGCTACAATGAATATTCTCTTCTAAAAGGGTTATTTACACTCATTTTTTTGTGCTCATTTTTCTTGGGCTGTTGAATTTCCAAGCCATAGAGTTCATGTATATTTAGCTTTAGTAAACACTGTCAGTTTTCTAAAGTGGTTGCACTGATTCCCACTCCTACAAGCAATGTGGGAGAGTTCTCTTGCTCCACATTCTCATCAAAACTTGGTGCTGTCAGTTTTTTAAATTTTAGTCATTTAGCAGTATCTCATTGTGGCTTGACTTTGCATTTCCTTGATTACTAATGATGTTGAATACCTTTCCACATGCAGGTTGGCAATTTGGATCTTCACTTTTGTGAAGTGCTTAAATATTTTGTGCATTTTCAAAATAGAACTTTCAATATTTTTCTTTCTAATTTGTGAGAGTTCTTTGTATATTCTGGATATGATACATGATCAGATATATGTATTACAATAGTCTATGGCTCTTTTTTACTCTTTTTAATGTTGTCCTTTGATTTATAAGTATTTTAATTTTAATGAAGACTGGTTTATCAGTTTTTTGTAATCGGTGCTTTCTGTGTCCCTTTAAGAAATCTTTGCTTTCTCAAGTTCATGAAGATCTTATGTTTTTCTGTAGTCCTTTATTGTTTTACCTTTCACAGTTAGGTCTGGTATCATCTCTAATTTATTTCTCTGCATGGTGTGAAGTAAGAGTCAAGGCTTATTGTTTTCCTGTGTGGAGATACAGTTCAGCCAGAAACATTTACTGGAAAGACCATCCTTTTCCCACTGAATTACAGTGGCTCCTTTGTGGTAAATAAGAGGACCACATATGCACAGGTCTGATTTCGGACTTTCTACTCTGTTCCATTGACCTCTTTATATGTGCACTAATCCCACATTATAAAAATTTCTGGTATCTGATAGTGTAGTGAAGCTTGTTCTTCGTTTTTGCCTTTACTATTCTAGTTTTTTAGAGTTCCATATAAATTTGAGAATCAGCTTGTCAGTTTCTCTCTCTCTCTCTTTCTCTCTCTCTCTCTCTCTCTCTCTCTCTCTCACACACACACATACACATACACACACACCCTGTTGGGATTTTAATTGGAATTGTACTGAATCTAGGGATAAAATGAGAATTGATGTCTTAACAATATTGAGTTTTCCAGTGTAAATACTTGGTTTATCCCTTCAGCTATTTAGGACTTTAATCTCCCTCAGCAGTGTTCTCTAATTTTCAATATAGTGATCTTGATGAAATGCTTGGTTTTTATAAAAATGACTATGATTTTGGGTAAAAAATTGGTAATGTTTACAAAATATCCAATTTTACTATCATTTCAGACCTGCAGTCCTGTTAAGATCTCTGAGATAGGGATTTTCAAAGTAGCTAAGTAATCTCTAAAATTATTCAGTACTACAATTTTACATATATGTATTGCAACTTTTAAATATGATTAAGTGACAGTGCTATTAGAATCTGATTAATTTTTCTAGTTAAATATATTTAGATGAAGCCCATTCACCACCCCTGAAGTTCATGATACATTTGTTCTGGAGGCAGCGAAGCTTGAGATCAGGGTTTCAGCATAGCCAGTTTCTGGTGAGGGCTCTCCTCCTGGTTTCCTTATATGGTAGGGAGTGGAGGAGCTCCAGTTTCTCCATCCCCCTGTAAGGACACCAGTCCCATCAGGAAGGCTCCACTTGTATGTCCTCATCCAAACCTAATTACCTCCCAAAGACCCCACCTCCAAAGACCATCGCATTGGGGATCAAAGCTCCAACATATGAACTTTGGGGGGACACATTCAGTCCACAGCAGTCCTCTTCCGATCTAAAGTTTAATACCATCTGGCAAGAAAACCTCAATCAAATCTGTGTTCAAATATAGTATTAGTTCACTTGTTTTAATATTAGAACATATTTTGAATATAAAAATTTAATGATGTTAAAGCTAGATAATTTTCTAATTTCAAAAATGTATAGCAACAATTAGAAAGAGTAATATTGTAATAGTAATAATAATAATAATTATTATAGCTAGCACAAATGTTGACTCTGTACCAGGCATATGTAATCCTCACAAACATACTCTGAGGTGGGTAATATTCTTATCCTTGATCTATACAAATTTAGTAAAATGGTTTATTATTTTCATTTTATCTTAAGTTTCTAATTGTATTGTCTGATTCAAACTTATTTGAAAAAATCAACTAAAAATGCAGTGCACTTCTTCAATTTTCAATTTTTTTAATAGAAAGACAGTGTCCTTCACTGAGAACAGAGGGACATCAGTTTACCCAGGACAACAGAGATAAGCTTGAAGTTTCAGGTAAGCATTATAATCCTTTGCAAAGAAGTGTTTGTATGAAATTCTTACCATATGTGTATTATATCATAAGTGATTTTTTGATTGTAATTTAAGATGATAAACTCAGTATGAGAAATTAAAAAGAAAGAAGATAAATGATGTGGAAAAAAGTGTTAAGAGCAGAGTACTATATTAACTAAGAACAACTCAGCCTCTTGGAGGAAAAAAAAGTTACTTAAAATTATAGAAGTGTTGTATCCATTGTAGAAATTTTGAAAAAAGAAAAGGAAATTTCTGAGAAAGTTCTCACTACCCAAAGATAGCCAGGAGTCCCATTTTGGTGTACCATTCCTCTTTCTTTCTCTGTCTTCCTTTCTCCTCCCTCTCTTCCTCTCTCACACACATACATGTAATCATTAATACCTATATTGAATTTGAAATCAAAGCATTGCCTCACGTCAACATATATTCTTCTAAGGCATGATTTTTTTTAAAACAAGACTGCTTAAATTTCAATTCAATTGCTGTCATATTTTTTACTTAACAGATTTTCTGTCTTTAAACATCAGAAATGCTACAATGAGCTGCTCTGATTATTTTCTTAGGATAATTGCTAGGTCAAAGAAAATTAATTTTTGAGTCTTTTGAAACATATTTCATCCTCCTGTATATATACTAAAAGGAGAAAATTGAAATCAAGTAAGAACAACAAAAAAAAGTCCTATTTAAAGATATCAGTATCTTTGTGGGTTTCCCAAATTTAATAAAACTACTAGATTAAATCATTTGTCACATTTTATAGGTTTTGACCTAGGAGAGAGCTTTTCTCTGAGACGTGCATTTTGTGAAGGTGATAAAACCTGTTTCAAATTGGGAAGTGCATTTCTTATTAGAGATACCATGTAAGTAAAATCATTTTTCTTTACATTTTAATAATACTATACAAACTATTTTCTAAGGAAATTCCAAATAATTTGTTTAAAAGATAAAAATTTTCTCAATAGTATTGTAATTACTTGAATGCTGTCGTGAGTTTTTATATTTGTTGTTTTTAATAATCTTTGCAATCTGATCTCATTCTATGGTATAAGTGTCATTCACCAATACAGATACAGGTGTAATCTTTGTAGAATAATAATTAAATTCATTTTTTTAAATTTTATTTTATTATGTTATGTTAATCACCATACATTACATCATTAGTTTTTGATGTAGTGTTCCATGATTCATTGTTTGCGTGTAACACCCATTGCTCTATTCAATATGTGCCTCTCTAATACCCATCACCAGGCTAACCCATTCCCCCACCCCCTCCCCTCTAGAACCCTCAGTTTGTTTTTCAGAGTCCATAATCTCTCATGGTTCATCTCCCCCTCCGACTCCCCCCACTTCATTTTTCCCTTCCTACTTTTTTTTTTTAAACATATAGTGTATTATTTGTTTCAGAGGTACAGGTCTGTTATTCATCAGTCTTACACAATTCACAGCGCTCACCAGAGCACATACCCTCCCCAATGTCTATCGCCCAGCCACCCCGTCCCTCCCACCCCCCACCACTCCAGCAACCCTCAGTTTGTTTCCTGAGATTAAGAATTCCTCACTAGAGGGTATTATGCTAAGTGAAATAAGTCAATCAGAGAAAGATATGTGTCATATGATCTCACTGATATGAGGAATTAAATCCATTTTGAAGAAGTATTATTTATGTTTAAAATAGATATAACCAAAGTAAGATTTTCAAATGTGAACTTTAAAACATAAGACGCAATGTAGAGTTAGAGACAAAAGACTGGTATTTATTGTAATCATTTCTACATTTATTATGCTTCATGATAAATTAAAACAAAAGGACATAGCCCTTAGGTATTCCTCTTCTATATTGTGTAGAACACATAGTAGCATAAGATGATACTGTGACTATAAGATGGTCTTGATACACATTGCATTTCAAAATTGAGTTACCTGAGTTTTCCTTTGTTATCTTTACTATTCATTTTCTACTGATAAGCCTGAGATTAAAAAAAAAAAAAAGTATTACATGCCATTAAATACTGACGTTGGTTAGGAACTATACAGGACAATAATACTTCCCCCTGTGGTCTGCATGTGATTGGAGGATGGATACAGAGTAATTCAGAAAGCTTGAGTCATCCAAAAGGCAGATAGAACATATATGGTCATGATATTTGGTCATGAACATTCCCAGTTTATGAATACACTGCAGTGAAAAAGCATTAAAACTCTGGTTTAATATCCAACACAGATATTTTTGTATGAAAATATATATGGATGTTTTCACTTCTTGATGAGGAGCCTAATATTTAGGTTACCAGACAGGGTTGTTGAGAATCTTCGCATTTGAATTCTCAAAGGGGAATAGCATTAGTCATCTTGTTGCCTATCCTCAGATGCTCTGTGTAAACTAGCTCCCTCACTCACTTTCTCCCTGAGAAAACTTTCTTTTAAACCTTCTATTTTGTGATACATTAGATGCAGTTAGTTTAATGATATGGTTCCTTAAAAGTAAACTGCTCATTAATTGGTAAGAAATAAGAGTGTTAAGGAAGAGTCATCTGCTCTTGGGGGATAGGATGGGTGATCATCAGGTGGGGCATTTCGGCAGATAGGGCTGTACAGGTCTGTGCTGCTGTGAGCAGCTTTTAGGTGGCTTCATACGTAGGCATTAAACCCTCAGTGTACAACAGGTCTGTGTTTGGCTATTCATATCCGGTAAAGAAAAGTCAATATGTATCTTTTATATAGAGAGATTTAGATGTTTTTTAACTAGTAGTAGATAACTTTAATTAAAGAATTTAAGAAAGACAACAAATCCTGTTCCAGAAATTAAGGTGCATTTTCTTTCCTGCCTTCTTCCTGACAATTTAAACTCCTGTAATTCTGTCCATGTGGCTAAAGGATTGGAGGGGAAACTTTTTAAAGTTTACTGGAACCGAATATAAGAAGATTTAGCTAATTTTAAGTAGTTACCCTGGAAATCTTGCTGCCACACTTAGGCAATGCTATTCCCCTTTGAATATGTGTGATAATAGATATCAGCCACAACCTGACACTTAGTTTCCGACCTTTAGCTCTAAATCATTGCATGATCCCTGGGCTATCAATGTAAGTAAATTCCCTGGCTCTGCAGAGCAGAACCCCGGTACCTCTACTACAGGAAACTGGAGGGTATCTGGTTAAGCTGACTAGCCAGTGTCAAGTAGCTTGGCTCATCTCCATTTACATTTCACTCATTGAGCCAAGTATGCTAGGACGCTTCTCTTGCATGATGCCATTTTGATTTTTCAATGAGACTGGAGTAAAATTGCAGCTATTTATGTGTTTGTAAATAAGCTGCCTTGCAGAATCAGTATGGGAAAAGGCACATGATATTTTGTATGAAAAATGAGGATTCTTGCTGTGCCTGAGATGATTTTTATAGTTCCGTCATCTTCCAGGTGAGATTCATGAGGGGAGAGATTTAAAGAGCATGTTAGTTAGATACTTTTGGGTACCCTCAGTGCCTTGAGCCTGGCTTAATATGGGAATCCCAAGGGTGACTCTTGAAAGGGCCCTTTGGATAAACATTATTATACACTTAAAGGTGACACTGGCTCAGGGAACATCTGAGGGGCTTTGTATGTTTTGTTTTATTTTAAATTTGCATCCATTTCCCATTTTCTTGGAATAGCAAATGAAAGTATTTATTAAAAGATCCTGGGTGGCATGCTACCTAGTTTTTTGGAACTATCTTTCAGAGGAGATTTCCTTGGCTTCTTGTATCTCCAAGTTTCCCTGTCTGTGCAAAAGAAATAATTCATTATTTCTCTATATATTGAGAGCTATATCCCAGATAATCATAACTCTGATTATCTTTAAATTGTGTTTTGGCAGTTATCAGGGCAAAGTGGTGAAGTTTTGAAAGAAAATACACATAAAACATGCACATACTATGGAGCTCCTTATTTTCTTGGTATAGTATAGTTCTTTTTTTTAATAGTTTTTTATTGTTATGTTAATCACCATACATTACATCATTAGTTTTTGATGTAGTGTTCCATGATTCATTGTTTGTGCATAACACCCAGTGCTCCACGCAGAACATACCCTCCTTAATACCCATCACCAGGCTAACCCATCCCCCCACCACCCTCCCCTCTAGAACCCTCAGTTTGTTTTTCAGAGTCCATCGTCTCTAATGGTTCGTCTCCCCCTCCGACTTACTCCCCTTCATTCTTCCCCTCCTGCTATCTTCTTCTTTTTTTTTTTTCTTAACATATATTGCATTATTTGTTTCAGAAGTACGGTATAGTTCTTATCTTTCTTTAGTTGCTTCTATAGAAACATGTTTTAAATAAAAATGTCTCAAATAACAAAATAAAAATGTCTTAGTAGTTGAATATTTTAGAAAAGCTGATAAATGTTGAATTCCTGTATACTGTTGATTCTGAAGGGGCAATGCTCCCTTTTTTGACTTGCCAATGGGGAAATCATTTGATTTCAAATGTAGAAGGGAAGTGAATTTCCTTGATTTATTATTGAATTCAAGGATAGGAAAGAACCTTATTTCTTATGTTCTGTGACTGATAGTGGCTCGAGAAGGATTCTGAGGCCATATTAGGTTCAGCAGATAAGAATGCTGTGACCCATTAGCAAAAAGAGGGAAGACAGGAGAGCTTATCCGTGTTTCCAGTCTGTAGTCTCTCTGACTTAGGATGATTCCTGTGAGCTGGTGTCTTTTGCAACTGAAACAGTTCCTAAGAGTGAGGGGAAATGAGGCTATGTGTGAAGAGATAATCAACACAGATTAACTTTAATAAGATTTTATGAGCTTGGATAGTATAGCTGGACACAGTGGCATCATTGACAGATACGGTCCCCTTAGCTTTTGTTGCAAATAAGTAAATCTCCAGTGAAGAGGAATCTTCTCTCTCTTTCATTAAATTAGTTGTTGCTTTCTGGAAGCAAGGGCTATTTAGTTTTCCAGCTTTACGTGGGAAAAAAAAGAGCTGGTAGGAGCTATTTTCATTTGCATTTTATGTTTTTTAAAAAACATCATAACCCTCCACAAGTAGGAAATGCCAAATTATATATTTGTAAGATGGGTAGTGTTTCTTAGGAGTTGTTCAAGTTCTCTTGAACCTTAACAGTTCCCTTGGAAATAATCTTAAATATGGGGAAAGCTGCTTTGTAATATTGGAGCATGATCTGTACGTTGTCTGTACTGGTGTTGAAAGACTCACTCATGCTCAGGTCTTTTCTACATGGACCTTTACATTACTTCCAGATTTTTATCATTATAAATAATGCCACAACATCTAGGGAAGTTGTTTTTCTCTGTGTTTAGAATTGTTTACATAAGATTGATTTTTCACAGTGGAATTACTAGTTCATTTTTAGACATCTTGATATATACTTCTAATTATGTTTCACATTGTTTTATCCTTCTATTCTGTATAATACCCAATATCTTCAGTAGCATTAGACGTTATCATTTAAAGATTTTGTCATTTAGTTTTGTTTTTTCAACTAAAGGCTTGTAGCAATTACAAATAAAAGCTGTAGCTTACTATATAAGTATTAGGGGTTCCTGAAATATTTCTGTTCTGCTAAAGGGTGAATAAGAGGTAACATTCAATAGTCACTGTAGTGAATGCAGGGTAGTATAGAGCTCCCCCATTTTTTACAAAGATTTTATTTATTTATTTGTCAGAGAGAAAGAGGCAGAGAGAGGGAGAAGCAGGCTCCCCACTGAGCAAGGAGCCAGATGTGGGACTCGATCCCAGGATACTGGGATCATGACCTGAGCCGAAGGCAGACGCTTAACTAACTAGTCACCCAGGCATCCCTAGAGCTCCCCCTTTTTATTCAATAAGCATTTAGTGAGCTCACTATGGACTGGGCACTTTACTATGCTCTGGGATTACAATGGTGAAAGAATGTGGGTCTAGTTTTACCTTCTGGAACCTGCTGGAGAGACACATGATGCAAGGAAAAACTGCACTTCTCTCTTGACTTGACCAAGAAGAAACTGAGATGTGTTGCCTTCTGTCATCAAGCATCGGCCATGGGACTCAGTGCCACCACCCCTTCCCTTAGAAAGGCTAAACTTTCTTTAGCATCCCACACAAGGCTGATTTTCAATCTTTCCCTTATAAGGGCTGGTTTTCTAACCCATCTTTCATTTTTATTGTTCTTCTTTGGGACCTCTCCAAGTTCTCAAAACCAGTTAGATTCCGTGGCTCAAAATGATGTTTAGAACTACTGAAACTTCTAATTTCGGGAGGATTACTTCACAATTCCATTAAACTATAGAGAATGACTATTTATGCATCCCTTGGGTTTTCATATGGGCCATCCTGTCATTTTGTAGAGAAGAAGTTTCCCACGTAAGGAAAAGTGACTTAATTAAAAAGTTGTCCAGCTGTTTATATGAGATTGAATGACTCTTACACATAATTCTTATGTTATCACTATATTTCCTTAATTATAGTTTGCCACACCAAAAATGTGAGGTGAATCATTAAGTCATACATTCTTTTTTAAGATATATTTTTAAGGATTTTATTTATTTATTTATTTGTCAGAGAGAGAGAAAGAGAGAGCACAAGCAGGGGGAGCGGCAGGCAGAGGGAGAAGCAGGCTCCCTACTGAGCAAGGAGCCCTATGTGGGACTCGATCCCAGGACCTTGGGATCATGACCTGAGCTGAAGGCAGACACTTAACTAACTGAGCCACTCAGGCGTCCCTAAGTCATACATTCTTTTTTATTATTATTATTATGTTAATCACCATACATTACATCATTAGTTTTTGATGTAGTGTTCCGTGATTCACTGTTTGTGTATAACACCCAGTGCTCCATGCAGAGCATACCCTCTTTAATACCCATCACCAGGCTAACCCATTCCCCCCACCCTCCTCCCCTCTAGAACCCTCAGTTTGTTTCTCAGAGTCCATAGTCTCCCATGGTTCGTCTCCCCCTCCGATTTCCCCCCCTTCATTCTTCCCCTCCTGCTATCTTCTTTTTTTTTTTAACATATAATGTATTATTTGTTTCAGAGCTGTACCTCTGAAATAAGTCATACATTCTTAAGATGAAAAGAAAAGCCTGATAGGTTCACAATTACTGAATTCTTTAATTCATACAATATAACCAAATTACATATATTAGATAGAACAGAATTTTAAGAGAATGATTATGCAGATTTTAAGACTGCATGGAAATATTAACATCCCCAACCCAAGAACCAATCACAAGAATCTGTTATTTTTTTATGAAACATTTAGGGATGCTGATATATTCTGGTAACAAATGCTTTGTATAGAAATGGCTACTAAAATGTAATATAATATGAAATATTATTAGTTTAGTATTTCCATTTACCAGTTTTGGAAACATTTAATATTATCATCAAATTTAAAGAAGTTGTGATTTTTCTCCTTCAGATTTCATATAATTCAATAGTGTTTAGGGAATGGTAAAGAGTATCAGTAATTGATCATATGTGTAGAGATTCTACAATATTCATACCTATTTTATTTTATTTTTGTTTTATTTTATTTTATTTCATTTCATTTGTTTTATTTCAGAAAGAACATTTAACATGAGATCTACCCTCTGAACACGTTTTTAAGTGTACAATATATTATTGTTATTGACTATAGGTACCATGTTATACGGGATGTCTTTAGGGCTTATTTCCCATTTTATTATGGCTAATTGTATGAAATTATCTTATCTTAAAATGTCCTTATGCCAGTTACCTTGAGAGTAGTGAGGTGCCCGTTAAATATACTACTTAGGAGTCATAATAATGCAAATGTCATCATAAAGTAATAAAGTGTTCTGTTTTGGTAATTACTTGGGCCAATTTGACAGGCATTGATTAATCTACTGTTAGATTGTATATTTGATTTTTCTTCCCTCTTCACTCATCTTTTTATCCAATAAATCAAATCTTGTAAGAGCAGAGTTTTTGCTTGGGTGGGGGTTGTAAGTATCTATCTGTGGAGTGTGCACAGTAGGTTTTCAGAGTATAGAAAAGAAAGAAGGCACCTACTTCAAGTCATCATTAATCTTATTTGACCCATAAAATGCTGTGAGGATTAATTAGTTATTAACCTTAGGTGGTTGCAAATGTATTGCTTTTATAATGGCTATAAACTTAAATTTAAGCATGATCCTAAATTTATAAATTAGCCAGAGAATTGGCTATAGTAATGCATGATGTTTTGTTATACTAGTGCTTAAGAATAACTTTTTGTAGATTTATCAGACTCTGTGTTCCGTAAAATAGCACTGGATAGTCTAATCTCCATTCTCAGACACAGAATCAGATAGTGAAATTCAATTTTAATTTCAATGATAAACTTTAAAATGTATGTCAATCAAGGAAGAATAATTGTGTCAGCTAATAAACTATTAATTTATTATCATTTCAATTCCTTCAACTTAACCATGAAAGGTAATCAGAAAATATGCAGAGTAGCCAAAAGATGTTTATGTTATTTTATGTGACTCACATAAACTTGGTATACCTTGTCTGTTGCCTCATTTTAATTAACACTTACATTTCCTAAAAAACATGTGTTCCAGATTAGGTGAAATTTTTGTAATTTTAAGCTAAAAGTAATATATTTGAATAATTAATAATTCCTCTCACCATGACTGTATCCATGTAATTTAGAAGCAATCACAAGTTCAGTGAAAATTTCAATTAATATGGACACGCGTGGGAGCGCTGGGCAGAATGAACATCTGTTTGGTTGAAAACGAGATTGAATTGGCCAGATGTTTTGCAGCAAGGGTATTTCTCATATTTGAACTATCTCCCATCTCAGCTTCTTCTTTCCACTTCAGAATTTCCCTGCCTCAGCTGTCCTCTTTAGAGGCGACCCTTCTGTTTTAACCCCTTCACTTGTGCTCTTAATCTTCTTGCTGCCAGCCTCCTCTAATACCTTGATCCACCCGTGATCCCCTTTGCTCTTCTGTTTTCAGTGTCCCTCTCCAGTGCCCTGGCCTCTTAGTCTACAAATATATACTTAATCCCTTTCTGTTCTAGAAACATTTTCCTTGGACAATCCCTTTTACTCCCAAACTTCCCAAAGGAACAATGTTACTACTTTTACTTCCTCACACATCCCTTAACCCCCTTATATCTCACCAGGGCTTCTTGAACACTGTGGAAATTTCTTTCAAAGTTGCTGGTGACCACTGTCCTGTCTCGAATACCCCTGGCCTAAGTATTTCTCTACACTGCCTTTCTGTACCCATTTCTTTCTGTCATATTTCTGCCCGTCATTTTTGCTGATTTGAATCTTATATATCCTAGAAAGTTTAGTATACACCCTACCTTCTAAACACAGTCCTCACTGATGTCTGCAAGCAAAATTCCTTCTTTTTGGGTGGTTCAATATACTTTTCATGTAATGCTGATCTCATTCTGGCTCGGATAACCTAAATGTTCCCAGGTCTCATTAGTATTAAGTTCAAATGATGTCATATTCACATCAGTGCCTAAATTGTGATGATTCCTACTTTCTACCCGCGCAGATGTAGAACCTCAGCCTCCTCTTAAAAACAACTCTTGTTATTTTAGGAGCCCCAAGAGTGTTGCATGTGTGCTCATGTTCAAAAGAAAGTACACTCTTGTCCATGTATTCTAATCTCCTTGTTTATGCACGTCACCCTTGCTTTTACTGGGAGTCCCCTTCATGGGCCCCAGCCAACTCCTATTCATGGCTGCTCATCCTCAGCCCTCAGGTACCAGAGTTGCTCTGTGGCTTACAGCTGAGTGGGGTGTGTGTGTACACTCTGAAGGGTGAAGGCATGAGTTCAGTGATCCTCTAACTGTCACCTGGATCTCAAGGCTATGCCCAAGGCACAGGGCTGCACAGTGTATTTAACAAATGTAATTCAGTCAACTCCTGGCATTCTTTTTTCTGTGGCACTCAACAAGATATGGACTAGGCATTCCTCCCTATTATCTTTACATTTCTATCTCTCTTCTAATTTACCCATGATAAGACTATAAAATTCCCTTTGCGGGCACCTGGGTGGCTCAGTCGATTAGGCATCTGCCTTCGGCTCAGGTCATGATCTGCATCGGGCTCCCTGCTCAGCGGTGAGCCTGCTTCTCCCTCTCTCACTCCCCCTGCTTGTGCTCTCCCTCTCTCTCTCTGTCAAATAAATAAATAAAATCTTTAAAAAAATTCCCTTTGTTTATGAGGTGTACAGAATAAATATTTTATAATATACTGTCCCTATTATTTCTCAGTTCAGCTCTGATGGCCGTGAAAGAAGAAATTCTAACAAAGTATTTCATTTGATTCCCAAATGACACAGAAGACCCACTACATGCCAGGCACTGAGGATTAAAGATAAATAAAGACATGGTGCCTGGTGTTGAGTTATTTATGTCTGGGAGGATAGATATATTGACAATTAGCTGTTATGGAATATAGTAGCAATCTTTAGATGTAGGTATACAGATGAAGAGATGAACAGAGAAAGCCATTTTGAAGGAACTAGGGAAAGCTTCACAGAGGGTGTGTAAGGTAGAAGCTTGAAGGATAAGTACAGATTTGCCAGGTGAGCCAGGGGGCCAGTGTGTGGTAGTTGGAGTATCATTTAAAGGTCAAGGCAGTTTGAAGAATGGTGAGAAATCCTGTGTGGTAGTGAACACAGGTGGCAAGAGTATCTGTGGGGTGGAGGAGGCTGAAAATGGAGGCTAAGATGCTGTTCTGAGTGGACTTATGTGCAAGGCTAAGGGGTTTGAACTTTATATAAAAAATAAAGTGAAAGGTGAAAGATTTCAATGATCTGAAGAGAAGCCACAGTATATCAATTATACCTCAATAAAGCTGTTTAAAATAAAGTGAAGTTGTGAGAGCAATAGCATTACATTCTAGGAAACAAAGAAAGGAAGGAAGGAAGGAAAGAAGGAAGGAAGGGAGGGAGGAAAGAAAGAAGGAAGGAAGGAAAAAAGAAAGGAAGGAAGGAAGAAAAACAGCTGAATATATGCCCCTGGGAAAGTCACAGCTTGGGTTAGGTCCGAAAAATCCTGAGGCAGAAGGCAAGCCCCCAGACTCCGGAAGGACACTTCAATTTTCAGAGGATCACTTGGGGTTGGGGTGTGACCCAGGATTTATGTTCTTTTTTGGGTGGAGAGGTCTGAAAAAATTAGCCTTCCAAGTCTTTCTGAAGAGCAGTCCTAGAGAGGTCTATCCTTGATTTTCATTATCTGAGCGTCATATAGCAGAAGGGCTTGTTTTCAATGGGAAGTTATTTACAATGTCAGGATGAACATGTGCTAATCATAACAGACATATGATTATCAGAGAGTCATCCAAGCTTTGTTTTCCCATTAACAATCTATCTGTCTGAATTCCCTTAGCAAACAAGCACAAAAAGGCTAAGATTTCAGAGTCTGTGTCTGTGGAGCTCAAACATCACCACCCAGCTTGCGGCGAAGGCATTTCAGACAAACCTTCCAGGCCCTGCTAGCCAAATTGCTTGTAATGTGACAGGTGATGGTGGGTGTCAGCTGGGAAAGAAATGACTTACTATAAACTCCAAACATCTCTCACTTCACTCCCAGGAAATGTAACTTGTATCATATTTCTCTTCCTGGAAGATATTCAGCAAGTCAAAGGCCCCATTGATACTTGTAAACACGGAAGTTCTTCATAAACTCTTCCTCATGCTTATTTAGGATGGAAGCATTAATTTGGAAGCCAGTTCTTGATATTTAAAAATAGATTTTTTTCCAGTTAGCCATTTCATTTTGAAAGCAAAAAAGTAAATAAAGGTTGGTCTTGCTAAATGTGATCTGGAAAACTCACTTCATCCCTACCAAAATAGCCCTTTTAAAAAAAAGGGCTTTGCTTCAAGCCTTGTGCTAGGACCTAGTTGAAGAATTACCTCTGGAACTGTTGTAATTAGTAACTAAATTTTTTGAATGCTTTGCTATCCAAATATATACCATGCTTGATTTTGGGAACACCATATACAAAATGAAATTTCTCTAGAATAATTATGTTCTCTTTTCAGTTTATGAGCACTGAAATTATGAAAGCTTGTTACTATCTCCTTTTTTTTTTTTACCTTTCACTTCTTGCCTCGCGTTCCTTATTATTTAGTTTGGTAAAAGAACAGAAAAGAAACTGGCAGTCGTGTTTTTTTTCTTACTCTTTAATTCTGCAGTGTGGTTTTTGTCCTTTATTTTTTCTATACATGAGACAGAGATGTCGCTTGCCATATTACAAACTATGGCCCTTCTAGGAATACTGAACAAATACATCCACTTGAACTTGCTGTACAATGAAATTACCAATTACTTAATATACAAAGAAGTAAAGAAATTTATGAGCTTCATTATTGTCTTTATTTTCCTTGACAAGAAACCACCAGGGCCTAGTCATGGAAAATAAGTGAGATCCACTCCCTGATTCCATCTCCCCATAGAACAACTTTATCAATAAATATTTGCACACGCTTTAAAAGAGTGAATTATTTTTTGTTTTATGATTTTTCACGCTTGCAGTGCTCCCTATCTAGAAGGGAGTATGAAAAAGCATTTTATCCACTTAAGGTAGTTCTTATTGGTTTCTCATTAACTGGGCAGCCAGGAATGCCTGTGACTTGTTCAGCTGACGTCCTTCTGTCCCTGAGAGAACAGACTTCAACTTTATGAAGTTAACTTTGTGTATAGCTATGTTTGACGTTGATTTCACACCTCGGGGGATGAATGGGATAGAAGCTTACACTTACACACCCCCATGCCGGGGAAGCATTAACGTAGGATCAGTGCTAAAGGTTCTCCTTCCATACTCATTTGAAATAGTCACATTTATGATAATTAACTTCACTTTTGAAGGAATTGCTGGTCTTCTTTGTCAGGTTACCATTCTTTTGATGTTCTTCCTAAGGTATTAAAATCCCAATATATTGTCTCACCAGTAAGATAAACACCAAGGCACTTTTTATCAGAACGCTTCATGCTTTTCTTCACATTGCATAATTATTAGTATATATGCTATTCTCATAATTTTTCCTACTTCCTGAAAATTGTACTCATTTAAAAAAATGCTTGGTGATAAATCCTAATTTTTCTAAGAAAGGATCTCTAGGGAATATAGGAAAGATACTCCTGACTGGTTATCACCTTTGTAGCATGGATATCTTTCTTAAAACCCAAGAGATCATAGCCCTCTTTTAAAGATATAGCTGTGTGGTTTCAATACTTCCTGATCTGTGCTCGAAGTATGATTAAGGGAAGGAACTGTAATAATCTTCCCTTCAAGGCTACTGGTTACCTAAAATATGCAAATGTCATAATGAATGCTTTGCTCTGAGCCCCAAGTATAATTTGTTGTTGTTGTTGTTAAATATTACCGTGATTGTAAACATTTTAACTATTCATTTCTTGATACTAATATTTGATATTTATTTATATCCCCCCCATCTCACCTAGTACTCAGAAAAGTAGTTTTTTTCCCTTCCCTAGAGTTGCATAACGTTACTTTTAAGTCAGGTCAGTAATGATGAGGGAAATTTTATTCTTAACCCAGAGGATGCAAGCAACTTGATATACTGGAAAAAACTGACCTTGGAATTAGAAGTCCCGAGTTCAAGTTCCATCCTGACCTCTGTCTGGCAGAGTGATGGTGGGGGCAATAATTTAACTTCTGTGGCTTTAATTTCTCATTTATGAAATGAGATGGTTGATCTAAATCACTCTAAAATTTCGCTTGAGCTTTGCAACCATAGAACTACAGGAAACTATTAATGTGTGGCTTCTTCAGTTGAAACATTTTCAAACACTGGAAGACTTCTGCTGAAGGACACTTTTGGTGAAATCTTCCTGGGGAAGCTGTTCAATTTTGCTATAACCTGTAGAGATTTTAAATTTCTTTTTGAAAATAAGAACACTGATTGTGTTTGTTCCTGGACTCATTTTGTGTCAAGCTGTTTGATTAACCTGCTTTACATCATATGGAGCTTGATTTTTTTCCTTCTGTTTTCCTGCTGAATGTGATGTGGCATAGTCTAAAAGGCCTTAACTTTAAAGCATTATGCAAACACAGTGTTTTGCACATGCCAGGACTGGTCATATGTATCATGGTGGATTTTCCATTAATGGAACAAATTTTTATTTGCACTTCCTATATGCCAGATACCAGTCTAATGGTTGATTTAGAGCAACAAGTCTGGCAGAGCCCCTATTTTCATGGAAATCACATTCTAGTGGTTGCAGACAGGCAATTCATGTGTAAACCAATATATTTCTTTTAAAAAAGTTGGGTAGTTATAAGCCTATGAAGAAAATAAAACAAGGTAATATGTTAGGGAGTAACTGAAGTGAGAACAGCTGTCGACCTTCCAGAAGAAGTGACATTAGAGCTAAGACCTGAATAGCAAGGAGAAGACATCTAAGTGATGACTTCTGGGAATGATCATTCTGTGTTTTGAGAAAACAGGAAGTACAAAGACCCAAGACCTCAATGAGCCTGGTGTGCTCAAGGAACAAAGTTCAGGTCACCTCACCTGGAGTATGGGTGTCACACAGAGACTGGAATAGGAGATGATGTGTCAGAAAAGGCAGGGGTCAGAACAGATAAAGCCTTGTGAGCCATGATCAAGGATGTGCACATTTTATTCTAGGAACTAAAGGACATTGTAGGAAGGATGTAAGTGAGGGAGGGATGTGGTCAGATTTACATTTGAAAAGGGCATCCTACAGGGCTAGCCTGTAATGGAGGGGAAAGAGGGAGAACAAAACCATCACAGGAGTCCTGAGGAGAGAAGGTGGCAGCTTGGACTAGTGAGTGACAGTGGAGCTAAAGAGAAGTAGACAGAGTCGGGATCTATTTTGGTGGTAGAAACAGTAAGACTTGCTGATGGTTGGATGTGATGGAGGAAAATAAAGGAAAGGTAAGATTCAAGAATGACTTTTAGGCTGGAGAATGTGGACGATTGGCCACGCCTTTTATGGAGATGTGGAATTCTGGTAAAGGGATGTGTTGAACGAAGTTCAATTTCAGTTATTTAATTAGAGATGCCTTTAAAATCCAAGTGGAGAGGCCCAGTAGAGAGTTAGGCACGTGAGTTGACAGCACAGTCACGGAAAATTGTCAAGGTTTATCTTGGTTCCATCTCCCCTTTAGCATCACCTTTCTTTTTGGAACTTTCTTCTCATACTCCCAGTGCCTTAAGATGGTGTTTGTGTTGCCCAGGACAATGACATTTCAGTCTTCTAACTCAGGGGCATTTCCTGCTCTGGATTTATTCCTCCCTTTCTGCGTCTTCTCTGTTAACTTCCTTGCTTTATCACAATCCCATAGATCTCTGTTCTATTTTTTCCAAGGTGAGAATTATTAGACCATTTGTTAGTATTATGTGACCAGTTTCTAGGGACTATTTTAGTGGTAACAGAGCTTATGTTTTATAAACACAAGCATTTTCCAGAGAGGAAGAAAGCTCTAATCGTAGAGTATTAGGTGTTTTGGCTTGTCAACGAACGTACTTCGTAGTTAGGGAGAATCTCTGCATTCATACCATGTATACAAAAGACAGTGAATGTACATCTTATTTAATAACAATTACACATACACAGAATGATTAAATGTTTCCTTCACCTCATGCCGAGGTCTTTCCTGTAATACAGATATGTTTTAGACATCATTATTTTATTTATATTTCTTAAAGACTTTAAATAAATTCTGACCAGCAAAAGATTTTTCATTAATCAAGTGAGAAAGAAGATCTAGAGAATGTGAACAGTATGCTACATAGACAAATACAGCCCATTCTTAAAATCCTGTGTAGCGAATTCCTTCATGTTTAATAAAATGTTCATTTGTGTCCAACTTCATGAGTACAGGGACTAGTACTTTGTAATTAGATATTCTGTTTGAAGTATATGGAGAAAATATTGGGAAAAGCGTATTTTCATTTGAAGTTTCTTTCATCTTGTCCTACTGCTTCAGTGACTGAACCATTCTGAAGGCTTTAGATTGGGAGTTATAGACTTCTGTGACTTTTTACCTCCCATAATAGAAAAAAAAATATTTGTTATTGTTAAATCTCCCTCATTTCTGACCTTGAAGAACATCAGATTAATTTATAGTTCACTTTAAAGACAGGATTTTTTTTTCTAACCTGAAAATAGTAGTGTTGTTTTACAAATGACCATTAATACAATTTATGATGCTCACTGTAAAAACTGAGGAAGTAGTGAAAATATAAAGAAGAAAATTTAAAAATCTCTCTTAATTTTAACACTGAGAGGGAAGTACTGTAATGTTAAAATCTTTATGAAATCAGTTTTTTAGCGGGGTCAAATCTCACTGGTTCTCAGAGCTGGACGTTGCCTTGTGCCAAAGCTATACTATGTTATAAGGAGCCCTACTTCTGATCCTCTGCCACTTCCCTTAGAGTTTAATAGTGTTTCTTTAAATTTGATGATTGAACAGAGGGCTGCTATACATAGAGAACATCAGAGAGCAGGTGAAAACTATATTTTAGATTTTTTTCAACACTGAAATAAATTACAAGTTCAAAGGAGTCTAAAATATGTGAATTACAAGGCTTCAGAGACACTCCAGATTATATCTAGAACTAGTGCTCTCAGGCGCTAAGTATAAAGAGGACCCTGCAAGCAGCAAGTTTCCTTTGGCACCTTTGGATAATTTGGAATGACTTTAGTTTGGCTCTCAGTGACTTAGTCACATTAAAAAAATTGATTTTAGATTGAACATTTTGTTTATTTGGTATATTTCTGCTCTCACTTGTCCATGAATATTTAGGTGACTTTCATTAATGTGAAGAAAAGTAGACAATGGGAAATAAAGGATTAATTACATGTAAATTTCACTAAATTTTGAGCTCTTCAAATATAGGTTAGTATTAATTTATGTGGATGAATTTTCCATTTACAGCACTGAACTACATACAATGTGTATGAAATGGAGGGAAGGTAGAAAATATCCCAATGGTAATTTCTAGCCATATATATATATATGTATATATATATATATATGAATTAGTTTGGCAAGTAAGAATCAACAATATTTTTCTTAATGGGAATATCACTGAATAAGCAGTGGATAGAATTTCTTATAGGAAATTACACTCCATTCAAAAATATTCAAGCATGGATATCTTACGCATAGCGAGCTGTCATTATATCTCTCTGGTAACAGACCAGTAATCCAATATGGCCTCTTTTATAATAGAAACTTTGGCAGACCCAGTGAAATTATTCTGTGTCACATTAAGTATGCTTGTGTGGTATAAACAAGAAACATAGTCTATAAGAGCTGATACATTTTGTAATATATTGTTTTTAAAATAGAGAAATTTTCCTTCAAAATTTACAATTTTGGCAAGCAAAATCATTTTTGGCTTTGAAAGTAGAGCAAGAATTATTGAAAGGAAAATACAGTAATTATAAGGATTTTTATCCATTATAAACTTAGACTAAGAAAAAATCAGGTTTTCTGTAAACATAACTGAATTTACTTCAGTGTATTAAGACTGTATTTATTGTATATTAACATTATTAATATTAATAATATTTTGTATTTTGGTTTATTATTTTTTGTTACAGAAGGAACCTTTCATGAAATGTATTTTCAATTTTGAATTAGATTGTAAATTTTTGAAAAATAACTATTTATGAAATATTATGAATTATTTAAAATATGAAATATTAAATAATTCTATCAAAATTAAGTGCATCCGTTTCATTTGCTAGGTCACTCATTCACTTAACAAACAGTTATAGAGTGCCCTGGTGGCACTGCACTTGGGCTTTGTGGATGATACAAAGATACATGAAATGCTTCCTTGCCTTCAAAAAGCTTGCAATATCATGAAAAGATGTGACAGGTGACTTTATGTCCAAAATCCTAACTAGTAAGAAGAAAGGTGTTTTCATGATTTTTTGCTTTGTCACATCAAGTGTGCCAACATAAGCAGTCACTGTTTTTGCTTCATTTGCACAGTGTTGGTCTGGACAGTGTTTATAAAAAATCTGAGTCAATTGACAAAATGAAAACTCTAAACTTTTCAGATAAAAATCTGAGTAATTTGGCTTCTCTTGAAAAATAGGATCATCTGGCAACACTGGGCCCACATTCCCATAAGGTAACAATTGGCTGGAGCTAATCAGCAGCTGCCCCCTATAGATGGGTTGGGCTCTTATTTTTCCCCAGGTCACACTTGTGACCTGTACATGAGGATGGGTCGGTTGCTCTTATTAACTCACTTCCTCTGTTTTGTGTGTGTGTGTGTGTGTGTGTGTGTGTGTGTGTGTGTTTTTAAGATTTTATTTATTTATTTGACAGAGTGAGCACAAGCAGGGGTTAGTGGCAGAGGGAGAGGGAGAAGGTCCCCACTGAGCAGGGAGCCCGATGCAGGGCTCAATCCCAGGACCCCAGGATCATGACCTGAGCAGAAGGCAGACGCCTAACCAACTGAGCCAACCAGGCGCCCCTGTTTTGTTTTGTTTTATAAAAGTCTTAAGAGGAAAGTGAAATTTTCTTATATGCATATTTCTATCCAAGAGGGGAAAACCCAAAGCTAGACTGAGAGGGCCATGTGGTTTTTGTTTTGTATTTTTTTTTTTTAGGTAGTTTATATCTGAGTTCAGTCCACTAATTGGTTCATTTAATAATACTTATTGAGTACCCACCTTGTGCAGGCACGGCTCTAGATGCCAGGAACAAGAAGGTGAATAGGATAGACAACGAACCTCAGGAAACTTACATTCCAGTTTCCTGGCTGGGTCCTATGGGCCTGTGGTTGTGACCCCTGGTTTATATCAATGAGGAAAAGATATCTTCAGTGTTAAAACCTTTAGAAGGATTGAGGAGAATGGGGATTGAGAAGGGGCCAGTAGATTAGCTGATTGGAAATGCTTTTAGAATGCAAGAGAGTTAAGGGCTAAGTGGGTAGTAACAATGCAGATATTAAGATATTCATGTAAGAAGGTTGATGAATAGATGAGAGGGTGATACAATGATGTAGCAAGGTTGGAGGAAGTTTTGTCTATTTTGTAGCAGAGGGAGGATATGCATATGTTTGTAAACCAAGATCAAAGGGGCATTGGGGAGGGAGAGGTTAAAGAGTTGAAAGGACTTTTAACCTTCTAAAATGCAAAATTGACTGTAGAAAGGGATTTGGAACAAAAGAGAAAGAAAGATTACAATACATTCTTTGAAGACAAAAAGCAGTTGGAAGATGTTAGGACCTATGTATTGCTGGGCTGGCTAGTGAGATGTGGGCCATTTGACTTCCGTGGACACCTGAGAGACTTATCACTTGGGGGAACCAGCCTGTGCAGAAACTGGTGAGGGATGTGTGTGTGGGTGTAGTGTACTTTTTTCCTCATACAACCAGACAAAAGGTGAGAGGTTTATTAGACTTATTATTGAGAGAAATTGAGCCAGAGAGCCTCCAGATGCAAGGTAAGCAGGATAGTGAAGGCAGGAAAGAGGCATGGCACCAAAAACAGAGGGATGAAGCAAAATTCTGTACCAAACTGTAGAACCCCCACATACACGCTCTGCTTCTAGAATGCCTGCATCCAGGTGAATACTCTTTACCAAGTGGGACGTAGAAAGATTCTTCTTTGGAGAAACTGAATGTCCTTAGAGAACTAATCTTTCTACATTCACATTTGAGGAACTTGTAGTGAAATCCGCCAGCTGATCATGCTATGCAGTGAAGTTGTTCAGTGACACACTGTGACACATACATGAAGCTTGCAATCAAAGTTCAGTGCTTCATCCTTAATTACATATGGATTATAAAAAACCATCAGAAATTAGAGTGTAGCTTCCAGCATGGAAGAGAGAGGCCAAACTATCAAACAGGAAACACTAACTGGATGAAATGAAGATATTCAAGGATGCAGAGAGAAACAGTAAAAAACCCACCTAATTGATTTTATCAGGGATTTAAAAATATTGCATTCAGGATAATTTTTTAAAAAGAACAAAAGAGAATCCTGGTAATAAGAAAATAACAAAAATTGGTGTTGCATGGATGGATTGGAAAATAAATCAAGGAAATATCCCAGAAAGTAGGATAGTAGAATAGATTGTTAAGGTAGGTGTTAAATGGTTGTCTAAAAAACAAGTTCCTGAAAGAGAGGATAAGGGAAGATTGTATAGAAAATATAATAAAAACTTACAAAATTTGTTTTCAGTACTGTGCAATTCATATTCAAAGATGTGTTCAATACAATGAGTAGAAGCAAAATCCCAGGAAATAGTATTGTCAAATTCCAGAACACTTGAAATAAAGATATGATCCCGAAAGCATGAAGGTGGAGAGTGGGAAAAAGGAAGCAGGAAATTAGAAGAAAGATGGAGACACAAATTACTGCATGTGGGGGTGGAGTGGGGACTTGCTGTGTGGGTTGAGGTTTCCTTTTTAAAAGGAGTTTGGATGCAACTAACTAGTTCAAAATGGTCATTTGGATGTTTATGTTTTGGCATCACCTCTCAACTATACCTGTGCTCACCTTGAGGTTTGTAGGTGGTCCCAAAGAGAAATGGCAGGCATCAAAGCCACATTATTTTGTTATCTATTTATTTGGGTACACAGGAAGGTTTTTGTTTGTTTGTTTATTTTTTAAGTAAGCTCTACACCCAATGTGTGACTCAAACTCACAACCGTGAGATCAAGACTCCCATGCTTCACCAACTGATAAACCAGGTGCCCCCACAAGAGTTTTTATTATAATATTTTTATGTAGTTCAAAAATTACATAAGAAAAATTTTTTGAAATTGTATAGATAACAAAGGGGAACATACAGATACATTTTAGCACATACAGGGTCTTGAGGCTATTTTATATAGTCATTCACTCTGTTGTCTGGTATGGAGAAGGGGGTCAGTTTAATAACATAAAACAAAATGGAAAAAAAACCGTCACTCTGAAGTCCTTCTTACTGGTCAAAGTACTACTTCCACCCTGGTTTCTTGACTGCCCATCCAGCTCTTTTACACATATAAGGTCTTATACTTTTCCAATGAGGATTTGTTATTAATTCAGCCAGATTCATGATCCCAGGGTGGGGATCACCATGTACCCAGGTCCCCCTTCACCAAACTGGGAGAAGGATGGAAGACAAAGTAGAGGTAGGGGGAGCCAGTTCGGATCTTCCCAGGAGATGTGCCTTCTGCCCCATGGTTGTCCCAGGCTGACATTCAGGCTATGGGGCAGAAGGACTTGTCCACACGCCAGTACCGTCCACACGCCAGTACCATCCACACATGGAGACATCACTTCCTTTAGCCGTGGAAGTCCGCTGTTCTGCCAGCCGTTCTTGGTCTGGTTCTGGTTCGGGGAAGCAGCGGTCAAAAGAGACAGTTTGGTAGTTCCTGATTTTGGACTTGGTGTCTTCCGCCATGGTGCGGACTCCTAAAGACTCCCCTGAAGCAGCTCGCCGCTCAGTGTGACTCTCAGCAAAGACACCGGAGTCAGACCGGAAGTGGAATTAGCATTCTGTTTGCTTTTTAATGAACAATCTTACTTAAAGCAGTATAGTAAAAGGGGAGCCTGGGTGGCTCAGGTGGTTAAGCGTCTGCGCTCGGCTCAGGTCATGATCTCAGGGTCCTGGGATCGGGCCCCACATCGTGCTCCCCACTTGGTGGGAGGCCTGCCTCTCCCTCTCCCCCCACCGCTCCCCCTGCCTGTGCCCTCTCGCACCCTCCGTCAAATAAATAAATAAAATATTAAAAAAAAAAAAGCAGTACAGTAATGGTCCTTGTGAAATTTAGTAAGGGTGACTTTATAGAGAAAATTCCATTTTAGAGACTCTATTTTATTGTGATTGGAAAGAAATATCGTGTTACAAAGAACTTCATACCTAGATTTTCTTTCCTCACCATCCTCAGTGTTCTCACAATAATTCTTTGTTTTCCTTCCCCAGTAAGATATTTCCCAGAGGCCTTCCTGATGAGCACGCCATAGCAGCTATGTTTCGAATACGAAGAAGCACCAAAAAGGAACGGTGGTTCCTGTGGCAGGTTTTAAACCAACAGAATATACCACAGGTCAGGAACTGTAGAGTTGTGCTGATTTGTTTTCGCCTATGTGGTTATGCCAGGTGAATCTTGGCACAGTATGCACAAATTTGGAAGCAGATCTAGTATCTGGATTTTCATTTAGAGGAATCATCAACAGGGACATGCAAGTATTCTCATAGGATGATCTTGCTGAGATCTGTAATATGATTCATATTTTGTCTAAAGACACTCAAATGACCCTTCTTTCAAAACTGCTTCATTAACACTAAGTCCACCTCACTAATAACTCCTTTGTCTCCTATCATTCCTGATATGTATTATTTTTAAATAATTCATTCGTTGTTTCATTTGAAAGTCTGTCATGAGTGAAGAGGTGGGATAAAAATATTGATTCCATCAATAAAAAGTTAATGAACACATGCTACATGCGAGTTAGTGACCAAGAGAAGAGATTTTTAAAATTGTAATTCCTTTCTTAGGGAGCATAAGGTCTAAGGGGATGGCATCTAGGAGAACAATATACTAGAGCATAATCGCAGTGTGACAGGTGCAGTGGTAGAGGTAAGCTCAGAGTTGGGTGGGGACTATGGGAGCATAGAAAGGGCAGCTTCCTAAAATGGGGCACAGGGAGAAGGAACCAGGAATACTTGTGCAAGAGATGACACGGGCAGAAAGATGAGCATGCAAGGACTCCAGGTGAGGGGGGAGATGAACCTCAGTATTACTTATTGGCACTTTACATTTGTGTTTATTTCTATACATATCCACTGAGATGTTTTTCATTTCACTGATCTTTTAATCTGTTAATACAGTCACAATTTTATGAAGGAAAGATGAACTGAATTAAGAGTATATCTTTTATGAAAAGACATTTTCTCTGCACCATGCAAATCATCAGAGTTTCAAGAAGTCAATCTCAGTTTCCATGCTAAGAGAAGTGATCCTATTCTTATTCTTTTTAAATTAAGTAACATTTAATTCTTGAATTACTCATACAGAATCATATATATATATATATATATATATATATATATATATATACTTAGATATGCCCATACATATAAATATATACCCTCAGATGTTCTCTCAAGAAAGGAACATGTTACATTCACCAGAATGCCCCATATTTAAAACATTTTTGTAGCTGGATATTTACTGTTCTTTTGTATTAACAAATCTGGTAGACACAGATATCATCTAAAACATTTTACTATAGTGCCTCAATTATACCAACATGTATCTCTAATTTTTTAATTTGTGTGCTTTAGTAATTTTGAACACTGGTTTTAAAACATTTAATGCTAATTTGCATTTTTGCAGGTTTCTATAGTAGTTGATGGTGGAAAGAAAGTGGTGGAATTTATGTTCCGAGCTCCTGAGGGAGATGTGTTGAACTACATTTTTAAAAATCGAGAACTCCGTCCTTTGTTTGATCGTCAATGGCATAAACTTGGCATTGGTATACAATCCCGGGGCATTTCACTCTATATGGATTGTAATTTAATTGCAAGCCAGCATATAGATGAAAAGGACCCTGTGGACCTTCGTGGAAAGACTGTTATCGCTGCACGAGCTTCCGATGGCAAGCCTGTGGACGTGAGTTGTGATGTTGGTTATGAAATAGAACTAGTAAAGTTTCTAAATTAGATACCTTATTAAAACCTTCTTCCTTTAATTACTATGTAATACATTCCCTTCTCAACACTGTTTAAATTAGCCATCAGATGTGTGAAGCATAGCTATGTATTTCCAACTGTATTTTCACATATATTATCTTCTCTCTATTTTCTTCAGCATGTGAATTTAAAAGAACTAGGTCATGCATTAAAAAATAAGATTATTACAATTAAATTCTAGTAAAAATGCATCATATGATACAAAAAGGCAGCTTGAATAAGCTTATATGTTTTGAATAGAAAAGATTGGGAAAAGATGAACTTTAAATTAAATGGTCCCAGATTATCTGATGTTTCCACTCAAGAACAATAGGCTGTTTACTCATCCTCAGAATAGCAGCAGTTTTGTATTGCAGACTATTTCTCAAAAGCCTATAATTGTTTTCAAGATTCTGTTGGACTGAAACATAGCTACTAATTGTGTCAGTAGGTCATTTGGATGAGAACAAATGGCTAGCAATACCTTTCAGATAAAAAGGTCCTTTAAAAATCATATTTGGTGTTCAGGTGATAATAGATTTATTATTGATTTCCCTAGAGAAGAAGGCCTATAATCTTAAAAAAAATCCTAAAATAGTGAGATATCTTTAAATTTCATGACTTCAGACTTTCTTATAGATAGAATGATGAGAAAACCCATAAAAATTACCTGAATGCAGGTCACCAATAGGAATTGCTAATGCATGTTCAGTTTTTTTTTTCAAAAGTACAATTCTGTACAAATACATATTGGGGCAGTGTATTTTTTCTAAATGCCCCTGTGGAAGGAATCATGATAGATAGAAGATTAATAGATGGATAAATATAGTATATGTATAAATATATATTCAATAAAATATTTTTAAACTATCTTCTCTTAGAAACAATGAACAAATCAGTGAGAATGCCATAACTAGGGCTCAGTGATGATCAGCAAAATAGGCCAGAGTAGGAAAAACCAATCATGGAGGCAAGACATCATGGCACTGTGGAGAGTGAGCTGGTTTGGGAATCAGACAGACGGGGTTGTAAATCTTAGCTCATCTACTTAACTATAATTATCTGCTAATTTATCTTGTTAGCTGTTAATTTATCTGAGTCTCAGTATCCTCAGTTAAAAAGTAGTGTTGGTAGAGTTACCTAGTTACAGTTGTATAGAGCATGTGCAGTAATGCCTAGTATGTGGTTAGTTCCCTGTATATTCATTTATTTATTCAGGACCAAACACTCCGTCAACCTTGGCCTGAGAGAATGGAAAAAAAAAAATCCTGTTTGTCTTAGAGGTCTTGAAGGCTAATGGAAGGATCAAAGTCTATATCGGTAAATGGAGTCTGCCAATAATAACAGTATTAATTATAACACAACAATACTAGACAGACCTTTCAGAAAGTTCTCTCCAAAGGCAAGGGAAGACGTGGAGACCAACAGTTAGAACATCAAAGATGTAACTTTCAGCAGTAGGTGGAGTGTAGGTAGATAGGGAGTCAATTCAAGGAATTCTAACAACAGTATGGGAAAGTGGCACCTGCTACAAGTACTAAAGTTTGGGACTGGAGTTTGGGATTGGAACCTCTTATAAGACTAGTGAGAGCAAAGTGGGCTCTCTTTCAAGGACTGAAAGAACTAAGCACATACTGAAATAAATTCAGAACCTTTGTGGGGAGATGGCAGTGAGAGAGGAATTACTTATTGCAAGAGCAGGGTTCAGGCTCAGAGCTCACCCTCTGAAGGCTGAGGGTTGTGTCCTGTGTCTCATTAACTTCTCACCCAAGAAAAGAATTGAACCCAGAACCTGGGGCTGAAAAATATCAGGCATGTCCTCTAAAAAGACACAATGTAAAAATTATAGTGTTACAATCATTTCATAGTTTAGTGAGGTATCTTACTTTATTTGAGGGTAAAATTAAAGCCATAACCAAAATGAGGAGACAGAGGAATATGTTCCAAATGAAAGAACAGCACAAGATGACAGCAAGAGACCTAAATGAAATAGAGATAAGTAATATGCCTGATAAAGAATTTGAAGTAATGGTGATAAAGATAAAGATACTCACTGGACTTGAGAAAAGAGTGGAAAACCTCACTGAGACCCTTAACAAAGAGATAGAAAACATAAAAAAGAATGAATCAGAGATGAAGAGCTCAATAACTTAAATTAAAAATACATTAGATGGAATAAACTCTAACTAGAGGAAGTAAAAGAAAGGATCAGTGACCTAGAGGACAGAGTAATAGAAAGCAATCAAACTGAACAGGACTTAGGGAACTCAGAAACATCATCAAGCATAATGATATTTACATTATAGGGATTCCAGAAGGGGGAGAGAAAAGGGGACAAGAAATTTATTTGAAGAAATAATAGCTGAAAATTTCCTGAATCTGGGGAAAGAAACAGAAATCCAGATCAAGGAGACACAGAGAGCGCCCAGCAAAATCAACCCAAGGAGGTCCACACCAAGACACATCATAATTAAAATCATAATTAAAATGGCAAAATTAGTGATAATGAGAGAATTTTAAAAGCAGCAAGAGAAAATAGTTACATACAAGGGAAACCCCATAAGGCTGTCAGCTGATTTTTCAGCAGAAACTTTGCAGGCTAGAAGAGAGTGGCATCATTATATATATATATATTCAAAGTGTGGAAAGAAAACCCTGCAGCCAAGAATATGCTATCGAGCAAGGCTATCATTCAGACTAGAAGGAGAGATAAAGAGTTTCCTAAACAAACAAAAGGTAAAGGAATTCATGACCACAAAACCAGCCCTATAAGAGAGAATGAATGGAAAGGAAAGAGCATAAGTAGGAGCAGGAAAAGGAGAAAACACAAAAGCAGTAAAATCAATTATATCTATGAAAATCAGTCAAGGGATTCACAAAATAAAAAGATGTAAAGTATAACACCATATACCTAAAAAGTGAGGGAGAAAAGAGTAAAGAATGGGTTCAAACATAAACAACCATCAACTTAATATAGATTGTTATATGCATAATATGTTATATACAAACCTAATAGTAACCACAAACCACAAATCAAAAACCACTAATAGATATGCAAAAAATAAAGAGAAAGGAATCCATGTATATCACTAAAGAAAGCCAGCAAACTGAGAGAGAATAAAGAAAGAGAAGAAAGGAACAGAGAACTACAAAAACAATCATAAAACAAGTTACAAAATGCAGATAAAGACATTACAAAAGAAGAGATCAAGGTAATGCTCATTTCAGACCTAAAGACACGTGCATATTGAAAGTGGGAAGGAATGGAAAAGCATTTATCATGCAAACAGAAGTGAAAAAAAAGATAGCAATATTTATATCAGACAAATTAGATTTTAAAACAAAGAATGTAACAAGAGACAAAGAAGGACACTATATAATTATAAAAGGAACAATCCAACAAGAAGATATAGCAACTGTAAATATTTATGTACCCAATTATGGGAGATCCCAAATACATAAAGCAGCTCATCACAAATATAAAGGAAGTAATTGCTAGTAATACAATAATAATAGGGAATGTTAATGCCCCACTTTCTGTTTGGATGAGTAGATCATCCAAACAGAAAATTAACAAGGCTTTGAATGACACATTGGACCTGATAAATCTAATAGATATATTCAGAACATTCCATCCTAAAATAGCAGAATACACATTCTTTTCAAGTGCACATGGAACATTCTCCAAAATAGATCACATATTAGGCCACAAAACAAATCTCAGCAAATTAAAAAAGATCAAAATCATACCATACATCTTTTCCTACCACAGTGCTATGAAACTAGAAATCAACCACAAGAAAAAATGTGGAAAAACACAAATACATGAAGGTTAAATAACATGCTACTGAAAATGAATGGGTCAACCAAAAAGTCAAAGAGGAAATTAAAAAATACATGGAGACAAATGAAAATGAAAACACAACAGTCTAAAATCTTTGCAATGCAGCAAAGCAGTTCTAAGAGGGAAGTTTATAGCAGTGCAGGCCTATCTCAAGAAGCAAGAGAAATCCCAAATAAACAACTGAATCTTACACCTAAAGGATCTAGAAAAAGAACAAACAAAACAAAAAGCAGCAAAAGGAAGAAAATAATAAATATTAGAGCAGAAATACATGAAATAGAAACTAAAAAAAAAAAAAAATAGAACAGATCAATGAAACCAGGAGCTAGTTCTTGGAAAAGAGCAACAGAATTGATAAACTTCTAGCCACACTCATAAAAAAGAGAGAGACAGAGAGAGAGAGAGAGAAGACTCAAATAAACAAAATCAAATGAAAAAGGAGAAATAAAAACTGATAGCACAGAAATACAAACGATTTTAAGAGAATATTATGAAGAATCATATGCCACAAATTGGACAACCTGGAAGAAATCAATAAATTCCTAGAAACCTATAACTCCCAAAACTGAAGCAGGAATAGAATATTTGAATAGACCAGTTACCAGCAATGAAATTGAAACAGTTATCAAGAAACTCCCCCCCAAAAGTCCAGGCCCAGACTGCTTCACAGGTGAATTCTACCAAGCATTTAAAGAGTTAATACTGTCTCTTCTCTAACTATGGCAAGAAACAAGAGGAAAGAAATCTTCCAAATTCATTCTATGAGAGCAGTACCCTAAAACCAAAAGCAGATAAAGACTTTACAAAAGAAGAGATCAAGCTAATGCTGGCCTTAGAGAACAAGTTTGGAAGTTTTCCTTCCATTTCTATTTTTTGAAACAGCTTCAGTAGAATAGGTATTATTTCTTATTTAAATGTTTGGTAGAATTCCCCAGGGAAGCCATCTGGCCCTGGACTCTTGTTTTTTGGGAGGTTTTTGATTACTGCTTCAATTTCCTTGCTTGTTATTGGTCTGTTCAGATTTTCTACCTCTTCCTATTTCAGTCTTGATAGTTTATAAGTTTCCAGAAATGGACCATCAACTCTATAGTCAACTACTCTTTGACAAAGCAGGAAAGAATATCCAATGGAAAAAAGACAGTCTCTTCAATAAATGATGCTGGGAAAATTGGACAGCCACATGCAGAAGAATGAAACTCGACCATTCTCTTACACCAAACAAAAAGATAAACTCAAAATGGATGAAAGACCTAAATGTGAGACAGGAATCCATCAAAATCCTAGAGGAGAACACAGGCAGTAACCTCTTCGACCTCAGCCAAAGCAAGTTCTTGCAAGACACATCTCTAATGGTAAGGGAAACAAGAGCAAAAATAAACTATTGGGACTTCATCAAAATAAGAAGCTTCTGCACAGCAAAGGAACAGTCAACAAAACTGAAAGGCAACCTATGGAATGGGAGAAGATATTTGCAAATGACATAACAGATAAAGGGCCAGTTATCCAAGATCTATAAAGAACTTATCAAACTCAACACTCAAAAAACAAATAATCCAATCAAGAAATGGGCAGAAGACATGAGCAGACACTTCTCCAAAGAATACATCCAAATGGCCAACAGACACATGAAAAAATGCTCCACATCACTTGCCATCAGGGAAATATAAATCAAAACCACAATGAGATACCACCTTACACCAGCTAGAACGACTAAAACTAACAAGACAGGGAACAACAAATGTTGGCGAAGATATGAAGAAAGGGGAACCCTCTTACACTGTTGGTGGGAATGCAAGCTGATACAGCCACTCTAGGAACAGTATGGAGGTTCCTCAAGACATTAAAAACAGAGCTACCCCTTGACCCAGGAATTGCACTACTGGATATTTACCCCAAAGATACAGATACAGTGAAAAGAAGGGGCACATGCATCCCAATGTTTATAGCAGCAGTGTCCACAATAGCCAAACTGTGGAAGGAGCCAAGATGCCCTTCAACAGATGAATGGATAAAGAAGATGTGGTTCATATATACAATGGAATATTACTCAGCCATCAGAAAGGATGAATACCCAACTTTTACATCAACATGGATGGGACTGGAGGAGATTATGCTAAGTGAAATAAGTCAAGCAGAGAAAGACAATTATCATCTGGTTTCACTCATATGTGGAATATAAGGAATAGCATGGAAGATCATAGGGGAAGGGAGGGAAAACTGAGTGGGAAGAAATCAGAGAGGGAAATAAACTGAGGGTTGCAGAAAGGGAGGTGGGGGGGATGGGGTAAATGGGTGATAGGCATTAAGGAGGGCACATGATGTGATGAGCACTGGGTGTTATATGCAACTAATGAATCATTGAACACTACATCAAAAACTAATGATGTACATATGTTGGCTAATTGAATTTAAATTTAAAAAATTAAAAAAAAGAACTACAGGCCAATATCTCTGATGAACATAAATAGAAAAATCCTCAAAATCATTCACCACAATCAAGTGGGATTTATACCTGGGATGCAAGGTGTTTCAATATTTGCAAATCAATCAATGTGATACATCACATCAACAATAGAAAGGATAAAAAACTTATGATAATTTTAATAGATGCAGAAAAAGCATTTGGTAAAGTACAACATCCATTCATGATAAAAACCCTCAACAAAGTAGGTTTAGAAGGAACATACCTCAACATAATAAAGGCCATATATGACAAACCCACCTTGTACTTCATGCTTAATGGTGAAAAATTGAGAGCTTTTCCTCTAATATCAGGAACAACACAAAGCTGTCTAGTCTTACCACTTTTATCAACATAGTTCTGGAAGTCCTAGCTACAGTAATCAGACAAGAAGAAAGAATAAAAGGCATTCAAATTGGTAAGGAACAAGTAAAACATTCACTATTTGCAGATGACATGATACCCTATATAGAAAACCCCAACCACTCCACCAAGAATCTGCTAGAACTGATAAATGAATTCAGTATGGTTACAGGATACAAAATCAAGATACAGAAATCCGTTGCATTTCTGTATGTAAATAATGAAGTAGCCGACAGAGAAATTAAAAAAACAATCCCATTTACAATTGCACCAAAATAATAAAATTCCTAGGAATCAAGCAAGAAGGTGAAAGACCTGAACTCTGAAAACTATAAAACACTGATGAAAGAAATTGAAGATGATCCAAACGAATGGAAAGATATTCCATGGTCATGGATTGGGAGAAGACATATTTTTAATTCCATACTACCGAAAGCAATCTGCAGATTTAATGCAATCCCTGTCAAAATACCAATAACATTTTTAACAGAACTAGAACAAATAATCCTAAAATTTGTGTGGAAACACAAAAGTCCCTGAATACTCAAAACAATCTTGAAAAAGAAGAACAAAACTGGAGGTTATCACAATCCCAGGTTTCAAGATATACTACAAAGCCGTAGTAATAAAAAAAAGTTTGGTACTGGCACAAAAATAGAGACATAGGTCAATAGACTAGAATAAAAAGCCCAGAAATAAACCCACAATTATATGGTCAATTAATCTTCAACAAAGAGGCAAGAATATGCAATGGGAAAAAGGCAACCTCTTCAACAAATGGTGTTGGGAAAACTGGCCAACCACAGGCAAAAGAATGAAATTGAACCACTTTCTTAAACCATACATAAAAATAAACTAAAAATGGATTAGGATTTAAATGTGAGACCTGAAACAATAAAAATCCTAGAAGAGACCACAGGCAGTAATTTCTTCTTCTGGAGCAACTTTTTTCTAGAGAGGCCTTCTGAGGCAAGAGAAACAGAAGCAAAAATAAACTATTGTGATTTCATTTATTAAAAAAAAGCTTTTGCACAACAAAGGAAACCATCAACAAAACTCAAAGACAGCCTACTGAATGGGAGTAGATATTTGCAAATGACATATCTGATAAAGGGTTAGTATCCAAAATACATAAATAACTTATCAGACTCAACACCCAAAAAACAAATAATCCAATTTAAAAAAATGGGCAGAAGATACGAACAGATATTTCTCCAAAGAAGACATACAGATGGCCAACAGACACATGAAAAGTTGCTCAACATCACTCATCATCAGGGAAATGCAAATCAAAACGACAAGGTGATATCACTTCACGCCTGTCAGAATCACTAAATTAAAAAACACAAGAAACCACATGTGTTGGTGAGGATGCCAAGAAAAAGGAACCCTTGTACACTGTTGGTGGAAATGCAAACTCATGCAGCCACTGAGGAAAACAGTATGGAGGTTCTTTAAAAAATTAAGGGAACTAATATATATGTATATAACTAATATATAATATATATAATTATTTTATAATATATAACATATATTATAAATTATATTTATATGTAATATACATATATTATATAGGAACCATATATATAATGAAATATTACTCAGCCATAAAAAAGAATGAAATCTTGGCATTCACTACAACATGGATGGATCTAGAGAGTATAATGCCAAGTGAAATAAGCCAGTCAGAGGAAGACAAATACCATATGATCTCACTCATATGTAAAATTTAAGAAACAAAACAATAAAGGAAAAAAGAGACAAACTAAGAAACAGACTCTTAACTATAGAAAAGAAATTGATAGTTATCAGAGGGGTGGTGGGTGGGTGATAAGTGAAATAGGTGAAGGGCATTAATAGTACATTTATCACGATGAACATTGAGTAAAGTATAGAATTGTTGAATTACTATATTGTACATCTGAAACTAATACAACACTGTATGTTAACTATACTAGAATTAAAATGTAAAAAACTAAATGAAAAAAAGACAAAACTTAAAAAAATTAAAGCAATATTATGATGCAGCTTATTTATGAGATAGTGTTTCAGTTAAGCAAATAAAATACATATTTTATTCTATAAAGATTCTTGGTCCTACTAAAAGTTTAAGTAGACTAATTTTTCATCATCTCCATGCAAGCTCTATGATTCATAAGATCTGTTGTAATGCGAAAATGTTTTATTTACTCTGGATGTATGTTATTGAAAAAAATTCTAATAATTTATTTTATGTATACTACCTAGTTACTTTTGTGAGAAAGAAATAGGTGACAAAACTGTATAAAGGATTTTTTTTTTAACAAATTCTGTGTGACAAGAGCCAGTATAGACTTGGCCCTAAACATTGTCCTCATAAAGCACTGTGTCAGTGAAGGATTCCAGAGTAACTAATGAATAAGAAAGCATCATTAAACTAGGATTGTAGTTTCAATGTCATGGTACTTGATTAGTTGCTAATCCATCAAAAATTGATCATCTATCTTCAGTTAACTAAAATAATTCATATAAAGGGCCTAGTACAATGGATGGTACATAATCAAATTTTAATATTTACTGACTATTTTGGTAACAATGATAATGTTAAATTAGTTTTTGTTAAGAAGAATATTCATTAATTGGAGTCCCCATTCTTCATTCTATATAATGGATATGTTACTACATGGTGTTTCATTCAACTATGTAAGATAGTGTATTTAAATTTTATAAACAAAAGTTAATTTCAATACCTTGCAAAAAGTTATAGAAAATAAATAAGTTTCATTTTCTCTCAGAATTTTGCATTGGCTGCAAATCTTAGGCTGCTCATGAATTCAGAAGATGTCTGGATTTCTTAACACTTTCTATGAGCTGAATTGATTTTGTTCATCTCAGTACACTGTAGAGTAATAGTTACAGCCTTTTTTTTTTTGCCTTTTTTGCTTTTTTTGGTGTTGGGTAGAGTTTTAGAACTCACTGAAGATATCTGCTTTCCATTATGGTAGGATTAATTATTGTAATACAACAGTTGGATCTTTCTATAGAACATACTTATTGACATCAAAGTAATACGTAATCTCGCTCTGTAATACTGGGAGACAGAGGAAGAGGTGGAGAGAGGCAAAGAGAGAAGGGCAGGCAGGAGGAGGAGAGGAGAGAGGGAAGAGTTTGTTCCTGACCTATGTGATATGTGACATCATTGTACGATGAATTATTAATTAAATTATTAAATTTGCAACCACAAAGTAACTTAAAATAGACAAGTTACACATCTATCCTATTTAATTTTTTTCAGTGGTCTGGAGTATTTATTTCTCACATGGTTGCTTAATCTTGCATTTAACAGCATGATTGTACTTTTTTGAATCACTTTTTATTTCACGTCCAATGCCAAAAAAATATGAATCTGCTAAGCAAATAGAAGGAATTCATTATTTTTGTAAAAAGATTGTGAGTATTGCTCAGGGTTATCCCAATATAGTATAAAATCCATAGATATCAGACAGAATCCATGAAATATAGATGAAAACTAAATACTATTTTTTTCCTCTTATTGAGAAGTGAGCATCTGTTTCAGTGCCTCAAATAAGAGCTCTGGAACTACTGGGAAAGCCTTTTCCATCGTGTGTTCATACCTTTGACTTTACTTTTTCTCCACAATTTTTTACTTTGAAATATTTCTCATATGTGGGCATACTTTCTTACAATGTGTAACAATACCTCTCTTTAATTAAATACTTCTTTTTTTGTATGAAATAAGTAGCAAAGATTTGCAGTTGCTTTCATTACCTGATTTCCTTTATCTAGAGATCTATCTCAATAATTTAATCCATGTCTCTTTTTCAAATGGTCCATAAAATCATGAATCCTAAATTAAATAAAAACATTAAAATTATCTACCAATAATTTATTTGTATTAGCTTCTTTTATCTTTCCAGTTAAATTACCACAGTTCTTAAGTGCCTAAATGTGACTTTCAAGAAAACTAATGATGTGTCTTATTACTACTTTTTTAATAGATTGAACTTCACCAATTTAAAATCTACTGTAACTCAAACTTCCTAGCTCAAGAAACATGTTGCGAAATATCAGATACTAAGGTAAGTTAATTTTTTTGGCTTGTGAAGAATATAGAATGCCAGTTGCCTAGTCTGTAGAGTGCACATGTAGGACAGCACTGAATACCTTCTGTGAACCCGGTGAGTAATTTTTTCCAAGTAAGAGACCCCTCATAGCACTCTCACATAGTTTCTTTACACAATTTGAATCCCAGTGTTTTGTGTTGAACTTTGGGAATGGTATGTCCTCACTTTGGACTCAACATAAATAAGAGAGAATTTATGACTTTCTCCCTGAACTGTGTTCTGACAGTAGCATCATTATTTTCCAGGGGCAGAGATTTTTAAATCTGTGATCATACCTTATTCTTACTCATTTTCTTCTTCTAGCCTGTCATCCATCCTGGACAGTTTTCTTTTGTGATAGATTTTTTTAAAACATTTTATTTATTTGAGAGAGAGAGAGAGAGAATGCACAGAGGGGAGGGGCAGAAGGAGAGGGACAAGCAGGCTCTGCACTGAGCAGGGAGCCCCATGCGGAGCTTGATCCCAGGACCCTGGGATCATGACCTGAGCCGAAGGCAGACATTTAACCGACTGAGCCACCCAGTCACCCTCTGATAGACTTTTCATCTTCCTTTTCCCTGTTACTGACCTGGTCCACCTTTATCTCATGCCTAGATTGTTGCATTATCATGTCAACTGCTTTGCCTATCTCTAGACCTTTTCCTTTCCAGCATAACCAGAGTAAGTCTCTGAATCATTGCTTTGTATATGCATTTACTTTTTCTCACTAAACATTAATTATTCAAAAACATTGATCTTCTAGACATTGTGCTAAAAAACAAGGCAATAACAGACATGAATAAGGCACATTCCCTGCCCTCTATTCATCTCTTCCTCAAAGCCTTTGGCCATTCCCTTTTGGCAACAAAACATAAACTCAATTACTTAGCCTCCATTCTTAATATTCCCAACCTAACTGTACAATTGTTGCTTTCTTATACCAATCTTCCATTTAAAAAAATTCAGTACTTTTCCTATCTCTCATTATAATGGTCATATGTGCTATCTTATATTATTAAATTTAGTTGTATTTGTTTTTAATTTATTCAACTGCATTTTAAACTCATTGAGGGGAGTTATACTTTCATGCTCTTCTTTTTAATTCCTAGTGCTTTGTTTGTAGAAGATAGTCAAAACATTGTTTCTTGACTTGTTGACTTATCAACTATTAAAGGAGGCAGATGGTACAAAAAGGTGTTTAAAAGGGACTAACTCAATAAAATCTTATAGAAAAAACATATGAAAAGTAAAAGGTGAAAACATTTTTGTTTGCATTTTAGATTTCCCAGAAGTTTTATACTTGCCATCCAATATGAAAATTTTATTGCTAGTTTAGTAATTCAAAAATATTTTTAACTTCTGTCACTCACTGTGGGTAGTAGAATAATAAGGTGACTGATTCAAAGCATAGCTAAGTTTCTCAAAATTATTTGTTTTGCTTATGTAAAAGTTGGTTTTATAAAGCATATCGCCAACCCAGTTTATGGCTCTCATTCCAAGTAAAATGAAAGCCAGCCAAATATTTTTCTATAAATATCTAAAAAGATAATTTATAATGTCAATCTAGACTTGAAATACCTAGACTTCCTGGAGCCACGTATTTAAATTTTGAAGATGTTAATTCTCCAAAAGTTTTTTTTTTAATTAATTATTCCCTTAGGATGTAAGAGCTCTTAAACTAATAATTTTTCCTGGTTGAAAAGTAACATAACAATGTTTTGATATATCTAAATACTGTATTTTTGACCAGTACTTTTTACTCTGTATCATCACATAATAGACATTTTTAATTCAAGTTATGAGAAAATCGTTTAAGGAAGTATAGGTGATGGATTTGATGGAGTGGTTTGATTATTAAAAGCAATAACATAGCCTCACAAATCATGGAAGAAAAATTAATCATATCTTAAAAAGATTATTTAGGAGTAAAATTGTGGAAAATACGGTAGGAATTCATCTTTGACTAAGGAAAAAATAACAAAAGCCTGCTTATTTTCCTGCTGATAATTATTTGAAGGGACATCACCATTCTGTTAATGAGTGGCGGAAAATAGAAACATGCTACATTTTACAAATGGAAGTGTATAGCTTGAAAGATAAATAATTATATGAAAACCATTTAAGTGCATCTGTTATAATTCTGACACAAACTTTTTTTTTGAAAAATGTGTTGAATTCAGAAAATTTTAATGTGCTTGTTTAAAAATGTAACTTTATCCTAGAATTTCAAATTAGACATGTTTCTTGTAGTTAATACTTTATAGCATGGTCAAGGGTGAAATTTATTCAAGATCATGTGTAAATATACTTCTGTTCTTCTATTAATTAGATTTTCTATTTCTGTAAAGTTTCATGACTACAGACATAGACAGAAGAAGAAAATCAGCAACATTTGTTGAAAATAAATGAGAAATGTGATTAAAATTTGTAGGGCCAATTAACTAAATATGCATCAAATCAAAACCAGAGGTTTTATGAAGGGAAGAGTTCTTACTTTGTACATTTTTATGTTCCCTTTAGGCACTTTTTGGAGAGTGTGGAAAGTTTTATAGTGAATCCTGAGACATACTTTTTTAAAGTCATTTAAATCCCCAATTTAATATAGTAAATTAGTTATCCAGACCAAAATTATGAACTCAAATTCGGTCTTGGTCATCTAAGTGGTAACTGGTAGAGCCGGAAGTCGCTGGAAAATCATATCAAATCATATGAGATAAATGGACTATTCTGTTGATAATCACATTTCATTCTAATATGACTTTTAGACTTGTGGACTTGGAAATTTACTAAGATAACAGAATAGCTAATTATTAAATCTGGAGAGAGTAAATGTGATAGACCTAGGGTGGACACAGAAAACTAGTCCCAGTGTTTCTTCTGGGTGTTATTTTTCTTACAGTTTTTGTTGTTTTCACAAGCATTAGAGTGCTACCCATTTTTTTCAAAAGAATTTTTTGTTTTAAAAAACAGTCAGTTAAGTGTCTGCCTTGGGCTCAGGTCATGATCCCAGGGTCCTGGGATTGAGCCCCACATCGAGCTCCCTGCTTGGCGGGGAGCATACTTCTCCCTCTCCCTCTTCTGCTTCCCCTGCTTGTGCTCTCTCTCTCTCTCTCTCTGTCAAATAAATAAATAAAATCTTTTTTAAAAAAAAATTATGTATGTTTATTATAGAAAACTTGGAAAATACAGCCAAATTCAAAGAAGGAAGTAATTATCAATGGTAGTCTCACCATAATAAATAACCGCTGACAATCTTTCAGTTTTGTATCCTGACAATACTTTTCCAAGCCTATATGATTTGTAGCATACAAAGTAATGTCTGAACTCTTTCCCCTAAATTGAAAATTCAGAGTTATGAAATTGTAAGTTTATAAAATTACAAATTCACAGTTACAGACTGTGGTGAGGAGCCTGGTAAATGATGTGGAGAGGAAGGGATGTATTTATTTATCCTCCCCATCTGGATTTATTTTTGAGAGAAAAAAAGTTCATTGCTTTGTAACTAAGTTTCACTTCATGTTATCCCACATGTTCTGAACCCACTGCTTAAGTATAAAATTCACCACTTGGTGAATTTTTGGTTTTGATTTGATAGTCTTTTACAATGGAGACATTTTAATAACTTTAAAGGACAATGGACTTTAAAGACCAAGACTAGTATATACTTTAATTAAATCTATACCATCGTAGAGTGTAAAAAGAATTTATTTTCTACTTTTACAAGACTTTACAATCATCTTGGAGTAAACGATGTTCTAAAAGTTCACGTTACTTGCTTTTATTTTAAAATTTTGTTCCACAAACACGTACACAGATGTAATATGTATAACTATTTTATTGTAACAAGACAGTTATTGTTTGATATTACTGTACTCATCATAAAGTCATTTATAATAGCTTTAGACTTCCTCAACAAACCAACATTTTAGCACATTTTTAACATGTTGTCAGTGTAATAAAACACATCGGGGGCCTAGTGAAAGAGCAAAGGCATTACAAACTTTCACATACTAGTGCCAACTTCTGTCTCATTAGAAGGCAGTTCTTACAGGCAAGTTGAGTCATCCCTAGTTTGGTGGGAGCCAGTATTCAGGATGTTAGAATGTTTGGAATTGACCCTAATCATTTTTCTGGGTTTTAGTGTCCAGAGCAGAATGGCTATGGAAGTACTGCGTCATCATTGTTACCTGCTCACACCAGCAAAATGTCTGCCTATCTCCCAGCAAAGCAGGAACTTCAAGACCGGTGCCAGTGCATTCCAAACAAGGTTTGCTAGTTTCAATCTATGCCCACTGAAAAGCCACTACACAAAGTGAGCCAAGCCCCTTGGATGTGGCCCTGGTGCACAGAATGTGTCTTGACCTTTAGGGCTATTTGAATCAAATACATAAGCCACTCCATCACTGGGGTAGATTAAGAGAAGGGAAGTGGGAGTAGGATTTCCTGGATTTTTTTTCTGGATGGTTCTAAAGCCATCAGACTTTCTTTCCAGGCTGTGAAATATAATGGATAGAAAGTAAAGGGGAGACCCACCTATACAACAGATAAATATCGAGTACTTAGCATGTGCTGGGAATACGCTTCCGTTCTGGGAATTCACAGTTGAAGAAAACAATGCCTGCTCTTTAACACATACACAAAGATACTCTATATAATATTTCTTTGTTGTGTACTGATACTGTAGGAAATAGGCAGAAAATATTACTTAAAGAATTTGCTTCACTTGTACCAGTATGGTCCCCTGGTCAGGAAGAGTGGTCCCATGGACCTATATAAACTTCTTTTATGAATGTTAATGGCAGTCATGAGGCTGTGCTACAAGGAGGCTTAGTGATTTCTTGATGGTGGTTTTCCTCTATGCCCATACCTGAGGAAAGGAAAGAGGGAAAGAAAAAACTAGCCCTGGTTCCTAGAGCAGAATGTTCCTTAGTACCGCAACTTACTACATGCCCTTAGAGACAACACATTCAGCTACCACTTTACTCCTGGCCGGACGAGTAGATATAGGGGTGAGGTAAAAGTTTAGAGGAACATTACTTTTCTTCTAGCAACCAATACTATATCATAAGCTCCATGAGAAAGGCAAGTACAAGGTGCTGGGGGCATAGAGGAGCATCATGTGTCCCATTCCATGGAAAGTCTCATGGAGGAGATGGTATTTGGAAGAGGGAGAGTACTGAACCTCCTGAGCAAGGGAAGGGCATTATAGCAGAGGGAGCAACATCAGCTCAGAGGAGAGTAAAGCTTTATCCTACTATTATCACCTTCATATTTATAAACTTTAGCTCAATGTGACAGAATGTTTGATAACACAGAATTCATTTTTGTTCAGGGAGAAGCAGGATTGCCAGGAACTCCAGGCTCACCTGGTCAGAAAGGGGATAAAGGAGAACAGGTAAGATACTTCAAAACACTGTCAGGATGAAAGTGGATTTGTTCAAAAGTGACTAAAAAATGCATCCATTTATGCTAAGCGAAATAAGTCAATCAGAGAAAGACATGTATCATATGATCTCAT